>NW_011888850.1:3972910-3979478 GCF_000151845.1 Pteropus vampyrus
GATTCTGGGAAGATGGCAGAGTAGAAAGCACCAGAAATTTGTCTCCCCACCTAGACAATAACTACACGGCATAATACGTCTGACGTAACTATTCTGGAACTCTGGAATCTATTGAAGGCTTGAAACATCCTGGGGAAGACTAGAATTGATAAATTGCAATTAATTTCAGTCAGTTTCACCTCTTAGCACAGTAGTAGCTACCCATTCAAACCCTCTCAGCCCAGGTAGCTGTACATGTATTACTGAAGCAGAGAGGCCACCCTGTAGGATTCAGGGTGGACATAAAAGTACTTTGTCCTCCAAATATCATGGATCTGTGCTCTGATCACTAATTGCTGCTTTTGATCACAGAGGAAGAGACATAGAGGTGGTGCCCATTGTTGATGTACTTTCCTCCATTATTAAAAGCTCCTTCTCCCTTGGGCTGAAGTGACTTCCTGGGGGAGTTAAAGGGCCAGTGCCTCCCTACCTTTCATTTTATCTTTTTCCTCTTTTGTAACCCAACCTCTGAAGAGTAGGACATTCAAAAGCAACTGCATATATAAGAAAAATTAGAAAGTCACCATGCATGCTCAGGATAGACCTAGAAAGGACTTGAGAAGGCCTTAAGTTTACACCTCAGGTTGATCCTTGCAGAGACAACCTACAACAATTTAAAAAAAAAAAAAAAAAACCAGCAAACTCTGGGGAAGGGAGAGAATCGATTTTCAGAGTTACTATATTATTAAACAATTTTCAACAACAACAAAATCATGAGGCATACAAAGAAACAAGGAAGTATGGCCCATTCAAAGTACCAAAATAAACCAACAGAAAGTGCCCCTAAAAAAAGACTTGATGGTGAATATACCAGACTTTAAAACAGCTGTCTTAAAGATGCTCAGTGAACTAAAAAAAAAATGTAGAAAATAATCAAGAAAATAATATATGAACAAAATGGAAATATCAATAAAGATGTAGAAAACTTAAAAAGAAACCAAAAAGAAATTTTGAAACTGAAGAATACAATAACTGAAATGAAAAATTCACTAGAGGGATTCAAAGGCAGATGTGAGTAGGCAGAAGAACAGGCAAAGTTGAAGATATGACAATGGGAATTATAAAACCTGAGGAACAACAACAAAAAAAAAAATGAAAAAAGTAAAAAGACTTTAAGGGACACATAAAACAGAGTTGTGTACGTATTGTGGGAGTCCCAGAAAGAGAAGAGAGAGAAAGGGCAGAGAGAATTTCTAAAGAGATAATGGCCAAAAACTTCCCAAATTTAATGAAAGACATGAATATAATATCCAAGAAGTTCAACAAACTCCAAGTAGGATAAAATCAAAAGACCCACAAGAGATATATTATAATCAGACTGTCAAAAGACAGAGCTTTGAAAGCAGCAAGAAAAAAATCAACTTATCAGATACAAGGGATCCTCAATAAGATTATCAACAAATTTCTTGTCAGAAATTTTGGAGGCCAGAAAGCAGTGGACTAAAAATTTTAAATGCTAAAAACAAAAACAACGACGACAACGACAACAAAAACCTGTTAACCAAACTTTCCTTCAAAAGTGAGAGAGAAATTAAGACATCCCCAAATAAACGAAGGCTGAGGAATTTTGTTACCACTAGATCTACCTTGCAAGAAATGCTAGAGAGAGTCCTGCAGGTTGAAATAAAAGTACAGGACAGGAACTCAAAGCTGTATGAAGAAATAAAGATCTCAGTTAAGTAAACACATGGGTAATTATAAAAGCTTGTATTATTGTAACAATGGTGTGTAACTCCACTTTTTGTTTGTTACATGATTTAAGAAATTAACACATTAAAAAATTATTAGTCTAAAAGCTAGTATTATTGTAACTTGGGTTGATAACTCTACATTTTGTTTTCTGCATAATTTAGGAGATGAATGCATTTTTTAATTATTACTTTATGTTTTTGGTCACACAATCTACCAAGATATAATTCTGTGACCTTAACAAGAGAAAAGGATGGGGACAAACCTGTTAAAAGACAGAATATTTGTGTGTTATTGAAGTTAAGATGGTATAAATTCAAATCAGAAGATTATAATTTAAGGTGTTAAATGTAATCTCCATGGTAACCACAAAGAAAATAGCTAAAGAATATACACAAAAGGAAATGAAAAAGGAATTTAAACATCTCACTACAAAATAAAAAGCAACTAAATACAAAAGAAGACAATAATAAAAAAATGAGAGGCAAAAAAAGCTTTAAAGCATATAGAAAATGAATAGCAAAATGACAGAAATCCCTTATGTCAGTAATTACTTTAAATGTAAATAAATGAAACTCTAATCAAAGACAGAGATTGGCAGAATAGATTTAAAAAAAAAAAAACATGAGCTAGCCACATATTATCTACAAGAGAGAAGGGAGTTCTTGTTTAACGGGTAGAGAGTTTCAGTTTTGCAAAATAAAAGTTCTGTAGATGGATGGGGTGATAGTTGCATAGTATTAATGCACTTAATTTAATACCACTGAACTATGCATTTAAAAATGGTGAGGATAGCAAATTTTGTTATGTGCATTCTACCACAATAAATAAATGGAGGGGAAAAAAAGAACAAACTATTGATACATAATACTACGACATGTATGAACCCTGAAAACATTATGCTAAGTCAAAAAAATGAGACGCAAAAGACCACATCTTATATGATTCCACTGATGTGAAATGTCCAGAATAGAGAAATCCATAGAGACAGAAAATAAATGACTGCTCGCCAGGAGGGAGAAGGAATGGAGAATGACCGCTAATGGGTATGAGGTTTCTTTTAGGGATAACAAAAATGTTCTAAAACTAAATAGTAGTAATAGTTGCACAACTCTGTGAATATACTAAATACCACTCATTGTACTCTTTAAAAGGATGAACTTTATAGTATGTGAATTACATCTCAACAAAGCTGTTATATTAAAACAAAACAAACAAAAACCCTTTTTTCTCTACAATGCTTTTAGGGCTAGGAGACTAACGTAAAATGAGGCTGAGGTTGGAAACTCGGGTCTTCTGCTTTCTACGCCAACGGTCTCCCCACTACTCAAGCACTCTGTCACTGCCGCCCCCAGGCATTCACCTGCTCCTTCAGCCCACAGAAACAGTAACAGGTATAAAAGCAGCAGAAAATCACTTTACCAAGTTCCCACTGTGGGGGCACAATTAAACTAGAGACAAACTCTGCTCCCCAGAACTGCTGCCTCTGCTTTGGTTTTGTTTAGGACAGCATTCTCCTCATAAATTAAAATAATACAAATAGGAAATATAAAATTTTTCCATCTTGTTTATTAACTAAAACAAAAAACAAAAACAAAATGTTTTAATTGGTCTTTAACATATTCTTAGAGATAATGGCAATCTGAAGTATGAATGTTTTATTTTCTTGCCATTTAAGCCGCATTGCTTCTATTTTTTTTTCTTCTCTTACTGCTGAATAGTGAAAATTCCTTTCTTATCAAATATAAATATCATTGCAATGTTCCCTAGATAGTCTAACTTTCAGAACCACCACATACTTCATCTTTGCTTTTCAACAATTAATTCTCAATCTGAAAGAGAAAAGCAAGATAATCCCTTATTTAAATGATCAATGAAAGAGAATTAGTACAAAACAGCTGAGAGCTCTTACAATTGGATCATTCAGAACTTGCGGCATTTTTAAATAATATTTCAAAAACAAAAATATTTTAACAGCAAATTTTCCTATCTCTCCTAGGCTTCTGGCATCTATATATCTATATATCTAGCATCTGCCTTACTGCATGCCGAACACTGTGCAGGCACTTCACAATATATTTATTTTCTCATTTCATCCTCATTACAATTGTTCTATCAACTCAAGAGACTTCCAGTCTGGGACAAAAACCAAGAATAGAAAAAGAGACTAGTCAAGTGGAGATTGAGTTAGTGGTACCTGCTCCAAAATACCTTCCTTTCTTTTGGTTTGTTATACTACCTGAAATTCGATCATTAGGTTTTGAAGCCTATTCTGTCTGGTTTTAGAAAGTAGATCTTCCTTAAGCCATCATCAAACATGACCTCAGTCTCACAGATTCTGGGAGCTCAGACTAAAAATAAGTAAAGATAGGCAGGGGAGATCAGAGTATCCAATGCCAAATCCAGCAGTTTGGTCCAAAAAGCTGTCCCCATATGAGGATCATTGGTCGCAACTCCTGTTTCCTAGATGACCTGGGCAGGTCTGCATTCTACAAGGATAGGGTGATTTTGAGAGTCCCTGTTTTCTTGGTTAGGTACGTTTATCTCCTACCTGCTATTTCACTGGCTTCTGACAAAAAAACTTTTTAAAAAATCTGTCCACCCCTAGTAAGGCTTAGAATGTTTGAGTGATTTGCCTAATCTCTCAAATGGTAAAACTAGGATTTGAACCCTCATAAAATTGGTATTCTACACAGTATCTTAATTACTATCCAGTATCTTTCCCACTATACTACTACAATTCCAAGCAGAGTTAGGAAGTAACTCAAAAATGTTTTGTTTTGGGTACCCCCAATCACTTATTTTACTTTTTGAATACCATTTCTCTAATGCCTTCTCAAACCTAACTCAGGTGCTTTATTTATACTAGGGTGAAAAGTAACTAAATTGCTAGCTTTCTCAGAATGCCTTCAGTTTGATAGAAACCAATAATTTAAACTATTAAATGAAGATTTAACCTTAGAATTTCAGGCTTTATTGAGGTTAGTCCCAAGTGTGAAGAAGTGGATTTAGAAGAACTATCCTAAACTTGGAAAATATCAAAGACCCTTCAGCAAATTGAAACATGTTTTCAGCATTATATTACTATAAAAGTGTGGTTCGAAGAGGATTTTTCCAAGATCTGAATTTAAATCAACAAATGAATGGTTTTAAGTCCCCTTAACACAGACTGACAACTTGATGGGATATTTTCTCAAAAAATATGAAAAACAGCACTGCTATGATGCTTCAAAAGGGGAGATAAGAAGAACAGTTGCTAGCTGAACTCCTTTATTCTTGATTGAAAAAAAAAAAAAAGCAGAAGGGGAAAAAGCCCTTGATTTTTAAATTCTCCTCAGTCTAGTTTCCCTGACAAATCTGTTTGATGGGCATCAGAGACCTGAAGCTGAGCTTCCAGGGAAAAAGTAGCCATCCTTCACACTTCATTGGATTTCTATGACAGAATGACCACATTCTGTAGAACTTGGCATAAGCACATCATTATTAAGCCTTGCTTTTGCATTTCTTAACTGATCACGGATGCTGTGGTCCTTGGTGGCTCCTCTCTGCTGGCACTGTTTGTAGTTATTTGACCTTTTCTGTGGATAATCCACACAAAAAGCCCTAATTACTTCCCCAGCTTTGACCAGCCAGCAGTGTGAATAATCAATGACACTCATTTAGGTATTGCACAATCAGATGCTTATGGTGTTTAAAGAACATTTTTCCATTGACCTGCCACAGCTGTAGGACAATTACAAGCAGTAAAGCTGCTGTTGTAATCACGAGATGACCAACTGACCTTGCAGGTTTAAAGTTGATGACTGGAGCCTTGACTGGGGCACGGTCATGATACAGAACATATTTTGGGAGAGAAAAGAGGTTTCATTGTATGCAAATGTGACATGCTGAGTCCCAAGAGCAATGTTCTGAAATATTGACAGATCAGAAGACTCGTATTGGCAGGTAAAATTCAGTATTTGTATGCACAGCTTCAGCTACTTCTTCCTATTGTACATAAATAGTAAATAAATAATATTGGGGAGGGGAATCAAACTCTAGTTATACCTTTCTACATTTTTTTCTTAAGGTAAACATGAAAATGAAATTGAAGCAAGAAGGTTTCTTATCTAAATAGATAAATAAAGATTCCTAGGATGTTAAAATTTTTGAACATATTCAAATTACCATAAACCCTTATCCACTCTCAGGACAAACTTTTCCCACAAAGACCACTATTAAAAAGATAATGAAGTCTGTGGTTCTTTGGAATTCTGATTAGTTGTCAAATTACATATAAAGCTGAATTTTAAAATAAGTTATAGAAAAATGGAATATGACAACATTTCCAAGAGTGTGCTCCTAAGAACATTACTCCATTGATAATCCTTTGGCCACAAGGATTCATCACCTAGTAAACTCAGGAAATGCAGCACATAAAATCCTCTCGGAGATTTACAATGTGTGTTAGCATATCGAAGGTTCTGGAATGTGTTTCTCAAAACCACTTCGGGTAATACTAGTAGATAGCTCTTTTTTCTTTATTACCATCTGAATTTGAAAACTGAATTTGTAAATATTGGTTCTTGGCTCAGAATGTCAATGAACAGACTTTCTATTTTTCTTTTGAACTCTCTTAAAATTTTCATAAGGTTGTGTACTTATTTATTAAAAGGAACATCAAGTAAAATCAGTAAAAACAAGCCAGAAAACAAATTGGCAGGACAATGAAACAGTTATGTTCCTAGCGGAAAAGATGAAGGAAAGGATGTATCCTAAATTGAGGACATAAAAAAAGTGAATTTGGGAAAAAGTCTCAGATGAAAGAAAAGATAGAAAGGTCAGAAGTAATGGCACAGAC
>NW_011888850.1:3980647-3996760 GCF_000151845.1 Pteropus vampyrus
TTTTTATTGGTTTGTAAATGAGAACTGAGGCACAGAGAAGTTAAGTGACTCAACAAAGATCATAGCTAGTATGTAGCAGAGTGAACCATAAAGAGTTGATCTTAATTTATTGCTCTTTATTTTCATTGTAACATATTTCTCCTAAAATATATATATAGCCTATTCAATATAGGATGTATAAACACGTTACACATATAACAAAAAATCTGCAGATATATCAATTAAACTTTCATGTCATTCTTTTTAGTATAGGAAAATACCAGGTTTACTATAAGTATCAGGAAAATACAGGCATCTCAGGAAAAAAACTAAAATAGTTATAAGTGAGCAATACCATCTGAGCCTGATTTGTGGATAATAAAAATTGTTCTTAGCCACATTAATTCAGTTGTGAACATATGTTTCATTTATAACATCCAAAATTCCAACCCAGAATCAAAAATAGCAAGATGGTCATGTTGAAAGCACTTGCCATGCATTTGTGTTTCCTTAGGGTTGCACCATCCAAATCTGCTGGGCATTATCTGGACAATGTGGAGAAAGATACCTAATTTTTTTGTTTCTTCTTTGATTAAACTACTGTATACAAAAGAGCAGCTTCTATATTCACAACAAGTTTCTGCATGATTGAGAAACCAATTGGAAGGAAAGCTTCTTAAACTTGCAGCAACTTAGCAACTCATTATTGTTAATGTTTTTATTAAATCATTCAAAGCTTTCTTGACATAAACAAAATTTCCTTTTTCTAATCAGTCAGTGTATCTGAATATTAAAGCTTGTTTGATTTTTCCTAGGGTTTTGTTTGGCTGTTTGCTCTGGAGTATTTGGCCACTTTATAAAGTTACTAGAGTTTGGGAAAGGAGCTGTAAGAAAGTTTCTGATAACGCAATGAGTTTGTTTACTAAGTATTTCCAAGAAAAAAATTTGGTCAGTCACTTGAGGTTTTATCTATAAGATGCCAAAAATATGAATCTCACATACATATTCTTGCACATTAGATAAATACTAAAAATTGAACTTATAATTAAACTATATCAAGATCTTCATAACATTGTTCCTTATGAAAATGAATTCTAAGTTCGAGTTTAGCTTTCCAGGGACAAATCCCTAATCAGACCCTTGGCTGAGAATCTATCTCATTATCCACCCAGGAAAAAGGCAGCTCCCTCAGCAAGAGGTAGATATTCTTGAAAGCCAGTAATCTAACTCTAAATTTAAAAACAGGAAGAAAAATCTTTAAGTGAACTACTGCCATATGAGACCACAAATTGTGGTCCAAGAATGGTCTGGGGATAGACTTTCCATGAACTCCTGCATGAGAATATTAGAACCGGGCTGTCCTTACTCTTAGGAGTACATGGCAGCCCTGCCCACTCCTCTTGATCCTACATTTAGATCCTACAGCATCAACCTATTAATCAGATGCTAGGAATGGTTCCAAGGCTGGAAGTTGTCATAGAATCAGGCAATATGGGTACCTTGTAAAGATGATCTAGTCCAGAGGTACTCATAGCACTATCAGTGTTTTAGTAAATTTTTCATGATTCCTCTAGGTCAAAAGCAATAAATAATAGTCTCATTTATTAAGTAGTTAGGCCCGAACACTTAATAAGTATTTATGTCCCAACAACTTAGTAGCTGTTTGTTAAATACACAAATTAAAAGAAAATCATACTTTTATTGAACTCTTAAACACCCGTAATTATTCCCTAATGAGATGTGTGTGTCTGTTTGGCACTGCACATCTCAGACCTTGGAATCAAATTGGACACCAGCCCACTTCTTTCCTGTTCTACAATAATTTTCACATAGCATTTATCTTTTATCACAGCAAAGAACAAAAACCCAGCTTTACAAAGATATGCCATCAAAAGAAATGTAGCATGATCTAATGTGTGAACTATTTCAAGCTAGTATTTTGCCTGGTATATGAAAGATATCAAGTATCACTGTATTTTCCTTGAAATTTTCAGATATCTTGCAATTCCCCTGTGAGTTCATTGCAGCATTCCCAGGCACCTTAGCACATAGTTGGGAACTGTGAGTCTAGACTGATAACCCATATCTTGGATTAGCAAAGTGAGATCGAGAATAATTCTAAGATTATCTAGCTAATTGTACACTAAGTCAAAAAAAGAAGGTGTGTTTAAAATACTAAAAATATAGCCCATGTTCTTAAATTAAACTAGATACCTCAGATGCTGTACCTGCAGAGTAAACCTACAGATATAGATCTACCTCCCAGGGCATTCCTGTATTCACATTGGCTACTAGACGATTTTAACATACTGATAAAGAAAAGAAGGGGCAAAGAGGTAAGAGACTTGCCTAAGAGAACAGAATTAATTTTAGAAGCAAGAGTAGCTCCTTGTCTCATCATCTTCATCCTTTCCTCAACTACTACTTTCTTCCTCCTGTTTCTCTTTTCTTTATTATTTCGTACATTCTACTCCAGGGACCATAGGCCCTTATTAAGCCCAGTTCCTACATACAAGAGCTTAGATATTGTGATAGAAGCTGGTAGTTATCTCTCAGTATTCATCCCTCCATCTTTCCCTGTAATAGAACATAAAATTTTTATTGGGCTATCTATAATAAAGGCTACATTTTTCAGACTCCTTTAGGGATAGCCACAAGGTTAATTTCTGGCCAATGAATTATAAGTAGAAGTAACACATACAATTTTTGGAAAGTGTCCTTTAAGAGAGGGGATATGCCTTTCTTCCCCCTTCCTTCTACCTGCTGGCTAAAATGAGAACATGATGACTGGAGTTCAGGCTGCCATCTTGTACCATAAGCAGGTAGCCACAGAGTGAGGATGACAAATCGAAAATATAGAGGGATCTGGGTTCCTATTGATCTTGGACCTCCTAACAAACTCTTGTCTGCTTACCTCTGGACTTTGTTTATATAACAAAGAAATACATTCATATATTATTTAAATCACTGTTATTTGAGAATTTGCATTATTTATTAGCTAAACCTAGTACTAATAGATTATCTTCATAATAATATAATAACACATAACACATAACATACTACTTTAGAACAACTTCTTTAGATTTCAATAGTATACAATTAAAATTTGTAAAAACTTAGAACATATAGCCCTAGTACCTGTGTCAGAAGTATATGAAACCACTCACTATCATCCTCTCAAGAATTAACCTATTTCTTCACACCATATGCCTACATGGCATAGGGTTTATATTTGATTTATAGTTTATAAACCAAATTATATCTGAGTAAAATAAAAAAGAATATATTTTTACAAGGAAAGAAATTCTTACATAAAATCAATCCCATTTAAAATGATAAGTTAAACTTTTAAGTTAAATTTATCAGGGTGACATTGGTGAATAATATTATATAGGTTTCAAGTGTACAATTCGATAATACATCATCTGCATATTGCATTGTGTGTTCACCACCCAAAGTCAAATCTCCTTCTGTCACCATATATTTGACTCCCTTTACCCTCATCTACCTCCTTCGCCCCATTCCTTCTGGTAACCACTAAAAACTGTTGTCTGTGAATACTTTCATTTATCTCTACTCCCTTCCCCCAACTCACTAATTATGGTAGAGAGTTTTCAAGACAAACCCACAAAGGAAGCAATAACGAGAGAGGGTGAAGTCACAATATTTTGGAAGCTCAAAAGCAGATAAACAAGGAATAAAACTTCAAAAAGCTAAATCCTAAACTGGTGTGGGGGAAACTAAAAAGCAACCTAATTTGGTTCTAAGAACCACCAAAAGGTCCAGGAATTGACAAGTGAACTGGAAGTGAAGAGGTAAATGTAGAACTATTCCTTCCTCAATTCCATGCAGCTAGACTACTTGCCCCTTCCCAATCTCAGTGAAAGACAGGAGGTTTATTGCCTGTAAAGAGTGAAATAGGAGGACTCTGGTTTGGAGAAATCCAACCATAAGTGAGATAGAAGTATCATGCTGAAAACTGGGAGATTAAATAAAACTTTATATCCTAAACTTTAAAACCCTCAGCCTTCTTGCCCTATTCTACTCCCAGAATTTGATAGCCAGATTTATATCTTCTAAGAAGGAATTGTATGGTTCTTTTGGGGGAAATAGGACCAACCTAAGATGACAGACCTAAAGATTCTGCAGTGTTCCCAATAGCCCACAGAGATCAACCTATGGTAAAGCTCAAAGTCAACAAGCTCTGCTCACAGGCTCAGAACTTTCGATGAGTTTTTTAATCTCTCCATTCTTAATCATCAACAGACAGCCAAGACAAACAAAAAAATCTCTAACATGAAACTCAACTACCAAAACAAATAAAGAGAAGAAAGTTGGAAAAAATAGAGACTGTGTAGAGAAGAAAACTTCCAAAGCACAAAAAAGATATCTTTTTTTACTGCACCTCAGAAAGATATGAGAAGTTATCACATCCATGAAAGATAACTAGGATTTCTTTTGAAAAAAAATCAGAGAACAAGAGATCCTGGAAATTAAAAATAAAAAATCTATACACTCCATAAAAAGCAAAAATCCATAAAAAAAAAAATTCAAAAAAATCAATCCATAAAATTAAAAATCAGAAGTCACTCAAACGTGGTTAAGATCATCTCCAAGAAAGAAAAGAGACAAGTAGATTTTTTTTTAATGAGAAAAGATGAAAAATATAGGAGGATCATGTAGGAAGTCCAAAATCTGCTATCAGGAGTTCCAAAAAGAGATTGGGAGAAATCACTGAAGAAATAATTCCAGAAACTTCTCAGCAATGGAGGACATGGGTTTTACCTTGCACAATGGGTAAAAATAGGCCCACACCTTTATTTTAAAATATTGTTATGAAATTTCAGAACCTTAGCACAAAGAAAAGATTTCAAAAGATTTCATATTAAAAAAAAAAATCAAGCACACATGATTAAGAATCATAATGATATCAGACTTCTCAGTAACAATAATGGAAGCTAGCAAAGGAATAATGCCTTCAAATTTTTTAATTTTAGACAAATGTGAAAGTAGAATAATGAATTTCAGTAATTCAAGGTCTCAAAAATTTCTTAGGAAGTTGTTAGAAGATATATCTATCAAAATAATAATGTAAAATAGAAAAAAGAAAGACATAAAATCCAGGAACCCCGTGTAGAAGAAGCAAAAAGAATTCCCTGAAACAGGGGTCAGCAAATGGCTATCAGCTATATATAGCCTACAGGCCAAATCCATCCCAACACCTAATTTTGTATGGTCCATGAGCTTTTTACATTTTTAAGTGTTTTTTTAAAATCCCAAGAAAAATATTACATGACACGTGAAAATTATATAAATCCAAATTTTAGTATCTGTCAATAAAGTTTTATAGTAACATAGCCATGTTTATTCATGTACCATCTATGACTGCTTTTGTGCTATAATGGCAAAGTTGAGACAATGCACTGAAGACGATATGGCCTGAAAAACTCAAATATTTATTATCTGGCCCTTTACAAGAAAAGTTTGCCTCGCCCTGGAAAATGGTGAAGGAAGATCTTGGAATAATAGCTATATACAAATATGGCAGCAAATGATCCAAACTAGAACAAATCAGAAAGCCATTGGAAGGAGATCTCCAAAAAATATAATATTAATGAATTGCTGAAATGATAGAATATGCTAAAAGGAAATTTGGACAATTTGAGAAGAATTAAGGGATAAATTCTTTATAAGTTCAAAGAAAATTAAACAAATGAAATACAAGAGCATTATTAAAATAAACTATTTTTTTAAATAGTGGTACAAGAAGAAAAAATTAGTTTAGCATAGTACATTGCTCAGCTATGAATAGCATTTACATAGTCATAACAATGTAAGCACTGAATATCAAACAAAATTACAATATAATTATATGAGGAAAATGGGGAAAGTAAAAGTGTAGCAGGTAAGAATGAAAATACTGGTGGCAAGAAGAGTCAAAGAAAGATAAATTCTTATATTCCACAGTGGGATGTCAATAGATTGTGCCTAAAAATAAAAAGTCAAGAAGTATCGGTATAAGACTATTTAGTGACATAGAGGTAAATATGAAGAGAAACAGCCGCAAGAGTTAAAAGTGGTTTCCTCCAGTAATTGGGAAATGGGGTTATGATGGTAGAAAGGGAGAGACAGACCTCCTGTTTGTCAAAGTAAAGCCTGCAGAACTATTTAATTTTTTAAACTATGTCTATATATAATCGTGATTCAAATAAAAAACAAATTTGATATATAACCCAAAAATAGAAAATTTTTCACATAAATTTCTGATTGTTTAGCATGCTTTACCAGGAAAGTTTTTCAAATAATGTTTATAAACATACCTAGTTTGAAAATTTTTAAGCTGTTTAAGAAATAAAGCTTTTATTTTACTTCCAACCTTTTATGTTATTTACCAACATAGGGTCAGTAGGTAAAATTGAAGGGATTTCTTAAAACAGATTATTTTTAAGGTACTCAAAATTCCTTTATACTGTTCTACTCTGTTTAGATAATACTAGTGAGAAAAATTTATCTAAATACTAAGCACTTTACTAGATCACATGAAACTACTTAAAAGATCTAAAGCAAGGGCGTTTACCTTATGAAAGATAATATGATAAGATAGGTAATGTAAGAATAAGCTATCTTATTAAACAGGTCTTCTAAAAAAGAGCCTGTACTAAGCACTTCTGGGTTCTAGCTAAAAAACATAAATGAATGTAAAATGAACATGTTAATATTGCTAGTAATCAGACACGCAGTTTGTCCCAAATTTGTCTTTCAGTATTATCTTAAAAAGTCACTCAAACCTGGCACATATTTCTTAAATGTCCTTGGTTTTGTATGAATTGTATACAGGGCTTTTATCTGAGGATTTATACTATCTGACAAATGAATTTAAAGCTGGCTCAATTTGCAATTTTGTTCCCTAACACATTTAACTTTGGTGTTCTTTGTTTTTCAGTTTTAATGCTCCTCATTCAAATGATAACCAGTTTCTGGCAACTAACATTTTAGCCAGGGAAATGCCTTACAAACTTCCCTTTCACATCCACTTTCTAAAGAGAGGAGGGAAAATGCTATTTAGTTTAACATTAACTCTGTTTTTAAATTGTGCCTTCAACTCATTTAGAAAATATCTTTGAAAAATCAGAATGGTTAGGAGTATTTACCTGCATTCCTAATTGGACTAGAATGGCTTTTTCTGAGATGGCTGCAGGCACTCTCCCAGTTCTAAATGAAATGTAGCAATTGCTTCTCAAATCACCATCATGAGAGCATTATGTAATTTTATCTGTCTATATTCTGTTTCTGCTTTATGTTGTGGTTATATGGGAGCTATATAGGAGTATGTTTTCTATCATTGCAAAGGCCAGATAAAATAGTTTAACTACTACATCAGATTGGGGAATTATACATATAAATTGTCTGTTGCTGTCTATAGATTGTCTGTAAAAGATAAAAGAATTTTTCTCTTTTTAGAGAGAACACTCCCAGTGCCTTCTTTGCCTTGCATATAAGTTATCTTTTAAGGGACCAGGTGCAATGGGCAAAGAATTGGCTAATTTCCCAACCCAGCTTTGAGTTTTGATTTCTAAATGTACTTGTCGAGTTAGGAATCACAGAAATGCAGAATTCAGAGTTTAAAGACACCAAGTCATCTTGCATATTTTGCCTAGGGGATAGGAAAAGATTGGTGTGGGGGGTGCTTTGGGAGAAGTCATCTGAATTGAAATGAACTTAATTGCTTTTCCTGTGGATCTCTCTGCCTGACAGGTGGCTGTGAGAGTCCTCTGTGTCTCCACTGGTCCATATCAGTCTAAACATAAGAGGAACCTAGAAATTGGAAATCAGTTTAGACATTCAGGCAGCTCTCCAGCTTTGGTCCAGATGCAAGATGAACATGCTTCCATTGTGTGACATGATTAAATTATTAGTATTCAGCAAAACACCGATGCAGTAGTGGCCCATTCCTCTCAAAACAGTTTGGAGCTAATCCCTTTAAGTATAAGTCCGCACTGGCATGGGACCTTTGGGTAATTAAAGTTAACACTCTACAAGTGTTTTTTTTACTGATACAATTTTGAATTCTGAGAGGCCTACTCCAGAGTACCGTTGCTAGTACAAAAAATGTCCTGGTCTAACTAGGTGATGGCTAGCAGGGAGGCCGGTTGGGGTATCATTCAGAAAAAGAAAAGTAAAACCACTCTTTAGTCTGGTTTGTGCACATGCCACCATTATTCCTTCTATATTCTCATGCTCAGTATGCTATAACCCAATGAGAAGATGCTTTTTAGATTCTTTTCTATTTAAGGAAGGTAGTGCAATCCCATGCATTTCTGATGGATTAAACTCAGATCTATCTCCTAAAGTGACTTACAGCACAATTTCTCAGAATACCATTATTATCTTTTAGACAGAAGTCAAGCTGGAAGTTGAAGAAAGACTTGGAGCCTCTGCATTTGTTGTTCCATGATCTAGGATGCTCTTCATATAGCCAGCATCTTATTCTTCAGGTCTTTGTTTAAATGTCACCTTCTGAAAGATATCACTACCATCCTTTACAAAGTAGATTCCTTGAACCTCCATATCTAGTTATTATCCATCACAACATTCTGCTTATCTCTTTTATGCAATTATTACAGCTATAATTATTTTAATTGTGTGCTTTTTTTTTTTTCTTATCTCTTGTCTCTCTCCCCCACTGAAACTTCCTCAATGGGCACTTTATGAAGTACTGGATTTCCAGGACCTAGCAAGTACCTGGAATACAGAAGGGACCCACTAAAATTTATGGATGCATGAATACTAAAGATTACAGAGGAATTTTACTTAAACATTTAAAATGTTTTGTTTCTGATAAGTATTTCAGTCAGCTTTTACCATATTCAGCATCAATAAACAACTCTAAAAAAATCTCAGGACTTAAAAGGAAAAAGATTGTTTCTTGCTCACTTTTTATGAGAGCTGTAGATTGGTGGTGGCTTTGCCTAATGATCTCCATTCCAAAGCCCAGGTCGAGGCCATAGCCCCTGTCTGGTACATGCCCTAGGTTAGCTCATTCTCATAGCAGTGGGAGAAAAACAAGAGCATAGCTAAATAATATAATTAGCTATAATAGGATATTGCTTAGAAACTGTTACTTCCTAATAATTTGCAACTTTGTTTATATTATTGCCCATTTGCTCCAAATTCACTAGATTTCTTGAATTACAGTCTGATCAGAGATCTTCTATATGATAAAAATTAAGACTCGTAGGTGAGTGGTACTATGATTCTGTTCTCTTGCTGGATTATGCCCTTGCAATTCCTGACTCGTGGCCAATGTATTTCCTGAGAATCCACATGTCTTTATCTATACACTGGAAAGCCAATGGCCTTAAACTTCCAAGTGATTTCAGTTCTGCCCATATCAAAGGAAGCCTGCATGAGAAGTTCCTTCCCCAGAAATATGTTCTTCTCAGTCACAGCAAATGACTGAAATGGATGAAGAGAGGCCATGTCTGGCCTAAAACCATAGGGTGACAGTTAAGTAATAAACATCATCCTATATATAATACATTAACCTGAGGTTCATTATTTAGTCATAAACTATTATATATTCAATCTTGACTGTTAACTTGGGTGCCTGTCTACCTTTATTCTCTAATTTCAATATTTATAAAAGATTCATCTAAAAGTTATCAGCATTACATTGATAGAATTTTTGGGAATGCCTATGTAAGATGGAAGTTTTGAACTATGGTCTTAGCCAAGGTTAAACAGAGAAGTAAACCAAAACAATTCTCAACTAAGAACTTGTATGTTGAAAGCTGTTTTTTTATTTTGGTCTTGTGACCTTTCTCCAATCTGGTATCATGTGGAATTATACCCTGTAGAATACTGTAAATGATATTTTTTATAATTTACACAAAATTTTCTTCTAGAAACTATTTACAATGTAAATCAACATTACAAAACTTTATGTACATTTTTGAAAGCTGAAGATATATGTTTAGATAGGAAAAAAATTTTTAAAGATATGAATTCTATCTAGTTTGCTCTGAGAGTTTTATCAATCACGTCATCCAGTAGAGTGGGTACAGAACTTGAGATCAAAGTCTCTCCAGTTCCATAGACATCCTCTACGGGCCCAAGCCAAAGAACACGATTCCATCTCACTGAGACTCTCCCTTTGTTTATGCTTCTGGCCTCTTCCCAGATATTATTTTCAGTTGCCTTGTCATTTCCTTATAAATCTCATTTTCCACATTTTTTTGTCATTTTTATTACCCACTACTGAGCCTGGGCAAGTTCTCACTTCAGTTTAGACATTAAGGCTCACAGACGATAACAAAAGTATGCATCCAGCATATTAATAAAATATGCTCCTTTTCACAAGGTTTTTATATTGAAATTAAGGAATTTCTCAAGTTTCACATATGCGGATTTGTGTAAATTTCATGGAAGACTCTAAATAGAAACCATCTTCACTAAGTTTCATTTTCCTCAGTATTTAAAACATGCAAAAAAAGAAAGCAACAATAGCTCCTAGAATAAAAGAAATAGGAGCAGGTTCATTTTCTGTTCCTATTCTTTAGAGATAACTGCATCCATTTCTGATCATTTGAGTACCTCTATGGTTCAAACAACTTCTCTAATAGTTGTGGAATATGAAATATCTATATAAAATTGTATGAGACCTTTTTTTCTTCCTAGAGTCACTACCAGATGCAAACAAGGTGATATGTCCCTGCATGCTACTGTTGCTAAACTGTGAGCAAAATAAAGATTGATTGAGATAGTATATCCATCTAAGATGCTTGTTGAGTGAAATGTCAAATAGATTCTTATCTTGCCTTGTCCATCATCAGCCAATCAATGACATTTGTACCTGGATGACCAGGTCAACTTGCTACCACTGCTACCAGAGTGGAAGAGAGAATGCATACATCACCTCTCAGAATGACAATTACTATGTGGAGCTATGGTCATTCCACAAGCCCTGGTCATTGTCTTGCTTAGCAAGAGGCTTCCTCTGCTCCCACAGATAAATACCAGCTCACTCAGATCTTGACACTAGGGAAACAAAAAGGCCTTTGGGATATCAACTCCCTGGTGACTTAGGTCTGATCAAAATTGAATTTTGCTCTGCTTAAAACAAGTTTGAAAAATAAAAAGAAAGGAAGGAAGAAAAAGGATGAAAGTAAATGAAGCCTTTGAGTGAGCTGTGTTCTTTCTTTTGCATATAAATGAATATAAATGCGGTCAATAGACAGACTTTTGCCATCTTCCTCCCACTCCTACCCATCCCAGTGACATTTATTTTTTTAGTGATTCAGACTGGAATATCGTCATAAGAAATAAATCCATCATATTCCTGTTTGGGATCAATAATACATATTTACTGTTAATTTGTCATGCTTTCATATGTGTACTTGTTGTAGCCCGTAATCCTTAAATTTGCTCTGGAGATTTGAAGATTTCATCAAATTCCCAAGATCAAAAGCCTTAAAATTTTTGTTTGCATTTACATACAAAGCATACAAAGTTCTCCAGGGAAAATGGTAGTAAGAGCATTCTTCAAACCTTTGTTAATTGTTAACTGTCAAAGCCCGAGGGTGAACTCTCAGAGGTTTGTTTTAACAGGGTGAAAAACATGATTGTTAATTTTAAATTTTCTTAAAACTCAGTGGTGAACATGAACAATATTTTTTCTGATCAGCTCACTTAAAATATAAATGTAATTGTTAGTCAAAGCTACAAGGGCATATGAAGACATCAACTTGTTTTCTCTCTTTGAAAGACAGATGTAGAGGCTGCCTGTAGGATCATAACTGAGGCAAACTAAGTGGGAAAGCTGCTATTTTAGGTACATTATTTTAAATCACTCAGTCTCTAAAGAAACTTTCAGTAACAGCTGTTAACTTTGATCATTCTAATACTGTTGAAAAATAATATGTAAAATTAGACTACTATATATTTATCCCTAAAATTAGCAATAAGCTGAAAGACAGACATATAAATCACATTTTTAAATCCGCCTCTCTTAGTACAGAATGACTCAATTGCCAATGATACTATGTGAAAAGACAATGCTAAATCAACTCAATAAAGAGACCTACCATTTCAGCATTTGAGAGCATGAGTTCAAGTATATTATATAGTGTATATGTTTATTAATATAGTATTTCATATATTATTATTGTATTTCTATAAAATAAAGTTTAATTAGTCATTTACAAAAAGAAACAAAATTCACTTTAACCGGCTGATTTTCTAAATAACTGTATTTTTAAAGCCTCATTTGTATAATAAAAAGTAAAGGATTATTACATGAACACCTCTCAAAAACACTCAGAAATTTTAATAAGTGTGTTAGAGTTCATTTACGATCAGACTCCCAGTAATGATCCCAGTAGATATGGATGACATTCTCTGTATAGACAGGCTTCAGAACTGACAGGATTTTCACAGAAACTGACTACTGTCCACCTTAAAATATTCAATAATAATGATGGCCCTACCATTTTTTATCTCCAGATCAAGTTATTTTAAAAATTAAATACTACCAAAGAAGAAAAGCATAATGACAAAATTTTTAAAAACACAGGTTTTGTTTTGTTTAGAATAGTATACCCAGGAATATTTCCTTACATTTAGGAGGTAATAAAAAGTGACAGAAAGAGAATTTTGCCTACATAATTTATGTTCTAATATTTCCTATATATGATATATACTGTATATCCTAACATTTTCCATTTTGTATTTCCTGAAGAGACTGAATCAGTGCAATTTCATACCTACAGATTTTCAGTTTCCAACACTCAATGACTAAATAATTGGTGACTGAATGATACTAAATTATGCTTTTAGGAGAAATAACTGTCCTAAAGGAACTCATTTAGCAGCTCTCTTTCTGTGTGAACATTTGTTATTTACTTTCCTTTTTTTCTTTAATTAGTAGAAATCTTTTACTATTTCCGTTTGTTTTTCTCTGATTGGCCAGGACTGTAACATTATTCTTGGAAATGCCAGTGAGGGGAATGAGAGTACTTCCAGGAATATAACCACAACAAAGTGATTTGGCCTAAATACAGGCATTTTAATTGAGTATGTGTAGTCATGGAACATTTCTTAAAAGCAGTGTGAATATTAGTCTTCTCAAACTGCAATTTCTAATTAAGATGCTATTGAAAATTTACAAGCGTATTTCCTTAGCTCAACTTCACTATTTTAACCCTCTGTGAGGGATGGAGGTTGAGGGGAGAAGTCATATACAGACTCTGAAAAGGCTAACAATTTTACTCTAATTGCTCTTTCCTTTTCAAATTTGCTATAACCCCCATACACTCTTCTCTAAGGAAAAGTAACTACATTGATCTGAATTTATAACAGTGATAAGGATATATTTTTCACCATTTGCATTCTTCAGGGCCAATAAGGCATTTAAGTGGTCAGGGGCAGAAATGTAAAGAGAAACCCTTTTCTCTTTACCTTTACATTTCAGTGATGTTTTAGGTGTATAACGTAATCCTGTATAAGATCTGAATCACTAGAGTGTGAATAAATTATGTGCAATTTAGCTTCAGCATTAACTGAGTTTTAATCTATTTTATTCTTTGAAAATCAATTGTTGATGTAGAGCTACTCTCAATCATATGAATACTTTAATAACCAGAATATTCTATTTTCTAAATGCCTATTAGAGTTGATGTTTGTAATAAAATGCTCCTTAAAAACTGGTAGTTGATATTCCATTAAAATTCTACTTTTTCCTCTATTATTTTAATGTATTTCTTAAGATGCTGCTTCTAATTGAGATTATCACTTTCTTTGTACCAATGCCTGGGATTCTTCTCTGATTAATCATAGAATTTACCACAACCTTTTATCCAGCTCCTAAATGCAAAGATTCCACATAGTATTAAATACCAAGCATTCCAAAGTTTCACTGATAAAAATGCATCAAAGTATAAGTAAATTAATTATTTTTGCTACATAAGATAACATAAGGCAAAACAAATAGATCTTCCTTTTTGCTTACCCTTGGCATCCCAGCTCTCTATTTGAACGAATCCCTCAGCACACCACAATTGAAGACAAAGTTGGCTCAAAGAGCCATTGAGATTAAATCGAAGATACTTTTTCTCCCTGAGATCTCCCTTGAAAACAATATAAAATGATTCTTGTTCTGACAATGAAGACTAACTAATCACCAAGAAAGAAGCTGTTTGTTTTTCTGTCTCTGTCTGTCTCTGTGTGTGTGTGTGTGTGTGTGCATGTGCGTGTGCGTGTGTGTATGTAGACGGAGAAGTGCCAGCAGTGGTAAGGGAGAACAAAGACAAGAGGTCCTATCCTATGGCGGGGTGCTAACCAGCAACATCAAATCCTGAGAACTCAGAATTAGATAACCTGTGCTTTGCACTGTGTGCTCATTAATTTCTACAGTTGCTCCGTATAATTGTCTCGCAAGACTTATATTTTACACTAACTAGGTATATTAGTTTCCTACTGCTGCTGTAACAAATTACCACAAATTTAGTGGCTTAGAACAACACAACTTATTCTCTTATATATCTAGAGGTCATAAATCTTAGATCAGCTTCACTGGGCAAAAGTCAAGGTGTCAGCACAGCTGGTTGCTTCTGCAGGCTCTAAAGGAGAATTGGTTTCCATGACTTTGAGTTTCTGGTAGCCACCTGTATTCCTTGACTTGTGGCCCCTTTTTCCATCCTGAAAACATCTCCAACTGCTGCTTCCTTCATCATCACATGATCTTCTCCCCATCCCCCAACCCTTTATCCCTCTTTCTCTCTCTTTCCTGCATTCCTCTTAAAGATCATTGCAATTACATTAGGCCCACACTGATCATCCAGGATAATCTCATCTCAGAATCCTTAATTTATTCACATCTACGAAGTCCCTTTTGTCATATAAGGTAACAGGCACAGGTTCCTGGTGTTATGGTTTAGACTTATGTGGGGACAATTATTCAGCCTACCACACTAGGCTAGGGTGTCTGGACTAATAATAATAGGGCTATCTATGGAAGTGAGCTGGATTCTCCCATATGTGTAGCTGTAAAGCCCTGTCAACCACACATACGTGGTTCTGAGTATGCAAGCGGCAGAGACTGAATTAGGCATTTTCTGTCTTCATAATTCATGGTAACAAACAATGGGATAAGAGGAGCTGTGCAGAAAACAAAGCATATTTAAGCTTAAATGAAACTCAAGTCAGAGACAATATTTCACAATGCAGTGCAATTATTATAAAGTATAGGTCAGAGACAGAATGTAATTTTAAATAAGTGATGTTTTAATCACAATGTCCACTAAAGGAAGAAGTTAATCTTAGGAGAAAAATGAGGTGTAGGTCTGATTATTTTAAGGTTTAAATGAGACTATGTAAGATACTAAGCACAGTGTCTAACACATAGTAAATGCTCAAAACTGTTCATTATTATGATTTCTTCTAATTCTCTGAGATAAAAACTATTTTCTTTCCCTCAGCTTGTAATGATGAGCTCATCCTTTGTCAGATAAGCCCTTGCATTACTGCCCCACACAGGCGCTGACAGTGAGCTGACGGAAATCTTGGAAGACGACCAGGCCCAGCAGGTCACAATCTTCCCCAGCAGGCCACCAGCACAACCTCTGCCGTGCTTTTCTTTCCTAAGTTGACCTCCTTTTACCGGGTTAAAGTTGAGTACCCGGGCATTAGCTGCTACTTGGAAAAGTGCTGAGTGGCTGATGTGTGCTGTCAGCATTGTCCAAGGCCAGCCGGACAATGTCGGCGTGGCTCCTTCCTTTCCACTCGCATTTGGCAAAGACTTACATCGTGATGTTTAGAAAGGTGGAAAGTGATGAAAATGCACAGTTCTTTCCAGCCATATCATTCACCCACTTAAAATGCCATCTTCTCAATAGTTTATTAAAGCAGTAGAAACAATAATGAAAATGACAAAGGGAAACCATCTCTAAAAGGGGAGTCTAGTCACTTACAGACAAAGTTAAAGATCAGTCTATCTGTTCCCTATTCTCCTACTGTTCTGCAAAAGATTAAATGGCATCTATTCTCCATCTGTAAAAAAAAAAAAAGGAGGAGGAGGAGGGGGGGAGGAGGAGGTGGAGGAGAAGAAGAAAGAAGAAGAAGGAAGGAAGGAAGGAAGGA
>NW_011888850.1:3997198-4000488 GCF_000151845.1 Pteropus vampyrus
GAAGAGGAAGAGGAAGAGGAAGAGGAAGAAGAAAGGAGAAGAAGAAGGAGGAGGAGGAGGAAGAAGAAGAAAGAAGAGGAGGAAGAAGAGGAAGAAGAAGTAGTAGTAATAGTAGTAGTAGTAGTAGTAGTAGTAGTAGTAGTAGTAGTAGTAGTTAAAATTATACAATCTGCATCTGTATCAACAAACAGGGGAAATAATGGGTGATCTACCTTTGGGATCCCAATTTTGTCCTGACTTGACACAGTTTAAGTTCATCACTGGGCTTGATGGACTTGACTTTTTCCTTCTCCCCTCACCATTTTGAACCCCAAAAAGTATTTTGGCCTTATCATCCACTTTCATTTTTTTTTTTAAACCTTGTGACATTTTCCAGCAAAGTCACGAAGAGGCAACCATGCCTCAATTCAGAATCCTTTATCATTCTTGTTTTTCCAAAACCCTTCTTCTCTCAGAAGTTGCCTCTGCTTCTCTGTAATCCTGACAGCCAAGTCCTTTGGTGCTCTGGTTTGCCTCCAGGGAATTACTTCCCATCCTTAATTTTAACCCAATTTGTTTTTATGTGAGATACAACAGAGGCAGAAGGAGGTATTTTGTTTTGCTTTTTTAAAGCCCCACTGTGAAATGCTCCTAAAATATTTGATAAATATGACCAACCTTGTTAAAATGTTTTTGTCTTCTAAATGGTATTGAGGGAACCACCTAAGTATCCTGTCTCAATAAGCAAGAATTGTAAAGTGAATCAAAAACCTAAGACTTGGTCTTCTTAGTGAAAATAATCACTTCCTGTTCTCCAAACAACTATTACTTGCAGATAGAAGAGCAATACAGAGCTAAGAGAAGGAAGGGGAGATCAGGTCATAAAATAATAAAGAACTTAAAAAGTTAACCCTCTTCAAGTATTCAAGGTTATCAAGTCACTGGAGGTTTGGGGCAAGGCAAACGGCCTGGGTATGACTTAACTTCCTTTCAGAGAGCGATTACCCTATCAAATAGGTTAACCACCTCATCCAAACTCAGATACAGAGGGATCAAATCTAATAGGAACAAAATGTTTTGAAGGAAAATGAGTCTGTACAGTTTGCTTCAGACCTACTTTCATATAGTACATTTAAAATGCTCCTATAATTTCCTTGGATATCTATGTTCACTAGGTAATAAAGAGAATGATTAATATGTAGTGACTAAGCACAGAAAGGGAATTGGCACCCCCAGCCATGACCCCTAATGAAGTCAACAATCTGCGTGGCAAATATTTAATATTTCCCTGCCCCTGAATGGCCAACCTCACACTGAACAACCTTTCTCTAATGTATATTACAAAACATTGGATATAGAAATCTTGTTTCTTAAATGAAATGGCCACCACAGCTTATAGAATATAGCCTGTCACTCGAGCCCTCCCATACACAGACCTAATCTTCTTCGCCAATCATATCTTTCAGCACTTGCTTATAAAAACTCTACTCCAGCCAGACTAGCATACTCCCTATCCTCATGCACATTCCCATTTCACTTATCCCAGGCCACCTGGAAAATAAATGGAATGTCATCCTTCATCAAGCCATTAGGATATGATTTTTGGCACTGGATATGATTTTTGAAGTCATTTGGTCTAATCTCCTAATCTACAGTGTTCCCCAAAGTGACACAACTTATACCCAAACATCTATTTTTTTCTGCTTTTTCATTCTGAGCTTTATTACCATGCAAATTATCTTCATGAGTAAAGAAAGCAAAAGGAACTTGGTGCCCTGTATTGAAGAATGACTGGTTCATTATGCTAACAAATGGAGTTAAGGGGCGTGGGGACACCCAGGTTGTAAGGAGCACACGGAGAGCCTAGATCTCTGTGTCTAATACTATTCTCCAATAAGAGGAACCAGAGTTCCTTAGAGATCAGCTGATTTTAGGACTAAATGAGCCTGGAGCATCTTGTAGTACCTGAAAGTAAGGAAGTATTCAAAAAATCCCACAACGATTATATATGTCAATGAGCCACACAGGAGACAACTGAGTGAGTCCCCAATAGCCAAAGCTGGAACAATGTGAGGAACAAAATACATAAAGCACTACTGGATTATAACCTAAAAAATAAAATAAATATCTGAGTCCATGCTAATATAAATGCATAGATAGATAGATAGATAGATAGATAGATAGATAGATAGATAGATAGATAGATAGATAGATAGATACAGACAGATAAAGCAGACAGATCTCCTGATTGGAAGAATTCCCAATAATTCATGTAAATATTCTACCCTCAAGGAAAGGTAACTCCCCACTCCTTAGGTATGAGATGCACATAGTGACTTACTTCCAGGGAATATAGTATGGAAAGCGGGAAAAAGAGGCTAACTTTACAGCAGAGAAACCTGACGAACACTGTATCAACCAGGTGATGAAGGCTATCAACAGTAATAAGTCATGATGACAGTATATACTCTTGATACAATGTAATAAAAATGGCACTTTACTTCTGTGGTCTTCCTCCTCAAAACACATAACCCTGGTCTAATCATGAGAAAAACATCAGACTAATCCCAACTGAGGGACATTCTACAAAATACCTCAACGTACTCCTCAAAACTGTCAAGATCATCAAAAACAAAATAAAACAAGGAAAGTCTGAGAAGCTGTCACCATCAAGAGGAGTCTAAGGACATAACTAAAGGTAACATGACATCCTGGATGCTATCCTGGAACAATAAAAGGATATTATAGGAACGCTAAGGAAATCTGAATAAAGTATGGACTTTAGTTAATAATGATCTACCAAGATCCATTCATTAATTATGATAAATGTACCATATTAATGCAAAATGCTATAATAGGGGAAGCTGGGTGTGGGGAACATGGAACTCTATCTTTGCAATTTTTCTATAAATCTAAACTATTCTCGAATTAAAACTTTATTTAAAAACATAGTGGGGGTAGTGAGAATTTTGGAGGGGTGTGTGAGCACTGGGATGGAAAAGAAATAAGAGGATGGAAATATGGGGCCATTAGGGAGAAGCCTGCATCTAGTTGGAAGCCAGAGGGTCCCTAGTTGCAGAGTAACCTGGGTTCACCTGGGACCCTTCTACGAGTGATTCTTGCACTCCTTCCCATGCACTCTCACCCCCAGCCTAGTCACATCTCAGAACTGGTCTCAGTGCTAAGAGGATGCTACTAACAAGCAGGCAACCATATGGTTTTAAGTAGAGACAGAGCAAGAGTGGCACAGGGAAAGCAGTAATAAGGAAGAATACCCTGAAGGCCTTTCTTTCCTTCCCTTCCTTCCTTCC
>NW_011888850.1:4001368-4024214 GCF_000151845.1 Pteropus vampyrus
GTGCCTTGTCCAACAAAATTATTCTTCTGCCAAACTCAGCTTCGGAAAAGAGTAGTTTGATTGTTTCCTTTAAAGCCAGGATTTAAAGCCTGAACAAAGAGATACGTCCACACATTCTAAGAAAACAAAAATCACAGAGGAGCCAATATTTTGTAGTTTCTGCTAATACTCAGTCATGTTGAAGACAGGCAGCCAAGGCTCAGATGGGAAGATGCCACACATAAACAGAGAGAAAAAATAAACATTTAATAACTTTTGAGAATGTCTTGTCTTTGAAGGAGTCTTGTAGCATCTTAAAGGATATTTCTATTAGAAAAGTCCCTTAGAAAATGAATGTCACAGCCTTTCATTTTATGTCTTGTGTTACTGGGTCAACGGGACTCTAGCTGTCTTAGCAATACTCTGAAAATCCAGAAAGTTTGGAAGGGCCTTTAGTTTGAGTAGGAGAAGCAGGTCTTGGACTACTGCTCTTGTCTGCAGTCACCCTGAAGTTTTCAAACAAAATCTTTCTCTTCTCTCCTTAAGATTGTGGGGAGCTGGACAAAGGAAAATTTAATTGTTCTGAAGATACCAGGACACTGTAAATTCACGGTAAAGGTTAAAAAGGCTCCTAGATTCCCAGGGTGCTAAACCAGGGGGTAGAGAATAACGGTGGTGGCATTAGTAAGAACAGTGCTTTTGGGGAGACAGGAAACATGTTTTACGGTTCCAAAGATCTCTTTCTAAGCCGATAAATATCAATGTCTGAAAGAATTCAATCTGAAATTAACAGCAGTATTGGAACCCCAAGCCATAATGTTGATCTTGTATAACTAGAGGTCTACTAGAGGTCTACTCAGAATACTGTACTAAGAGCATAAAGTTTAGGGAGAAAATGATGATGCAAACTTAATAAGGAAGTATGAATAAGCTTTATGCCTCTCAAGATATTTTTTGAATTTAACTTCATAATCACTAAATACTCAACCAAGTTCTATAGGACTTGAGCTCCACAGATGCAAATAGCAATCCTGCTGAGTACAAGCCTTCAACTTAAATTGGTGTAAAGCATACAGATTTTCCATCTTATTATGTATAAATGTAGATTAACTCTATTTCATCTAGGCAAGGGTAATTTATGTTTATCAATATTATTATTATTATTATAAAATTCATCCAACTGTATATCAATCACTTTAACAAAAAGTTTACTGAACTTAAACCAAAACTAAAGCTGCTTTAGAACTTAAAATAAAAGCTTTATCAATTAAAGTCCTTTGAAGTGATATAAAAATCACCACTGCTTCATTGTCTTTTTTTCTGGGGAACTTCCTAAAATAAAAAACAGCTTTATTTGCATTTGCAAACAGGAAACTCTGCAAGCTATAACAAGAGCAAAGCTTAGTTATTAGGTCAGTTGCTTACAAATATTTTAGAACAAACATTACTTCAGCATTTCGATATTGGCTAAAACAGCTTTAATATGCAAGACAGGATGTAAGATGCTTAGCTGATCCAAATGCCAGTCTATGGATTTGAAAGACTAAAGATCACATCACTAGAAGGTTGACAGAAGTGACACTTTGCAAAGTGCCAATGATTTATGCCAATGTCTTGCTTGATGATACTGTTATAGACAGCACTGTCATTAAAAAGTCCCTGCTGACTTCCTTCTACATTTATGGTGCACAAATTATAGGTGAGCCCAAAGATCGAACCCTTCCTGCCTTTTAGATTTCAATGGCCATGTATTTCTCATTTAGGTTAGTTATTGCATGTACTCTCTTTTCTACCTGCTTCTTTATTTCAACTATAAACACAGCAATGAGAAGGGAAGGAATGAAATATATCCTGCTAAGAAATGTGTAAGTTATAAACACATTCCCTGCAAGCTCCCACAACCATAAACTGGAAAGAATATTTTTCGAGTAGCAAAAGTCTTTTACAATCTGCTCCTATTATAAAAAATAAAACACCAAAGATAATTTTTAAAGAGAATATCTGGAAGCAAAGCTCTGCAGTAAACTGTCAGGATTACTATGGCTTGACCTCTAGCAATGCGTACAATATTCTGTCTCTGTGTGGTGACTTGGGCAGTTCCAAAATAATTCTTAACACAGCAAAAGAGCAGATGAGATTATTCTTTAAAGTACTTAATTTTTAAAATTTTCCACTAAACTTCTGTTCAAATATGTGCTATGCAAACAGAATTGAGTTTTTTTAGAAATATTCTGAAGGTAATTTTTAAATGGCATTGTTCTAAAATACCATTTACGGAGACCAATATTTTTATCTTATACTTGGAAAAAATACTCCAAATTTTATTAGCTAATCTCAATATACTAAAGTGAAGTTGAGATTAAAAGAACTAGTTGTTGTTTCTTTATAACAAGGATTACAATAGACCTAACAGCTTTTTGATTTAAAAAAAAAAAAAAAATGTCAGACAAGCTCAGAAAAATTTATATGTGCTAATTGGTTTGAAATAGCTTCTTTTAGTTTATGTCTATATCTCACAGGAAAATAGATGACTTTACAGTGTGAAAAGAGACTGGGCCAAAATATTTAATTGCAACTTTACTATGTAAAGTTTATAGTATTAGTTTGTTCTTTCCCTAGTGTGCTATTAAATATAGACTTATACTAAATAGAATTCATAGAATACTATAAGGCCAAATTTTTCTAAATGAAAATTATGAAGATGAAATTTATGTTGAAAACTCATATTTATAAAACAAGAACTATCTTTTAACTTTTTTTAGGAAAAGGAGATAAAATAGAGAACTCAATCTAAAATAACCTCATGACAGTATTAATTCAAGGTTTGCTTTTCAGAAAACCAACCATATTGAGAATTAAAATACACATTACCTTCTGTTTGCTGGAGGCAACAAGGGCTGACAGCAAGGAGGCAAGGAAAACAAAGCATCAGCCAAAGGGACTGGGATTTAGGGACAGCTCCAACTCCAGTGCACACCAGTGCCAGTGGAAAGCTGAGACACCTGGCCAAGCTGGCTGACTGGCTGTACATATCACAGGAAGGGGGTTAGACCAGCTTGTCGTTGGAATGATGGAAGTGGGGGGAAATGTTAAATGGTTGCCTCAAAATAAGTGTTATTAAATGCTTAACTTTTAATTATACAAACAATATGTTAACATATCCTTCTTATTAAAAAAATACACATAAAAAACAAAGCTAAAATTTACTTTAACCCTCTGGAAGCTCTAGATCTTTTTAAGTTCATTTACATATTAGAGATGACCTAAGTGCCAAGTAACACAAGAGGATGGCTAAAGACGACTGTATATACATACCAGGAAGTACCATGCTACTTTAGGGTGACATAGATCTTTTTGTGCACTAACATGGAAATATCCCTAAGGCATACTGCTGAGTCAAAAAATGAATTATATAATGAATATATCTTATGATATCATTTATGTAATATATGTGATTTATGTAAAACAATGTTAACACTCTTCTTTAAGAATCTTCTTGTAGATCTCAGCACCTATGTCTGTCATCTTTGGCACATAATTATGGATCACCTTGTGACTTGTTTTCTAGCGTCATACACTATTGGTTAATTTTTCATTTAAGCGAACTTTGAGGAACCCTCCACAGCTCCAATATGCCCAGAATAAGCACTCAGCGAATATACTACTTACACGAATACTTTTATGCCTAATAAGACTGGGTAACAGCTGTAATTCTTGAAAGTTTATTTTAATAGACTTAGAATAATATGAAATTCAGTTTAAATGTTTATTCGCCTTCTTTTAATGAGAAAAGCAATGACATTTTTGTTTTATAACCTTTAGAGTTTTCATGAATACAGAAAGGCTGCTGGTCCATTTATGCTTACTGATAATTAGTCACCATTTAGTGCAGGGGTCCCCAACCCTCTGGCCACGGACCATTAGAGGTTCATGGCCTGTTAGGAACCAGGCCATACAGCAGGAGGTGGAGCGGCTGGCAGCGAAGCTTCATCTGTATTTGCAGCCGTTCCCCAGCACTAGCATCACCGCCTCAGCTCCACCTCAGATCATCAGGCATTAGATTCTCGTAGGAGCACCAGTCCTGGGTGAAAATGGTTGGGGACTACTAGTTTACAGTACTTAGTAAAAATTATTTTAGAGCCTTTTACTCATTTTATTCTCTATGTTGCATATTCACTATGTGGCAGGGCCAGTCTAAAAAATTCTCAGACTGGTAATTTGTACCTCCTGTATCTAAGGTCTATAAAGCCTACAGTCAATATGTTTTACACTGTAATAACTGCAGATAATCTAAAAACATACAATGATTTATTTTAACCCAAAAGCATCACATAAAAATTACATGGTTTAAGTGATCAAGTTTTAGTTCTGTGGATCAGAACTTAAAGGATCATCTACAAACAAATTTTTAAAAATAATCCTCAAGTTTATATTTTCCCTGCCTTTCACAACATATTATTTCATACAGAATAAAATCAAACCTTCTTAGTTAAAATCAGCCTCAATCTAACTTCTCAATTGTACCTCCAGCTGTTCCCCCAAACACACCACATGCTCTCTTTTCTTGCTTTCTGGGGCACTTTTCCAAAAAAAGGGGGAGAGGTCTTAGCACATGTTATTCCTTCTACCTAGAATGCTTTACATACTTTTTTTGCAAACTCCCATGGCTCCTTTCAAACCCAGCTGTGATGATACCACCACAGTGAAGCCTTCCCTATCTCCACCAGGCAAGGAAAGTAATTACATGCTTTGCATTTTTCACCATAATAGGATTTATCTTATGATACAATATTTACCTGTTTATTAGATTCTGAATTTCTTGATGGCAGGTATTGTGTCCTTTTCATATTTGTATTTCCAGAAACTAATCATGGCACCTACCTCAAGGAGGTGTTCACTAAATGTTTATGGACTTAATGAATTTCTTTTCATTTCTTTTCAATATAACCGTCCCAGATCGCTTGGCATAAAGTCATTTGGTGGCTACAAACAGAAGGGTGTAGAATGACCCTGCAAGCCAAAGGAGTCTAAATGGACACTAGTGGGAAGTCTGTCTTGACTAGTGAACAGGAAGTTCACAAAAATAATTTGTTTATTTCAAAATGTAACATTTCTCCATAACACAAAAGGTCTCAGTTAGTTGATAGCCTTAAAGACAGAAAGTTCTTTATTTCATATTACATAATGGGCGTTGAAAGAAAAATAACCTTAGAATCTTAACCTAAAAAAAAATATAAGTTTTCCTTTGTTTAAAAAAGAAAATAATGGAGAAAACAAGCTGAGGAAAGAAGCCAAGAAAAAAAATCTCAAGTTACCTGGGAATTAAACAAACTATTTCAACTTTTCAGATTGCCTAAGAACAAACAAAATGCAATGGAAAAAAGCAAAACAAATCCCCTCTTTTCTCTTATCTTATGTAGTCCTCTCTTATTAAGACTATAAATAAGTAGCTTACCACACTGGTTCAAACTGAAACCTTCAGTAGCTTGAGCGCAAACAGAGCAAACAGAGCGCTAAGAATTCACTGCCTGCTTACTCCTGCATATTACCTACATGCTCAGATTTTGTTTACGTGTGCGTGCTAAGGTCTTCAGCAACATTTGGGAAATCTGCTCTCACCTGTTAGCGGGTATTTAAGGAACATTACTGGAAATAGCACTACATGCATTTACAGAAAGGGGGTAGCACGGAGTCATGAACACATTAATTTACAATAACAGTTACCAAAAAGCTTCTAGCAATGTTTTCACGGGCATGTGTTTTTATAAATTTTGCAAAAATAAGATACTTCAGTAAGGTAAGACCATTGTCTCTTACCACTCTGACTTTCCTTCTATCATACTTCTTCATATGGAGATGCCGTAAGAATAGCTACAAACGTTTGGAGATCCAAGGGGAAGTGAAGTTGGTGATACATTTAGTTTGGGCTTTGTGAGATATTTATGTGATTTGCAATCATTTCCATGTATAGGTAAGTTATTACCAGCTGCTCCCAACATAGGAATGACCTTCAGGAATACATCTACTACCCATTGTGCAAACTAACCCAATGTCTGGATGTGAATGTGCAGGGCCAGATGTTTTCCCATATGTTTGGATGGTATGATGGAGGATACAACTCACTTTTCCCCAATTATGCTTGCACTATATCCTCTGTGTCCTTGCTCTAGCCTTGCCTTCAACTTCCTCCACTGAAAATCCTACACAAGATCTGATCTAACGCCATCCCCTCAGTGAAGCCTTACCAAATGTAGAATAAATCTCATCTGTTTTCCAGTATATTGCTTTTGTTTGTGTCTCTTTAAAAACAAATACTAAGTTGTATTTTAGTTATTTGTGAACATGACTATCTCTTCCACTAAACTGTAAACTCTTTAAGAGCCAGAAAATATCTTACTTAACTTTGTACTTCCCAGTGTCAACCATAATGTCAAACAATGGTGCCTAGTAAACGTTGATGTATACTTACTTAATTTTAGAAATTGATCTGTTCTTTTGTTAACATAAAGCTGAATATATTTACTTGTCTCATGTACTATTTCTGCTGTTAGAACAGGGCTCCCCCCCAAAGATACAGAGATAGAGACAGAGATATACATACATATCACTGATATGTAAACAATTAATATCTAGTAATCTAAGTCCTAGTGGCTTCATAAAATGAAGTTCTAGGTAGTAGATTAATCTCTGCAAGACTAAGGGCTTAAAAGAAGACAGAAAAGACCATTGAAGGTCACAATTTGCATATTGATCTAACTGTATGCTTATTCTGTTACAAACACGTAATTAACTTTGCTTTTATTGAATTTTGGTTCTAAACCAATTTTATTAGTCATCGTTTCATAGGTAATTTCAGTGAAGCATGAGAGACAGATGTTAGTTAAGAAGATAGCATGTATACTGATCTATCTGGATAACAGATTTAATACACACTGAATGTACTGCTTTGCAGGCATTGGATTTGATCAATAGCTGTGTGCCATTCCTATATTTCATGGGGCATGAAGTACTCTACAGTTAAGACTAAATTCAGTCTAAAGGTTATTATACAAAGGAGATTTACAAATAAGCCATAATTAGAAGCACCAATTATCTGGTGTGAAAGCAGAAGAATTAATTGCAGTAATACGGTCTCTCCCTAAGTACTGAAATTTTTAAAAAGTATCTCCTCTAATCAGCGATAGTAGTAGAAAGTGCATTGGTTTGGGAATCAGGAGACGCAAGCTGAGTCCTGGCTGTATCATTTATTAGTTGTATGACTCTAAGCAAGATGGTTTAACTAAATAGCTCTCACTTTTCTCATGTGCAAAATGGAAATGATGATATTCAATATTAATACTTGTTCTACCTACCTTATAGGTCTGTTTTTGAGGAGCTGATGAAACTCATTCATTGATTTATCAGCATGTATTTAGTACCTATGCCAGATAATGGATATTAAAGAGATTTGTAAATTTCAAAGAGCTACAGAAATAAGATTGTTTAATTGAGAAAATATTTGACTTGGGTACTTAATATTAGAGTAAGAGACATAAATGTGGAACTTTTGCAATATCTTACTGAACAGGAAAATGACTGTCATTTTAAATGGTACAAAGCCCTGCCTCCATGGCTTAGGTAAAAGGTAAATATTTCTGCACTTTCTCCCTGACCAAATGCCAATGCTGAAATCATATATTATGTAGGAAATTCTAAGTGTTTGTGTGTGTGTGTGTGTACATACACACATATAGTGTGTATATATTTATGTTTGTGTGTGAATGTAAAAACCACATACACACATACAAATATCCAAATGTCATACTCCAAAGCCTCAGGACTTGCACATAGTTGAATTCTAAGACAGTTGAATTCTAAGAACTTTTTAGTAACATTTTATGAGGATATCAACAATTTTCTCATCATTGCAATATCAACATCCCTTTACTAAATAATCCAATGTTTTCACCAGTAATCACTGCCATGGGATTAAATATGGACCAGGATGGCTCCAGTGGGAGAGCAGAGTTCGGAGTCACATCCAGGACGCCCTGGGAAGTCCAGAATATAAGCTAACCAAAAATATTCACATGGCTCACTCCTTTGTACAGTCAGTCCTAACTGCTATATAGAGAGGAAAACAAACAGAAGAAAAACAGTCCCGAACCTCAAACTGCTCACAGTTCAACTGAAAATCAGAAAAGACATCAGCAAATATCCTCAGAAATCATTAACAAAACAGCTCAAGTGCAAATGAATACCATATTGTGCAGCTTTTCTCTTTCTTTAGTATCTCACTTGGGCCACATCAGAACAGTCTAGGGGCGGGGAGGGGGGGTGGTGTTGTGGGGAGGAGAGGGCAGTCACTAAACTGAATTCTTTACTTGAATAAACAGACTCATCGATTTTAAATGTTTCCCAAACAAGGTCATAAACCTAGTAGGTAACATAACCAAGTTTCAAGCAGAAGTCTATCTGATTCTAGTGCTCTTAACCACTACACTATATGGCAACTTGTAAGAGTACTGAAAACCATAATAATGTTATGGCATAATGTTGGGTATATTTTTTGAGAATTCTTAGCAATTGTTAAAAAAATTCTGTTTAGATTACTTCTATGGCCTACCCACAATACATGAAAATCACAGAAGTAAACTGAGTGCAAAGGGATTAAATAGTGAAGATGGATCTAAACAGACTCGGACATTGAACTGAAGGGATATCAAGAGGCTAAGTTAGTAAGAGTTGCCCAAGATCCGTCTGCTCTTTGAGAGAACCCAGTGAGAGTCCAGGGAAGAACGCTGGACAAGCTGGTGTGGTGAGAAAGAGGAGTGTTAGTGGCAGCCATACACTACTCCATGAAGAACAGACTCAAGCTCCAAGAGTGCCCCAAACCAAATGGCATTCTTAGGGTCAAAGGAGTTGCTCTTTTCTGAACAAAATATGCCTCAATGCCTTTTCACATGCTCTTTCCTCTCCTTGGCACACTCTTCCTTACATATCCCTGGCAAAAAAAAAAAAATATCTTTTAAGACTCAGCTCAAATGTCAGGTCTATGGCATTACCTTCCCTGACTCTCTCAGACAAACAGAATTACTGATAGTTAACACCTCTATTATAAAGCTTGTTTGTGTGTGTGTGTGTGTGTGGCAATTCTGATTAGCTAAATTCACTTCTAAACTGCTTAGTCCATGCAGCGGTCGATGTTGCACAAGAGTGCAGGTTGTGCAAACCATTCTTACAGTAAAGAAAGTAAACATTGTTGGCGTAAAGTCAGGCTCTCTCTCTAAAAAGTTTGAAATTATATGCATATTTATAAAAAGAGACATTACTACTGCAAGTGAACTACATCTTTACTTGAAATGACAGTGTTCTGCACCTCACATTAGGCCAGTGGGAATGTTTATTCTACTCATTTTCAAGTATTATTCTAAAAAAAACCTTTAAATATTTGAGGTCCCATAGGGTATCTCATTTACCTTAAGACTGAACTGCCTCTGAATATGAAACAATATGGAGAAGCTACCCAGTGAAGTAGAAAAACCACTAGTTTAGCAATCAGGAAAACTGGATTATAGCCCTAACTGCAGATTCGTAATTCAGTGAAACCTGGGCCTTTGCGATCTTTCTCTGAAAGAAGGAAGTTGGTTAGAACAGATGTTTTCTTGAGGCCTTTTTTGCTTAATACTATATTATATAATTCTATTATAAAAAGGTCTAGAATTCAAGGAGCAATGCAAACTCAGAAACAGGTTTTGCATGCCAACATTTCAGTGCAGTGAGCCCGTCCATGGTCATGCCCCAGGGCACAATGCAAGCACATCGGAGAGCGAGCAAACAGGGTCCCCCTTCTTCTACCTTTACCCTTAAAAGTCACCCAGTTGAGCTGTTCCTTGCTTGAGTCTCTGCTTCTTTGTCGTTCCCTGACCGCCTCCAGTCAAATCAGTCTTGATTTTTCTGGTGGATCATAAGTTCATCAGAAAGTGATCAATTGTAGAGGAATTCTGCATTATTACTATTCCTAGACTCAGCAAAGAAGTGTGTGATTGAAAGACTTATAGACTGTTTCCCCACTGGCATTTGTGCATGTACATATCTTAAATTTAATGCTGTTCTCTTCACGCGCATACACTCGCACAAATACTTTCATAAAAGCCATAACCTACATTATTTATATCAATATATTGATGAGTGTTTTGTAATCTGAGTTCTATAAAAATGTTTGCTACTAACATTTCATCATTTTATACCTCAGATAAACACACAATGTTTTTTAAAACTATTCAACTTTGCTATGGAACAAATATTTTTATTGAATAAATATTTGTCAGTGATAAAGTATTAACTACAGGGTTTGAACCTTTTAAAGTTACTAATCTATCTCTAGTAAAAATGTTTCAGAAATCCAAATTTCCAAAACTAAACTTCATAGTCTAATTGAGAAAGAAGCATGTATATATGAATGTTATGATATCTGGGACTTGCTTTATCCCTCCACTACCGCCCCTCCCAAATAATGGGAAGAAGGGCAGATGAAACTAGATTGATGAGATGCCACGATGTAGTGAAACTGAATGAGGGGTACATAGGGATCTCTTATACTATTCTCTCTACTTTTGTGTATATTTGACTTTTTCTATAATAAAAGGTATTTTTTTTATGTCATGCCTCTGCACAGCACTTGGCACATCAAAAATTCTTAACATATGCTGAATAAAGTATATTAATAAGTGGAAATGTTTCAAGTTCTAACATAGATTTACATAACCATTAAAAAAAGTATATTATCTTCCTGGGTCCCTTTACTGTTTGTTTCCCTTATATATTATATAATTCTTCAACCTTATTGCCTTCTTTTGTGATCTAGAGATCACATCAAAGGGTAAAAATAGGCTTGTATATTATCAACAATTAACATTTACAGACTGTCCAATACATAAACACACACGACTCTGCTGGGCTCTTTATAATACACAAGACAATAGCTTAGAGTGTTATCTACTGAGAAACTTCTCTATGAAGCCATGGAAAGATCCTGGGTGAAAAAAAACAATGTCATTCCAATATATAGAAAATGTATTTCATCATATTTATGTTTATTACATGTTCTAATTCTACTATTCTTGTTATCACTCACTTTATTAATCCAAATGAGCCTGAACAAAGTATATTTATAGCTGCCACTATATGTAAAATTAAATCACACTTACTAAACTCATTATGTATCAACTTTTAGAACTAAATGTTACTTTTGAGATGATGTGTCATTCCCAACTATGACTTTTCACCATAATCATAATGTATTCATTGCATCAATGTGGCCATTCAATTTCCCTTGCTACTTGGTAATATATAATTACCTATATCAGTTATAAAATGAATAAGTTCTAGAAACCTAATGTACAGCATGATGACTATATAATAATGTACTGAATACTTGAAAATTTGCAACATTTAAACTTGGTCAGAATTTCATCAGCTAGAATCTAAGTTGCTTTAGATTTCAGGGGGTATAGTTATCTGTTTCTACCTATAATAGAATCTGAGATCAGAATTTCTCTCTTCACTTTTGCCATGCTTTTTGAACATTACAAAGGAGTTCTTTTGACTTAAGAGACATAACAATCAGATGTAATACATTAACTATAAATAGATCCTAGTTTGACAAACACATTATAGGTATTTAGGGGGGAATGAAGAAATTTGAATATAGACAGGTTATTAGATGATATTTGAAGATTATTATTAATTTTCTTAGGCATCATAATGGTATTGTGGATAGGTAGGAAAATTTTCTTACTTTTTGGAAGTATTTGCTGAAGGATATAGGATTAAACTATCATGATATCTGAAACTTTATTTGGAATGGTTCAATATAAAAAGGCAATAAGCCAAAATATTAACAATTAGTGAATCTAGGTGGAGGGTACAAATTCCTGTATGCTTTTAAATTTTTCAAAATAAAAACTTAAAAAGCAGCTCGTTTTTATACTTAGACATGCTAAAAGATGACCTAGGAGAATAATGTATGAGACCTGATGTACCCTTTTGACCTAGAAGTGTACTTTTAAAACCATGCTACTTACTGCCGAAGGGTTCCATAGATGGGAAAGAGACAAGGAGAAATCAAGCCCATCACAAAGGTATCAGTGATGGTTATCATCACCTCGGCAAACTGCCACACTCTCAGTACACAGTGCCCTCAGCCACCATCTCCAAATCAATATGGCTATCAATGACAGATGGCCAAAGCATCCCTATCCACTCAGGTCATTCTTAGTTCACATGGTCTGACAGGATTTAGGAGTCTTGTGTCATTAGACTGTCTTTAGAAAACAACCTAGCCATTAAAGGCAGAAGCAGAGTAATGCTGTATGTCAGACAGCACACTGTTGACAGTTTAAATATACTCGGAAAGCTTAAAATGCTTGATTTTCTATGTGCTACAATTACATTTTTACGGGCAGAGAATGTATCATTAAAACATAAATGTATGTTGAAAGCAAAGCTATAAAAAGACTTTCTGTCACAAACCATTTCTAGACACACCATAGCTAGGAAGAAAAAGTAACACTGTTCAGCATTGATTTAATCAAAATTGTAATTCCTGTGGAAAGGAGAAGGGACTTTGTCCAAATATAATTTTTAATGTAGTATATAATTCGAAGAATCTGATTTGAGATCCATTTAGTTTGGAGATGGCACACAAATGGCTCACCTACCACAAAAGAACCTTTGCAGTAATATTTCATGAGGACAACAATAATTTTCTAGTCATTACAATATTAACATCCTTTTACTAAATAATCCAATATTTTCACAATTAATCACTCAGGCTGTCCTCTGACTTACCTAAGGTAATATATCACCACCTCTGCCCCCAAAAGTAGACATGCTTAAGCAACATAAAGCAATACTGATGAGGCCCTGTATTTACTACAAATAAATATCTCTTCCCTATTTCAGTCCTTAAATAAAGCCTACTCACTACTACTTCAGATCTAAGTAAAAATAGTTCTACAAATAGTCACTAAATTAGTTATGGATCCATAAGAAAATCCATTTAACTAATTTCAAGCAAGACCTTGGAATACATTTAGCTATTTATGTTTATAACATACAAATAACAGATTTATTACTATCATGGGGCAAATTACTCCTTGCACAAGTACTACTGCCTTTGTTATTTGAGGGTTGGACTTGGCCCAAAGTATATTGACTCACAATATTTTCTTTCATGGCAGGATTTCCATGAACAGTTGCTTTAAATTGAAAAAACAGACCCAGAGTTGTTGGAGGAGGCAGAAGGAAAAGGACGGTTCAGCATTGGTGAGCAATGTGGTCACTGAAAACAATGACCTAGTTCTGGGCAAGGAAAAGTCACAAATACACCATTTAGAAAGAGAACTTAAGTATTTTTTTAGAAAGAGATAAAAATCATTTTTTTAGGGAGAAATGTCTTCAGGCAAATCTCAAAAATAAATTGGGAACATTTATATAGTAGTTGCTATAATGCTCCGTCATGACAAAAGAGAATTCAAAAAGGAAAGAATCTTGGCCTCTAGAACAAGCAATGGGAAACCTCTGGCCTTTAGTTTAATTTCTTCTAGCTAGACCATGAAAAGTTTTCTAAAACCAAGTGTCTTTTGAGCCTCCCTTCTCTACCATTAAGAGCAACAAATACAGCTGTGCAAACAGCGGGAATGTGTGTTCCTGTGGCAAGATGCTTGCTCTGGCCTTCCTGAGGGAATTCTCTTCAGACATGTGCACAATCCTCTGAGTCAGCAAGCTCAAAAGGAATGAAGAGATGCAGGCAAAAGTAAATTCTAGCCTGAACCAGTAAAAGAAGAGACAAGGCTGACTCAGGTGGGGATTCTCGGGTGATGAAAAAGGAAAATTCTGATAGCTGACAAGAGAAAGTCTGAAAGCCGTGCGATGGGAGCTGCAGGGAATACAGGCTGAGAAGACGAGAAACGCTGCTTCCCCCTTCTCGTTCACTTTTATATCTTTCTCTCCTTTTAGTCCTTTTGCCACCTTCTCTTTTTTGCTAGTGACAACATGGGCTTTGGAGCCACTGTCGGGGTTTGTATCTAGCCTATCATGTATTATGTGGTTTTGGTAATTTACCTAACATCTCTAAATTTCAGCTTCCTCATCTGTAAGATGGATGGAATGATACCTCATGAAGTTGTCGTAAGGATGGAATAAGGAAATATAAAATACACAGCAGGTGTCTGGCTCACAGTGGGTGATTAAAAATGTGTTAGCACCTTTCTTTCTTTCGGTCTGTTAGTCTACGTTTCTTCTTTTTAACTTTTGCTCACATCTGCTAGAACTTTGGACCCTTTACTTCATTATTTATTTTCTATGGGTCAGAGACCTTGGATAGAGAGCTTTCCAGATCTCTGGAGTAAATGAGATGTTCAGTCAAAAGGGCTGATGGCCTTCATAGTTGTCTGAATCCCTAAAGGCTAAATTTCCTGTTGATCTGATGAAGAACAATTTTCATAACAGGAAGTTTCAGGGAATCTGGAAATTTGGAAAGAAGAATGCCTGGCTCCTCTTAATCAGAGGGTGTTATTCTGTATTCTCTTTCAAACAATGTTAAAGCAGTTAAACAGAGACTCTAAGGCACTGAACAGATTTCAACGCAGCCTGAGCCCGGGACAGGACGTGTATCCCCTCCCGTGCAACAATTAGACTTTCTTTATTAAAAGCAAGTTTCAAGAGCAGACAAGTAAGTTTGAACTGTATCCACAGAGAATAAATTCTATGGTCAAAGTGAAATGAATCATAGCTCAAATTCCACTTTGTTAGTTTTGAACTAGGAATATAAGTACTGCGAACTGGGTTTTTTTGTGTGCAGGGAAGAGGATGAGGTGAGTGACATGGAAGTCACCCCAAATTCATCTCTGGAAGTAACCATAATTTAAAAAAGAAAAAAAAAAGAGTAAAGGGGTAGGAGAGAGAAAGAGGAAGAAGGAGAGAGAAGGAAATATCTACTCAAGGGGAAGCAGTTTTCTCTTCCTGGCCTCCAAAAGAGTACTCCCCCAACGAGCAGCAGAGGAAAGCACTTCAGGGGCCGTTTGCCTACAGTGGGCGGCGCTGTTGAGTGCTCCTCCTTCTGGGAACTCCTCAGCCCTTGGCTTCCTGAACACATCTCTATTTTATTCCTCCTTTTCCTGCATCCTCCCTGATTAGTCCCCAGAGTTCATTCCTTAAACTGGCTCTCACTCCAGAAGCTCTATCTGAAAATTTTTACTTATTTCTGTAGCTTTTCTTACCCCTTAAATAATGACAACTTCCCCAAAACACATCTTTAAACCCATTCTCTCTTATAAAACCCACCATCAAAGCTGCTATCTCTACTCTTGTAAATGTCTTCCCACCACCCACATCCTATCTACTAGTTCCTACAGTAAAAGCAGCTCTGAAGTCAATCTTGTTTATTTCTTCTATTTCAACTCCCAAATTCAATCTATCACCAGATGCTATTGATTCTACTTCCTAAACCTCTGTCCAATCTAAACTCTTCTTCCAATCCTATCGCCACTGTCTTAGATAAAGCTCTCATCTCTGCTTCTAGTATCTTCTCTGGATAATCTTTGTATCAAAGTGATCTTTCTAAAACATAAATCTAACACTTTCTCTTTTATTAACCTTAACCTCTGACAGATTCTCCCCGCTTCCAAAAGAAAAAACCAAATCCAAACAGTTCTTCATAACCTTGCTTCGGTCTTCTTTAACATCCCCATCTCTTGCAACTCCCCTCCCCACTGTATCCCACGACCCTTATTTCAAGCCCTACAGTTCACCCCCAAGCTGCTTGCCACTTCCCAAACACATGATTCTTTTGCCTTTGCATGTTCTGTTCTTCTATATTAAATGCTTTCTCCTGCTTGGTGAGCTTCTCCACCATCTTTAAGATTAAGTTCAAATGTCACTCTTCTGTAAAGCTTTCCCTCACTGCCCAATAAATTACCTATGTCTACTGGGGGATCTTTGGTCTTTTACCAGGGCACTTTTCAAGGGGCACTGAAAGTACCAGTTTATATATTTATCTCCCTGGACAAGCGAGACCAAGATTGTGAGCTCCTGAAAGACAGGCATCAGCTCTTACTCCGTTTGGTGTCCGCAGCTGTTCACTAAACACTCAATAAATGCTAATGGATGTCAAGAGAATCAGCTTCCCACACAAAGAACTCTAGGAGCCTCCAGAAAGTGCTGTACCCTCCCAGGGAGAGCACTCGGTCCATAGCTGGAATAAGATCAGATTCTTCTCCTTCAGCTTAAAAGAGGAATTGATAGAGGGTAGGGGAGAGAGGGAGGGAATTATTGCTCCTTTGATGATTCAGTGTAATTTTCCCACATAGAAAAAGAGAACTGATTCCTTGTTTACAAAGTTGAGGACTAAACAGAACCTTTCCACAGTGTTCTGTTTTTAGTAGATACAAAAAAGATTTAAATAAATTAATGTGCCAATAAATGGTGTCTAATTGGTAGGAAATTTGCACAGAAATAAAAAAAAAATCAGTTTATCACTCATGTTAGCTTTTCTTTCTCCAGTGTCTGTCTCTCTCTGTCTCTGTCTGTCTCTGTCTGTCTGTCTGTCTCTCTCTCTGTCTCTCTCTCTACCTCTGTCTCCTTTTCCCCCGTCTTCTTTATTTAACTGAGTTCATTTCTGACAAGCAGAGAAAAGTTAAAGTGGCCACCAGGAAATTTTTCTAGGCTCTATATTCAAATACTTTCTGGAAATCTACACTTGATTTACAACCACAACACATACAACTAGGTATCTTAACTATAAATCTAATGTAATGATTGTTTCTTTAGATATTTTCTTAATTTTATGTGAGTAATAAATACACCGTTTAACAACTACAGTTTCTAATCATTTCCAAATGACTGATTTTTACTGCATTGCTACCATATATTTCCTTTATGTAAATAACTAAATATTTCTAAATTGCTCATTAGCATATAGAAAAACATTTGCTATTTGTTTTTAAATGGCTGGGGAGGGGAGGTATAAGCATATTGCCAAAAAAAAAAAAAATGAGCTTTATAACAATTCTCAAAGCATATTATGTTTTAAAATGCAATATTTATACAGTAGAAACTATAATATTAAAACCCAACGAGCTTCTATAAATTTGTCCTTTTAAAGTATAAACTATTAAAATATTTTCAGAAATACAAAAAGAAATCTTTTAATGCCAATCCATATCAAAGTCCTCAGGACTTTGCATTTATACAGAGCAGAGTTCGTGAACTCCTGCTAACCATGTTAACAATCTACCACGTTTCTAAAGACTCAGCAGGGGTTGGAGTTAGAAGGCTCTGCCATCAACATCAATAACAGGAACAGTGACACTCAGAGGAGTTTTCCACTGTGCTCTCCATAGAGGGTTCAGCACATTCAGGGACTGTAGCCCATAAAGGAAAGAGGTCTATAGTTAGTAATTCCAAATTAAATCTAGAGGGACACATTTCAGATTCTGTTTTTAAAGAGTGAGAGTCTTTTAAAAATTACATATACGTGTATGTATTTTGTGTGTTAGTATAGTATATATAATGTCATGACAGCCATATGTATTTTAAAGAGCCTTACCACTTAAAAGGAATTTTGACTTTCAATTTTTGTTTTGATTCGTAGGGAAAAAAATGTGAATGAAATCACAAATATTTTTGGGGGAGGCAAGAAAATGGCTTGACTCTCTAATTCAAGATGGAAGCCAATTGGATATATGATGACTCAAGCAATTCAGTATGTTCTGTGCCCAAGGCAGGTGGCAGATCAATTCAGAGACACATAAAAACAAAAGCAAAACATCTAAATTTACAGATATACGTTAAGCTAATTTCGAAGCATTTTTTGAAATAAAAAATGAAACTCTGTACAATATAAATTCGTTATCTATGATTTTCACAAGCAAGAAAAAATATTTCCCCTCCTCTAACCCCCTTTCTTTTTTAAACAATTCCTACCCAATTCCCTTTCTTCACTCCCTTCTCCCTAACAGCCTGCTTTTTTTAAAACTGGGTTATTGGGGCTTGGTAAAAAATGGCTCAGGAAAGGATAACATTCAAATCTTAAGGCCAAGTTAACCATCAATCTTCTGGTGTCTTTTTTCTTTTTGGAGGCCCAAATAGTATAAAATATCTGTGTTTCTTGTTGCTGCCTGTGAAGATAGCATATCACATTCTATCAATTTGTGTTTGAAGCTGAAGAAAACATGGCAGTGATCTCTACAGGTAGTGTTTATTCTGTGGTGGAGTCGGTATTAAGAGTATTCTATATACATGATTTGCATTCTAGCCTTATGGATCTTAAATTTTTAGAAAGCTCAATGTTATAAATCCATGTATTTATAATGCTCGAATTTGTTGTCCTTTCAGTTCATCATCTCTGTAGTAGTTATTGCACACTAAACAAACTGCTGTGAGATTTTATGGGGTTTGTGTTAACTATTCTCCAATTAACCTAAATGATAAACTCGATTTTGGATCCCTTCAGATAAAGCTAATTCAAAAGGCCAAAACTAGTGATTTCATAATAATCTCAATCTTATCTACCCCTAATTCCAGGAAGCATATCTATAGTAGTCATGGCAATTTACACTAGGGAGCTAAATTATCTCTTTTCTAAATTACCATATGCACAAATTCTGCCTTTGGGGAAAGTGCTATGTTATTTGCATCCATGGACAGCTATTTATATATGCAGACACTTGAACTGACAAAAAGGTTTTTAAAAAAGAGAGGGATAAGTTAACAGGAAAAATTTAACACAGTCAGCAATTTTCCCCCACTACTCTTTCTATAGTCACTTTACCAGAGCAAATGGTCACAGATTAAACCAAACTCTTGTCTGACTTGGTTGTTTGACAATTCCATTTCTGTTGCAACATCTTGCTTAAAAGGAAGCAATATATTCCTCTTTTAATTTGCTTTAAAAATAGAATTTTCTATCCTTTTAATATTAATATTTTAATAGACATATTTGCTTTACTCAGTTATGATATTTGCTTGACATTTCTAAAACAGCACTTTTTTATTGTGGTAAAATAACTAACATAAATTTACCTTTTTAACCATTTTTAAGTGTACAGTTTAGTGGCATTTAAGTACATTCACACTGTTGTGCAACCAGGACCACCATTCATCTGTAGAACTCTTTTCATCTTCCCAAACTGAAATTCTGTGCCCACCAAACAAGAACTCTTCAGTCCTCCCTCTCCCCCAGCCCCTGGCAACCACCATTCTACCTTCTGTCTCTATGAATTGACAACTCTAAGTACGGCATATAAGTGGAATCATATAGTATTTGTTCTTTCATGATGTGACTGGCTTATTTCAGTTAGCACAGTCTCTTCAAAGTTCATCCATGTTTTGTAGTATATGTTAGAATGTCCTTCCTTTTTAAGGCTGAATAAAATTCCATTATATGCACACACCACATTTTGTTTATCCATTCATCTGTCAATGGACACCTGGGTTGCTTCCACCTTTTGGCAACTATGAATAACTGCTATGAACATGCGTGTACAAAAAGTTGTTCAAGTCCCTGCTTTCATTTCTTTTAAATACATATCCCAAATTAAAATTGCTGGATCATATGGTAATTCTACGTTTAACTTTTTTGGAAGTGCCACACTGTTTTCCATGGTTGTAGACCATTTTACATTTCTACCAGCAATGTGCAAGGGTTCCAATTTCTCCACAACCTCATCAATACTTGTGTTTTTTGTATGTTTGTTTGGTTTGTATAATAGCCATCCTAATAAATGTGAAGTGGTATCTCATTGTGGTTTTAACTTATATTTCCCTAATGATTAATGTTGCTGATCATCTCTTCATGTGTTTACTGGTCATTTGCATATCTTCTTTAGAGAAATGTCTATTCAAGTCCTTTGCCCATTTTTTAAATCAGGTTGTTTAGTTTTATTTATTGTTGAGTTACAAGAGTTCATATATTTCTCCTATTCCCTGTGTTGCATTTTCACTCTGTTGATAGTGTCTTTACTGCATTTTTTAAGCTTTAATAATTTAATGCTACAATTTTTGAAAAAATCATTTGAAAGTTAATTATTCAAATTTTTAGTTTTGCTTAGTTTTATAACTTTTGACAATAAACCTTTAATTTTAATTTTTTTTACTCCGAAAATATAAAACAAAACACCAAAATTAAAATTTACCAAATTAAATATAAAATCAAATACACATTTAAGTGATATTTTTATAAGTTTGTAGCACTTATACTTCTGAAATTATTAAAGCTTAAAACTGTACTAAGACTTTTGGGACAACTTGTTTTAATTGTAGAATTCAGGTGGTAGATATATGGGTGTACTATTTCTTTCAACTCTTTTGTAGGTTTGAAAATTTTCAAAATAAAATGTTGGGAAAAAGGGGGGTCAAGTGATATTACTTAATTTTGCTAAGTTAATAAATGTTATGAAAAAAGCAAACAGAGAAGCAAAGTAACTATCAATATTATACCCAAGACAGAAATTCTTGGTGCAGTCTTGGCCTCTCTTGAGAACTTTTTCTAAGATTTGTATTTACAGCCAAGAATGTTTTTTAGATTCGATTAGTTTGTTTGTTTTGGGTTTTATTTTTGTCTTTAAAGAATGACTGCAACACCAACACTCCTCAGACTCTGGTATTTTCAAAAACAGTACCAAGGTATTTTCTGAACTCATTCAGTTGTTCACCAAATTTCTATTCAGTATTTCGTACATGTGAGGCACTGTGCTCAGCAGCAGAGACACAATCATAAACAAAAAAAACAATCTTTTTTTTCCCGCTCTTTAATCCCCTGCCCCCACTTCCACCCCTGACCTACGGATGTTGCTGTCTCCCCTTAAGAACTGGATCTCTGAAGGTGGGGCATCTCCTCTCACAAGCTTGAGGCCTGGCGCCCCCGGGGCCTGGCACCCCCGGTGCACCCTGGGATGGGAGGGAGGCCCGGCGCACCCGGGATATGGTCTGTGGCTCCACCTGGGGTGCAAACCCAGGACCTTCTGCGTGTAAAGCAGATGTGCTAACCATCACACTATGGAGCCACCTAAAACATAATCTTTAACCAATAGGAAAGTATAGTCATGGAGGAGAGAGAAGAGGGCAGGTAACTAGAGCCTTATGACAAAGTATGAAGTGCAATGACACTATGTTTAGTATTACAACACTACAGTATTATAGGGGACCATGGAACCACAGAAGAATCACACCTAAGCTGCCTTACAAATATAATAAAGACTTTCCTACATAGGAGACAGGCTTGGCAAGAGGGTGTAGTAAAGGTACAGAAATTAAGCAGGTAAAGAAGGGGTAGAGGAATGTTACAATCAGAAGGAACCTCATATATTAAGTCTTAGAGGTACCAGGTAACATGGCATGTTTGAGAAAAAGCAGAAACTACTGTTGAGAGCAAGTAGATGTCTGGCATAGGATGTTAATGCCTTGGTCATAGAAGGAATTTAAAACATTCACAAAAATAATTCATTCTCAGCTGAAAGAGAAAGAAAGCTAACCTATTTGCTCGAATACTTCAGTTACAAGCAGACGTGTTTTTTGGTTTTATTTCATTTCACTTTATGAATCCCGTGAAACTAAATTTTAAAGTTTGAATTATCCAACCAATTACTTTACTTTGCTATTGCTTTCTGTGAATTAAAATAGGCTGATGTGTAGAAAACATGAAATGCATGCATGGATGGCGCGAATGCACTGAATCTGGTGCACAAGGTAACGCTTTACCAGCAGTCCTCAAACTTCAGTGAGCACACCGTGGACTACATAAAATGCCATTTTCTATGTTTCACCCTTGAGACTCTGACTTGGGCGATCTGGAGTAGAAACCGGGAATCTAAATTTTTAACAAGACCACAAGTAATTCTTGTTTTAACTGATTGCAATGGATATTTTAAACCATACAAAATTAGAAAGAATGGTATAAGATTATCCCATACCCATCACCTAGCTTCAATAAAAATAATCAACACAGAACCAGTCTTTTTTCTTCTATATCCCACCCATTTACCCTTTATCAGTATTTTATATTGAAGATAATCCCAGATATCTTAACATTTCATCCATTAATGCTTCAATCTGTATTGCTAAAAGAAATCTTTTTTTTTAACATGACTACAATATAATAATCATACTTAACGACCCGAAGTGATTCTAATGTAACTGATAAACACTTTTTAAAAAACTGGACTGTTAGCCTGTGTAAGAGGATAAGTCAGTGTCCAAGTAGACTGCTTAAGAAGACATAACTTGATTTATTTCATCATAGGTTCAAAATCTTTTGGTTCAAGAATAAATAAGATAGTCATGTTCCTGAAACTGTCACCTTCAAATCTTTAAAAAATATTTTTCAAGAGCATAAAATTATTAAACTGAATTATATTAAACTTTTTCCAGTTATTGGTTAATTTTTAAAAGAAAAATACTGCTTTGGTTAAATAATATCTTTACATCTTATCCATCTTCATAGAAGAGAAAACATGTTACTCAATTTGCTTTTCCTCTGGAGCACTTGAATTTCACAATTATTTAGAGCTTAAAAACATTTTTCTCAATGAACCTTAGAAGTTTCACAAAGTAACAAAAAATACAAAATGTGTCATGATAAACGTCTTACAATTTAATTAATTCCAAATGTTAAAGAACATTGTTATGCATGCTTTGGTCATACGTAGGCTCTTTTTTTTTCTTTTTTTTTTTGTAACTGCGTTATCAGTCTCACTTAGGATCAATATTTGTAAAATTGAAACCAATATTTCCTTGACATTTCTCTTCTTTCATCTGGCTTTTAAAAAACAAAAGAGAATAAAAGAAAAGAAAGGGGAGAAAGAAAAAGAGAGAGAAGGAAGGGGGG
>NW_011888850.1:4024549-4026883 GCF_000151845.1 Pteropus vampyrus
TGAAAAGAAAAGAAAAAACAACCTTTGGGTTTACATCTGAACATCCGTAATATTATTTTCTTTCTTAATCATGCAAATCAAAAAATTCTTTTCAACAATAACAAGTTAAAAAGTATATTCCATTTCACTATCAATCCATAAAATAATGTTTGTCTAACACGTATAAATTATATATTTGTGTTTTTTATATATTTCATTTTTTAAGTACAGTGATAATCTGTGATATCAGCTTACAAGCTATTCCTTATTTATTAACAGAGGGAAACCATGGATCCATATCAAAACTATGATATGAAATCCCACATATATAGTTATTAACTTTAGAAAGCATAAGAGTAAACTGCTTCTTGATCTGTCATCAAAACAAGCATTTAGTAAACTGCTAAATATTATATATTTAAGATATGCTATTTCTACTTCAAATACCTAACCCTTTACTGAGGTTTTTCATTTGAAATGTGTCCAAGATACAAAAATAAATCTTCTCTCTTGCTCTTTGATAAGGTGTCAGAGCTTATTTAAAGGTTTAAGAACAGAGCTGTTGAACTAATTTTTTTTCTATTGCAAGTTATATATGAGAATTGGTAGCAGCCTGTTGAAAGAACTTTACCTGTGAATAATAGTCTTTATCTCACCTCTATCTATCATGCTATCAATTTCTTTATTACAGGAGTTTACCTTTGGGCAGCTCATACACCAGCTGTCAATCTGTCCTCACCCTGAGACTTTGCAGCAAACCACACTCAGGTGTACTGAAGCTTTACAAGAAGAGATTGTTTTCCTTCTCTTTCCAACTAGGACAGGTATAGTCAAAATGCAAGCCTCCGGCGTTCCAGATGTGCTCTGCCACAGTGCACAGCCGGAATATTTTTATCCCTGCCTCCCAGGTCACAGCTTCTTATCTGGAGATTTTCCAGATTTTGCTTCTTGTCCTAGCTTTACCTTTGCCCTTCATACCCTCTCACTAAGGCGGTTTTGAAAAAACTAAAACAACTCAATGTCCGTGAATAGTGGACTGGTTAAATAAAACATGGTACTCCATAAAATGAATTACTATGCATGAGAGAGAGAGAGAGAGAGAGAGAGAGAGAGAGAGAAGGAAAGAAAGAAAGAAAAGAGAGGGAGGGAAAGAGGGAGGAATAAAATGAGCATGTTCTTAAATACTAATATGGAGAGATTCTGAAGACATATTAAGTAAAAAAGGAAAATACAGAATAGTATTACCTTTTTCATTAAAAAAGGAGGAAAACATTCATGATTGCTTCTATGTTCATAAAGAAACTCTGAAAAGAACATTAAAAACTAAACTGGTTACTGGGGTTAAGGGTAGGTGGGAACAAGGCATAATGAATGACAGGAGTGTGAGAAGGACAATTTTCATGACACACCTTTTTATACTTTTTTATTTATTTTTGAACTACATGACTATATTGCCTATTCAAAATTTTAAATTAAAAAGAAATAGTAGCTTTATTCAGTGCAATAAGGCTCAAAGAAAGAAAGAATATGAAGAAAATCTCATTCTTAGGCTATTGGCATTATACAGACAGCCCCTGACTCACAATGGTTCGACTTAATAATTTTTCAACTTTACGACGGTGCAAAAGCTATACACACATCGATCTTTTCACCAACTAGTGATGTGTGGTACAATACTCCCTCATAGTGCTGGACAGAGGCAGCAAGCCACAGTTCCCAGTCAGGCGCCTGACCATGAAGATAAACAACCAATATCTTAAAATGTACTGTGTTGCCAGCATCTTTTGGATGTTGTTATTCTGGGCACGTTTAACGTAGGCTAGGCTAAGCTATGGGGTTTGGTAGGTTAGGTGTATTAAATGCATTTTCAGCTTACAATATTTTCAACTTACAATAGGGTTATTGGGACATAACCCCATCGTAAGTCAAAGAGCACCTGTCGTCTGGTGGAGAAAATAAATTATCAGAAAATAAAAAATAAAAATTAGAAAAGCATCAGTGAAAGAAGCTAGGATTGGCTCTGGTTGACGAATAAGCTAAAAGACCTCAAAAATATTATCTAGCAAGCCTATGGCTTTATTGATTTGCATCCATGTTTTAAAGGTGAACAAAAGTCTTCTGAAGAGGAATTACATTATAATCAGGTTGAATACTCTCTCCTTAAGTATTTTCTCCAATTTTCTAAAAGACAACCCACGTACTGCCTCTTTCACACTTCTGATTCCAAAGGCAAAAGGTGAAGTGCGAAGGCCTGAGCCCTGAAGCAAAGCTCAGCAGCCCCGCGCCAGCTCTACGCCCTTGCTGCACGGCCTGCACACATTATCCAATGCATGTACCTTCCTTCCTCACCTGGAC
>NW_011888850.1:4027883-4030329 GCF_000151845.1 Pteropus vampyrus
GCTTGTAAACTATAAAGCTCCATAGCAGATATTAGGCACCGCTATCTGATTTAGCAGCAGAATGCAAGAACAAACCTAGGTGAAAAAGAAAAAAAAAGACCTGAGAGAAAAACATCCCTAGGTCCCCAACCCTTAAAAGACCTCCCAGAGAGGGTAGCAAGATTACAAAAACTCACACTGCCTCCCCTGCAGAGGATACCCACTGAGCCAACAGGGCTAGGCAGCATAGGTCAGTCCCATTCTGGCAAATGTATTCCTTCCCATTTGCTCCAATTCGTGGTAGGAGGTGAAGGGGGGCAAACCAAGATAGTTGGTGCTACATGAAACAGAAAGATCTGTTATACCTTAAAAAAAAAAAAAAAAAACTGTGGGAAATCGTGGGAGAATGAAAGAAAGAGGTAAGTGCTTGGGGCATTTCAGCTGGTAAGCGAAAGAGAGAGAAACTGCCCCAAGACAGATGCAATCCACACCCTACATCTGCAATCGGAGAGAGGCTCACATGTCAGAAAAAAGTTTGTCCTCCCTCAGGCGAATTGTGAAGGCTGTCAATGTTCTAGCCATGAGAAAATAAAAAATCTATATAGAACATTCCAACATGCGGAGGCCTGATGGAGCTCAGAGCAATGTTCTTTGGGAGTCTGACTCTTGCAGGCTTCTCACCTGGACTGAGGATATCAGCAGGAAGTATGCTTCATAGGGAGGGGAAGTGGTGTCTGAACCTGCTTGGGGACAGTCCCACTGCTTATGATTTAGTAAACTAAGTCAGTAGAGTAAGGCAGGTGATTATCAGTCACACTACTTGGGTTCACATTCCAACTCCTCTGTTTCCATACTTAACTTATGTGACTTTGAGTTGCTTACATTCGATCAGTTGCTGAGCTCCGTTTTCTTATCTATAAAATGGGGCCTAATAATAGTATCTTCCTCAAGATGATGCAATAATTAAATAAGATAATGTTTATAAAGCAATTAGAAAGTGCCTGGCACATAGTAAGCAGCCAGTATTGCGGTATTGTTTCAAAAGGCAAGTTTACTAGCTTACTCCAGTTTCAAAGGCTTAGAGAATAGGAAGATAGAGGGAAAGAAAGTGAAAACTTTCCCATAGCATCAAACATAAAAACGGACCTTGCATACTCACTGGCAACTGAGAAAAGTTTCAAATGTTTCTGTGTTATGAGCTATTTTAGATAACAAGTTGAACATCTTTATAGAAAGGCAGCAAATCCCAGTGACTAAATACCTAGAATCAGCTGGGCTTGGATTCCAGCTCTTCCTCTCACTAGCTCTGTGACCTTGGACAAGTCACAGAAGCTTTATGTCTCTGCTCCACATTTGTAAAATGAGGATAATAATAATAGTATCTACCTCATAATATAGGAGTAAAGATAAAATGAGGCAACGCATATCTTGGTATAGCCCTTAGTACCGTCCCTGGCACATGAAAAGTACTTAATCATTGGTAGGTATTACTGTCTCCTTCACTGCAAAAAAAGAATCAGAGAGTTGTTTGTTGATTAAATTTAAAGCCCACTTCTCGGAACAGAGAAAGCAAAATACACCGTCTATTGGGAATCAGTTCTTGCTCTCATCAGAAGTAACATTCTCTTTTAAGACAATTTATCAGTCTTTTTTAGAAGGAAGTAATTTACCCAGGGTATCAGAATACTTTTAGATTGGTCCTTCATGCAATCTGGTTCTCATTATTATGCTTTAACTAAACTGAGTGGAAATTTTCTCTGAGGTAATTGAAAAATCTGAATCGCCTCTAAGAGCTATAATTAATATTCTGCCATAGTTACGTATTGTTTTATAATTAAGTCATAGTCATAAAAGCAATGAGGCAAATGTTTCAAAAGTTCTAGCAAAAATAAAACAAAACACATTTGCTTAAATATAATTTACAATAATAATTCATTCTGCATATTTTAAAAGTTTGCCAGTTTAGTAGTAGCAAAATTTTGAAATGTATATTAAGTACAGCAGAAAATATAAATATACCCATTCATTTATTCAGTCAATAAACATTTCTGAATGCCTACTATGTGCCAGACACTGCCCTCTGTTTTAAATCAAATATACTGTATTTGTTCACTCCTGTACTTTCATTTATCATTATCATTATCTACATATCATTCAGATTTCACATGATCCAATAATATTGCATCCTGATTAAATCAGTTAAATATCCAAAACTCTGTCACTTTAAGAATTTGTAACATTTTCCATTAACATTCCTCTCTTGTTTTATGTACTTGATCTGTGCTGTGGGATGTAGCATAAATTATCTGCCTTCAGCAAAACGAACAGCTGAAATGCACTGCCACCTGACAGCGCTTGTTAGGCTGTGAGCTGCTGTGAGATTGTTTGCCTTTCACTAGCCTCAAGAAAAGACTTGAAATGGTTCAAAACGTAAGAGTTTGGTCATCCAGTACCCAAAATGAGCCCA
>NW_011888850.1:4031174-4037961 GCF_000151845.1 Pteropus vampyrus
AACTCTACAGGTGAGTCATAAATGCTAATGTTATCTTTGAAGTATTTTAGAATCTGAAGCTACCTTTTACTTTCACTTCTGAACCTTATCCTTCTAAAATAAAGTGTTCCGCTTGAAAGACTAATCTTTGTTCATGTGTTCAGACAGCTTGAGTACTTTTCTAGGTCATCATCAAATGCCAAAGTTAACAAGTTTTTCAAATATAGTTCAAGCTACTAAAAGTTTCCATACTGGAGGAAATTTTTTTCAAAAAGGAGAATAATAAGAAAAAAAGCAAGTGTCTACTTTCCTTTCATCAGAAATCTCATTTTGTAAAGTCACGTTTTGAATGTAAGTGGTTTTATGTCACCTTAAATATAAAATTCTAAAAATTTGCTTCTCACTTTCAGGTACTTTTCAAGCTCATCTCTTACTGAAGGTTGTAATTCCACTTCTCTTTCTAGTGATATCTATACTGACCTGACACAGAGAATAGTTTTTACTAAAGAAGAAAGAAATCTAACCGTTGAATTTATTTCAAATCCAAACCTTCCTTTTAAAGCACATGATTAGGAAACTGCTTTATTTCACTATGCCATTGCTCTTCACAAGTGAATTTTATTAATATGCTCTCATTGAATTTGTCCACTCATATCTAACTGACCCAAATGCCTCATCAACTGCCCAAATCGGGTCAAGGATAAGAGCTGCTAATGATGCTATTTTAAGAGGAAACAAAATGTACTGAAGCTAGACTAGCTCCTATTCTGTCAAAATGCACCATTTCTTTGGCATACATGTGTTACGGTTCACCAGTAGGAGAAACAGTAACAAGATGACAAGGTAGCTCATTCCTAGAAAATGGTTTGGCTATTTTGTCTATGGATATGCACTGATACCTTTTAAAACAAAAATACGGTTAATACATAAAATCATCTATTTGATTCATGACTAGGGGATATAAAAATTACTTGCTAGCTATAATCACCTAGATCTTTCATGGACCAGAAGTGTGTCTCTTTTACCTCTATCCACTATCTAGGACATTACCTGCCTGTATGAGGTGCTCAATAAATGTTTGTTAAACCAGGGACCCAATGACATAATTGACTTATTGCAAGCAATTGCCAAGTTGTACCATACTGCAATAGACACTGCAGCTAATGAGCTCAGTAAGGAGGTGAGGTCAAGGGTTCGATCACCAAAAAGACCTTTTGGCCTTGTTCTAGTCACAATTTCATATTTTGTTCCAAAAAGCCCCTCTCCCATTGAGATATGGAGAATCAGACAAGCACAGAGAAATAGTTTAAGATAATTCATCATCACTCAAATAGATAATTTTGAAATTATTCATTTAGAAATTAAATGACAATAAACGAGCTGTGCATCACTTTGATATGGAAAGCTCCAACACTTCAGTACATGAGACTTGGTTATAAGAGTAAAATAGTAACATTAACTACTGATCCTTGAACTAATACAAACTAATATTTGACCCGTCTCATTTTCTTATAACTAAAATATTTTGTCACACAGTTCTACTTCTGAGGATAATATTCTTCTTGCGATTGTTATGAAAGATCATTTAATTCAAAACATTTGGCTAAAAAAAGGACTTCTACTTTTTGGATAAAGGAATTTCAATAATATGCTTTGCAAAATAAATAAATAGTATGAACATATGCAAGACATATAGACTAAAAAGATACCTTTTTCAAGGACTCCCAAAGAAATTATCATGAATGGAGCATGTTTCAGAAGTTTGAATACAGGAGAGTTTTAATTTCTATTAAGATTTCTCTGGCTTTAATATCTCAGGAAAACAAACTGGCTCCTGTCTGCACATTTTTTCACTGTGAAAGTGGAGCTAATGCTTAACTGCTTCACAGGGGATGCTGTGCGAATTAATTGGTTAACATTCTTAAAGCACTGCCTAAGTGCTAAACGTTATCATTAGCATGCATTGTATATCTCTTTGTAAGTATCTGCCACCTTAAAATTCTATGGCATGTAAGGGTGCCTCACTCTTGGAATACTAACAGAAGGTTGAGGAAAGTTCAAGAAGTTTAAAAAAAAAAAAAAGGCACATCAGCTAAGTTAGGGTAGAAGAGAGTGAAATTTGGAATTTGGCACATTTTATTACATCCTTGTTACATAAATTTACATGCTTCTTAGACTAAAAACCATTGAACTGTACATCTTACTTAGATGGATGAACTGCATGCTATGTGAATTCTATCTCACTAAAGCTGTTATTAAAATAATAATAAATCCAAACTCATTATCATACAAAAAAAGTTATATACCCCTTGAAAGTGTGGATCATCATGCTAGAAGAAAAATTTCTATCCACACACATTGAGTTCAAAGTACACTAAACAGTTTTAAAAATCAATTTACAATAGGACTAAGATATTAAGTTATCCATTGAGATAGTTATAATTTACTTTTAATAATTTAACTATTAATTATGATAGCTATATATTTGATCTGATCAATTGAAACAATCTATCTTGACATCAATGAGACTAGATCCAATAATGCCTATCTTTGCTTTTGCTACTGTTAATGTCTTAGAATATTCGGGGGGAGGGAAATTCTTAAATGAAATTTCAACTGAATTAATAATAATAGTAGTAGTAGTAGCAGCAGCGGCAGCAGCAATACCTTACATTTATGTAGTGTACCAGGTGTAATTGTACCAGGTGGCAAGAAATGTAAAGTGTTTGAGACTTTACCATATTTGCAAACTAACAAGTTGCCTGTCACGATTTCTTGGCAGAAGATACAAGACTCTTGAATCAGAGATAAAAGATAGTTTATTATCCACAGAATCCCAGTAGCTAGAGCATCATTTTCTTGTGCCAGTTCTCCATGTCCCAATTCCCACAAGGTAACACAACCAGGACCCGGAGGCACCTGCACATACAATCGGTTGGAGAGGAACCCATTAAAGGAGAGGAACCCTGAGCTTAAAAACTTCAATCTTTTCTTTCTCCTCTAGAGAGAGGCACTCTCTCTTCCAAGGCTATTTGCTATACCAACATTCTTGAAAAAATAGTCCTGAACAAAAGGTGGCTATGCTCATAAGACATGAAGAAATGTTAGAGAACCAAGGAGAATTATGTCCTAACACTAGGATGACTATATGTCATAGTTTGCTTGGGACAGCCCTGAGTAATACCTATTGTCCCAGCTTAATCATTAATAGCATCTCTTTCACTCTCACAAGTGTCCTAGTTTGGACCAGAAATTATACAGTCACCACACTTAAAATTCTTAAGAAATTCCTGTCTGGTCAGAGCACTGATGATCTCAACACTTAAGGTGTAGATCAACCAAACAAGAATGGAGGCGAACAACAAATGCAAAAATTAACTCGAAATGGATTAAAGACTTGTATGTAAGACCTGAAACCATAAAGCTTCTAGAAGAAAACATAGGTGGTAAGCTCCTTGCCATTGGTTTTGGTAACAATTTTTTTGGATTTGACAACAAAAGAAAGGCAACGAAAGCAAAAATAAACAAGTGGGACTACATCAAACTTAACAGTTTCTGCACAGCAAAGGAAACCATCAACAAAATGAAAAAGCAACCTATCTACCAAATAGGAGAAAATATTTGCAAACCATATATCTGATAAGAGATGAATATCCAAAATATACAATTCAATAGCAAAAAAAAAAAAATTTTTAATGGGCAGAGGACCTAAATAGACTTTTTATCCAAAAAGAACATACAGATACATGAAAAGGTGCTCAGCATCAGTAATCATCGGTAAAATACAAATTAAAACCACAATGAGATATCAGCCTCACAACAGTCAGAATGGCTATCCTCAATAAATCAACAAACAACAGGTACTAGAGAGGATATGGGGAAAAGGGAACCCTCATGTACTGTTGGTAGGATTGCAAATTGGTGCGGCCACTATGGAAAACAGTATGGAGGTTCCTCAAAAAATTTAAAATAGAATTACCATATGATTGAGCAATTCCACTTCTGAGTATTTTCCCAAAGGAAACAAAAACACTAACTCAAAAAGATATATGCATTTTCATGTTCATTGCGGTATTTCTTATAATAGCCAAGACATGAAAGCAACCTAAGTGTCCATCCATGGGTGAATTGATAAAGGGCATTATGCTAAGTGAAATAAGTCAGACAGAGAAAGATAAATATGTATGATCTCACTTATATGTATGATCTCACTTATATGTGGAATCTTAGAAAACAAAAACAAACAGAAAACCCAAACACATAGATATAGAGAACAGACTGGTGGTTGCCAGAGGCGGGGGTGGAGGGGGGAGAAATAAGTGAAGCTGGTCAAAATGTACAAACTTCCAGTTATAAAATGAGTTCTGGGGAAGGGGAGGAATGTCCTGGGAATGTCATGTACAGCATGGTGACTATAATTAATAATACTATATTTTATATTTGAAAGTTGCTGAAATCAAATCTTAGAAATTCTCATCACAAGAAAAAAAATGTGTAACTGTGTGGGATGGATATTAACTAGACTTATGGCAGTGATCAATATATACAAACACTGAATCATTAAGTTGTACACTTGAAACTAAATAATGCTACTTATCAATTATATCTCAATTTTTAAAAAATGGAGGCCAAAATAGAGGCTATATGTCAAATGATGCACATCATTTTAATAATCACTAAATAAATGAGACTTCAAATACTTATCTAAAAGGAAAGAGATTATTTCAGGAAAAATTAAAAGCTGGTTTGACCATTAGGAGAAGTCACTAAAAATAACAACTAAAGCCTTCACATAGCTGGCATATGTGTATACAATTTAGAACAACAATTATACTATTTTGCCCAAATACTTGTGTATCTTTACTAAAAATTTTCAGGTAATTTTTACCCCAAGCATCCCTGAAACTAAGAAATAATTTTCTGACTTTCTACTTTGAGTTGTAAAAAATACTGAAAACATCTAATGCATTCATTCCTGCCCGGTTCCCCATCCTCTCTCAGACAATTCAATCTGTTTGACTTCAATCACATTCCGCTATCTCCTCATCCCCTTCTCCAACTCTCCCACTCTGGGGTCAACTCTCACCCCCCCTCTACAATCAATCCTGACCTTAGACAATAATGACTTAATGAGTTTTAACTCAATACTGTGGAACCAAGCTAAATTTATCCTTCTAACTGACCCAACTAGCCCAGTTTTGTCAAGTGCACTTTGTTCTTATTCCATAGGTCAGATCTCCTTTTATGGTAAGTGAATCCTTGATGGTCTCATTCCCTGAATTTGACTTGGTACTTCAGTCCCTGGGGGTTGGTTGTGGCCCTGTCAGGCTCTTGTCAGGCCCCTCTCAGGGAATAGAATCCTGCAGCAGATCCTAAGTCCTGAAACAGGGTTTTGTAATACCAGCCGGACCTTGCCAATATCCACACACCACCAGCTCCTGGATTCTCTGTACCTGTGCTCTGCATGCCTGTTGAGGAACACCATTATTCCCACATGGGACTTTCAAGATACATACATATAATTTTATTGGCATATCGTCCCTCTCATATATAATGGAGAGTCCAAGAGCCTGGACTCCCTCTCTAGACATACCCAGAGTCTCATGATAATGATTTCAAAAACCTCAGTTCAATTACAGTCATTCTTTCCCACTCTGCCACTTCTGCCCAGGTAGCCTGTTTGTGCCTGACTCTATTTTGAAACATCATTGAGAATTTCTGCATTGCTGTTCTCCTTTCAAAACTAAGCCTGAAGAATTAATTACATTCTGTCAGGCTCTCAGTATGAAGTCAAGAGAATTTAACAAAAAAGTCTGTTGCAAAATAGTCTCCGTATGTGACAGATTATTAGAATGCCTAGACTTGTTTATGATTTTATGAATTTTCAATTCATATGGGTCCTTAGGGAATTACTTAAACCTCAATGTAAAATAAAATTATAAAAATCTAAAGTAAAAATTGTATGTATATTATGACTGCAATTAGGAAAAAAAATTACAGCTACAAGTAAAGCCTGAATGACAATCCACAAATGGCAATGTACTTTATACACAAGTGAATAGTTAAGTCAGAGTAATATAATTATGGAGTTCTTTTCTCTTGAAAAAAAAAATCCACTTTCGCATTTTGATAAGGAAATTATAATACTTATTTATCTAAGACAACACTCTGCAAGTAGGCTGAGGTAACTCAATGAAAAACACTGTAGTTATCAATGCTTCCTTTTTAATGAGCTCTTCCTTAATAAAAGCTTGGTTAGTTGTGTATTGATTTAGAACATACTCCCTTTCACATGCACATGTGGATACTCCAGAGGCCTCAAAGGTTAACAAGTGTTATATATCGTTATATACTAACAGTTTGGTCTAATGGATAAGGACTGAATCAGCAATCTTAATATCGTCCTCTTAGCTCTGTGACCCCGGCAAGCCACTTAACATCTATCACCTCAGTTTCTCTTTCAAAATGAGTAATAATAATTGTTGAATTAGGAAAATATCTATAAAGTATATTAAGAGCCTTTATAAAAAATGAAAAATGAATGTAAACTATTATAAAGACCTAGTTTAGCTAGCCTATTTTTCTAATATAATACATGAAATTTTAACTTGATAGAAATATGTTCTTGATTATAACTAAGATTACTGGCTATGGAATGCAAATTAGACTATTAGTACCCTAAAACACTTTGCTAAATATCAAAATATTCTGACATAAACTTTCAATGAGAAACATATTATATCATGTAATGGCATATAATTCTTTCCATGGCCCAAAGTTAGGATTTACAGTTGTAAAGAAAAGATTG
>NW_011888850.1:4038011-4066603 GCF_000151845.1 Pteropus vampyrus
TGTGTATTGATTTAGAACATACTCCCTTTCACATGCACATGTGGATACTCCAGAGGCCTCAAAGGTTAACAAGTGTTATATATCGTTATATACTAACAGTTTGGTCTAATGGATAAGGACTGAATCAGCAATCTTAATATCGTCCTCTTAGCTCTGTGACCCCGGCAAGCCACTTAACATCTATCACCTCAGTTTCTCTTTCAAAATGAGTAATAATAATTGTTGAATTAGGAAAATATCTATAAAGTATATTAAGAGCCTTTATAAAAAATGAAAAATGAATGTAAACTATTATAAAGACCTAGTTTAGCTAGCCTATTTTTCTAATATAATACATGAAATTTTAACTTGATAGAAATATGTTCTTGATTATAACTAAGATTACTGGCTATGGAATGCAAATTAGACTATTAGTACCCTAAAACACTTTGCTAAATATCAAAATATTCTGACATAAACTTTCAATGAGAAACATATTATATCATGTAATGGCATATAATTCTTTCCATGGCCCAAAGTTAGGATTTACAGTTGTAAAGAAAAGATTGTTAAAGATGACTAAATTTGTAAATGGTAATCTCTAATTTAAAAATGTAAAATTCCTTTAAAATATATAGTAGTAATTCCACAGATTCACCAACTGTAATGATACCCTTACAAAAATCCTGCTTTTTCGCAAGTCATTGAAAAAATATTGCAGTAAAAATTAATTACCATTCTACTGTCTAAAAAGTGTACTTTCAAGCTGTTAAATGAGTGAACAGAGATCTATTATGACTTTAACGAGAACGTTACTCTCCATGGGGACTACTGCTATTAACAGTAGGAAATGTGTCATTTAAAGACATTAAAATTGAATGGAAATGTTTTCACCATTTAAATAAAAGTCCTTGTTCTTTACTTTGCCATAAAACTTGCTTTCACTAGCTTCTTTATTGTAGGAGTTTATGCAAAATTATTCTGGTTGTGCCATTTCAGATGGCTTTTATACTTTTAAATCTCCACATTCCAATTTCTTTTCTATAGAGACAATTGTAAATAAGTATTAAATTAGTGTAATTTAACAATATTTGCAATCTGATGCATAAAGACTCTATTCCAGCTACAAACATATTAATAGCACTATTAGCCACTTATTTCAAGTTTAGACAAATTATTTACATTCAAGGATTAGATCTTAAATTCATTAGCTTTCTTCCCACATGTGCTAGATTCTATGTAGGGAATTTGATAAACATAAAACATAATTTCTCAATATAGAAAAAAAGAAGTGGGGAAAAAGAGAACAATATATTTTAAAATATTTAAAAATGATGAAATACCACATCCAAAAATCAAATATTGAAATTTATTTTCATTCCCTATACTGTCCAGAATGCAACAAAATGGATATTTATGCTCGCTTTATTTTGGAAAATAAATTGGTCCTTTCTAGAAAGCAATTTAATTATATGAATCAAGAGCCTTGTAAATAATCTCACTCTTTGGCCCTGCATTACTACTTCTGGGAGTCTATCCTTAGGAAATAATGCAAGTGTTGACTATTTACGCCCAAAGATGTGCCAGAATTGTTTGATTCCAAAATTCTAGAAACAATTTAAAAGTCCAATAAAGGAAATGCTTAAAACAAGTAGTTTTAAAAGAATGGATTATTTTACAGCTATTAAAAATGTGTGTACAAATTTTTTTTAATACAATTATATAATTTTCAGGTGTACATTATAATTTGACATCTACATATTCTATTGTGTGATTACCACCCAGAGTCCAGTTTCCTTCAGCTACATATATTTGATCCCCTTTACCCACTTCACCTTCCCCCAACCCTGCTCTATTTGACCCCCTTTACCCTGTCTACCTCTTCCCTCCTCTCCACCCCCTACCCTCTGGTAACCACTAGTCTATAGTCCATGTCCCTGAGTCTCTGTTTGTCCTGTCCATTTATTGCTTTTAGGTTTATATCCCACATATAAGTGATATCATGTGACTTTCAACTTTTTTAGTCTGGCTTATTTCGCTTAGCATGATTATCTCGAGGTCCATCCAGGTTGTCGCAAATGGCAGTATTTCATCTCTTCTTCTGGATGAGTAATATTCCATTGTATATACGTACCACAGCTTCTTTAGACAATCATCTGTCATAGGACACTTCAGTGCTTACATGTCCTGGACACTGTGAATAGTGCTGCTATGAACATCGGCGTGAAAATATCTTTTCAGATATGGGTTTTCAAGTCTTTGGGGTAAATACCCAGTAGAGGGATTGCTGGATCATATGATAGATCAATTCTCAGTTTTTTGAGGAACCTCTATACTGTTTTCCACAGTGGCTGTACCAATTTGCAGTCCTACCAGCAGTGTTTGAGGGTTCCTTTTTCTCTGCATCCTCTCTAACATTTATTACTTGTCCTGTTGATTACAGCTATTCTAACAGGTGTGAGATGGTATCTCATTGTGGTTTTGATTTGCATTTCCCTAATAGCTAGTGATGTTGAGCATCTTTTCATATATTTGTTGGCCATTTTTATGTCCTCTAGGGGGAAGTGTCCGTTCAGGTCCTCTACCCATTTTTTGATTGGATCGTTTGGTTTTTTGTTGTTATTGAGTCGTATGAGTTCTCTGTATATTTTGGATATTAGGCCCTTATTGGAGGTGTGGCTTGCAAATATATTTTCTCATTCAGATGGTTGTCTCCTTACCTTGCTGACAATTTCTTTTGCTGAGCAGAAGCTTTTTAGTTTGATGTAGTCTCATTCATTTATTTTTGCTTTTACTTCCCTTGCATTTGAGGTCAAATTCATAAAATCCTCTTTAAGACCAAGGTCCTTGAGTTTAGTTCCTATGTTTTTTTCTATGCATTTTATTGATTCCAGTCCTATATTCAAGTCCTTAATCCATTTTGTGTTAATTTTGGTGATAGACAACAGTCTGGTTTCATTCTTTTGCAGGTGGCCTTCCAATTTCCCAGCACCAAAATGTGTGTACAGATATTTTTAAATTAAAAGCCCAAATGCTGATGATAAAATGTTAAGTAAAAAAGGCAGGATATAAAATTGTATGTGTTCTATGATCTAAATTGGAATGGAGAGAGGAAAGTGGATTTTAAAAAGATAAAAATGAAATGCCAAAATAACAGTAGTGGTAGCTTTCAGGTTGAGGACACTGAAAGCACATTTTTTATTGGCTCTTAATCATTTTCAGCATTTTCTAAACATTTTTTAATGAGAATAGAATTTTTATAATCATAAAAAATTAATGGATTGAGAATTAAAAGCAAATAAATTTTAATTTTATAAAAATGGGACATGGAAGAATGTTCTTCAAACATGGTCAAATTTTTTAAAAAAGCAAATAACCTAATAAGAGATGTAGATTGATCCTATTTTTTTTTATTTATAGTCAAATTCATAGAAACAGAAAGTAGAATGATAGTTACTAGGGGTGGAAGTTAGAGGGGAGGAAGAAATACAGACTTGTTTAATGGGTATGTAGTTTCAGTTTTGCAAGATTAAAAGTTCTGGAGTTGCAAAATAATGTGAATATACCCAATATTACTAAACTGTACACTTAAAATAGCTAAATTGGTAAATTTTGTTATGTGTTTTTTACCACAGTTTCCTTAAAGGTACAATTTTATGAATTTCAGTACGTGCATAAGTATATATCAGGATAAGTATCAAATTGTTTGCAAGAGTTTTTTAGAAGTAGAGAAAGTGAAGGATCAGGAGGAGACTTTTTTTTACTTAAATACTTCTGTATAAATTTAATATTTGCAGTGAACCAATGCTACTTTTACATCTTTAAAAAAAAATTGGGGATGGGACCTAGATCCATTTGTGGTTTCTTGATCCTAATTGCTATTACTTTCAATGAAATAGTAATGAGCTAAGTCACTTGTAACCAATTTAGTAGTCAATAGAAGCATGCAGCCTACAGATCAAAGCAGAATTGAGAAACATCTGAACACATGTATCATTTTTCTAAGAAGTTACCTAAACTTTTTCACCAACTCTCGATGTCAAAGTGTTGGGTAGTTAAAGAAAAGATTTTTGTACTTAGGTGATAGAATAGAATAGGTGAAAGATTATCAAACTGCTTGCAAAATTATTGACTAGCTCATATTCAAACATAAGAATAAAAATAAATTGGAAAATGTTAAGTACTTATTAAAATTACCTACATAATATGAGCTAATTAATCAATAGCAGAAACACAACTATTTGTAATCAAAATTGTATTTCCATTAACTATGGTTGTTTATTTACAACAGCACAAGGACAGATGTAGAGAAGAATCCATGTGTCAGGCTTGGTGATCATATCTACCTGCTCAAAGTGCTGACAATCAGTGTCTGAACTCTCTGGATATACTAACAAAGAACATTCGTTCATTTATTCACTGACTCATTCATTAATCTTTACTGAGCAGCTATCATGTCAGGTACCATGTGTCTAAAACAACCAGAATATTGGTTTTAAAATATTTCCTGGGCACCACCTATGTATTTAGCAGTGTGGTAAGTATGGTGGTTATTATAGAGGAATGTGGAAAGGCAACTATCACCTCAATAACATCAGCAATTAAAAAAGACCTTTAGAATTAGAAGGAATTTTAAAGCAGTCATTTCCTACTTTTTTAGAGTTAAAATTTTTTAATGAACTAATAATTTCAATAGACTGTATTTATTTTCCTAAATAGCCTTAGTTGGAAAAGTAGAACATTTGCAATATATATAATTTTCCTTACTTTATTTAAAAATTTTACAAATACATGAAACTCAAAAGTTTAGAATCACTGTCCTAGAGATCATCTAGAAAAAAGGGCATATTTTATTATACAGGCAATTTAATGGTCTCTAAGTAATAGAATGGTAAGATTGGAGTAGTATATGGTAACAGATTAGAGGTTCATCATTTGTTGACATCTCCTTAATAGGGTTTAGCAAAGGTAAATTAGTAAAAATATTAAAAAATAAAAATATATAAAAAGAGAAACTACTAGAGTAATTTAATACAGAAAATATAAAATACAAATAGAATGAACAGGATATATTTTAGTAGTCCAAACTATTCCCCCCCGCCCCAACACACACACACACCTTAGCAACAATAATGTTAGTATGTGTGTGTAAACTGAGATATCAGAATCAACTCATTATGGATATCCTGTTCAACTCTATTATTCACAAATCCTAAGGAAAAGGTTAACTCTTAAAGTGTTGCCTCTAATTTTTCCAAGTCACTAAGATGTATTATTATTTATTTAATATTTTTGTAAATGGTATTAATGACCTGCTTTTAATTCTGGGTCATGACACTGACCCAAATGTGATGTGTCACTCCCTGCCTTGGCTTTCTCAGAGTATACAATAAGAGAAAAAGTAAAGACTGATAAACACTGTTATTTATTTTGTGTGAATGTACCAAGAACAGTCCTACAAATCATGGGATGAATCACTAGGTTGCAGAAGAAAGCATCTGCCAAGGTTCCATTTTAAAAAGCTAGCATTTCTTTTGTTCCTCCCTTGCTGTAGGGCAGATGTCTCACACTATTTAGAACATCAAATAGTAGCTATCAGGACTCAATAATTTGACTGTCAAATTGATAGCTTCATTTTTATTTCTCTTCTAAAATATGTATGTTATCTCTGATTTTCTTCTTGTATCATTTTTCTCTTGAAAAGCTGCTATTTTAACTTTTTTTTTATTTACACAAGAGTCATCAAGCTACCTGCTCTGGGCTTTATGATTATCCCTTGAACATATTTCTTCACGAACATGAACTTCTGGACATTGATTCTGGCCTTGATCTTCAAGAAAACTTTCCACGGTGTTATATTTGTGGTTTCTTGAGTGAACCTGCTTGGAAACTACCAACATCTGCCCACTGGAACCAAGCCTTTGTCCTTAGCAGTCGTTCACACCTTCATAGCATTAGAATCACCTGTGCCACTTCTTAAAAATATGGTGGCCCAGTCTCACTTCAGTTCAATTAAAATCAGAAATTTTGAGGATAGCACCCAGGTATAGTTCCTTTCTCTACTTTGCAGCCATAACTGAGAGTCATTGATAGAAGGCAGAAATCAACTATTTCCAAATTTATCACATTGAGTTGTCATTATTTCTTTAATGTCTGTCTCCTCTAGTAGACTGTGAACTCCTCAAAGATAGTATTTGGCATAGCAGGTGTTCACTAATCTCATTTAAAATAAAAATCTCAACTCCCTACCACAGTGTGATCCTTTCTCTGCCTGTCCACCTCACATTTCCCCCTTGGCTCTAAGTTTCTTGCAAACATGCCAAATTTAATCCTATCTCCAGGCCTTTGCATTTACTGTCCCCTCAACCAAAAACACTCTTCTCCTGGTCCTTTCTCTGGCTCTCATTATAGAGGTTTCTGCTCTGTCCTCAGAAAATCCTTCCCTAGTGGTAAACATACAACATAATACACAGATGATGTATTATCAAACTGTGCACTTGAAACCTATATAGTTTTATTAACCAATGTCACCCCAATAAATTTAATTTAAAAAAAGAAAGTCCTTTCCTGACCAGTCTATATAAAATAATCACTTCCCTGAAGTCTTTTTAACCTTCCATTGTCTTATTTTCTTCATGGAACTTATTTCTATCAAAAATTAACTTTCTTAGTATGTACTTATTTATTTTCTGTTTTACTCACCTACTCCACCCATCTCCACACTAGATTGAAAATTCTGAGAGTCAGAACTTTGATTTCTTTGCCATTACATCCCCCAGGCTTACTTACTGTGCCTCATATGAAGTAAATCTTCAACACATATAATTGAACATTGAATAAGCATTTGAATGAATGAATGAATGCATCACTTTGGCAAACTGCTCAAAAGTTCAGGACCTCTTGGCCTATGTTTTAGTAATAACTTTTTGATGTTACTTTCTTAACACTCTATTTTCCTTTGAATAAGGGCAATAAATGTACCATCCCATTTGTTAAAATCATTGTTTATTTTAAATCATTGCACTGACTTTTTTCCTATAACTGACTCACTCTTTTGTCCAGATCATCTTGTGTTTCCTAAGGTCAACAATTTCTAAAGGTACCAAGAAACAGAATACGAAAATCACATGCCATCCTGCTATAGATTATTAAAATTTGGAGGTTGATAAATTATGAATATGATTCATTGTGTTACATTATAATTAATCAAGTCATTGGCATCTTTCTGGAATGACTTTATTTCATTGTCTTAAAAAACTCCTAACTGCTTTAAATTTATATATTAAATACATATAAATTTATTCATTTAAATTTGAATTAAATTAATATATTTTCATTTCCTTTCAACAGATGATGTTTAAAAGTTTAAATATTTTTATCTTAAGATCAACAGTCCTTACAGAAGGATCAATTTCTATTTCTATAATGAAATTTAGTGTGGAAAAGACTTAAAATGCAGAAATTCACTTTACGGAGAAAAGAATTCATCTATTTCATAAAATAAGCTCCAGTTAAATGGCTCATGTAAGAAACGAGATAAGAGAAATATCAAATAAGATAGAGTAAATGTATTATGTGATATCTGTTACTGTTTACTACTCTGTACCATCACATTCAACTTTTTTTCAGTTGTTTATATTATATTTAGATACTCTTTGATCACACAATCAACCCTTATCAAATTATCATCATGGAGGGCCTTGCAAATCATATAATGGAATTCAAATTTTATCTTAAGAGCGATGCAGTGCCATGGAAAAAATTTTTTAAATTTTATCGAATGTTATCAAAAATATTAGATTGGTGTTGTAGAAATTTCACTCTGCAGGAGTGGAAGAGCCCTAAATGAGAACTATTGACCTGGAATTAGATAGTGGTAGTGAACATGAGGAAAAACAGAGAGACAGACTTAAGGAGTTGAAACAGATAGAATTTAATCATTATTGTTTATTATATCTTGTCACCTTTTTTTATGCTTTTTGTGCATTTTACATATGGGAAACTGGTTCAAAGTTTATGAATTAAAGTTATTTCACATTAAAGACTGATGGAAGCAATATCTTGTTCCCGATGCATCCCAAAATCTTGGAGGAGTTACAGAAGCAATACTACAACAGATCCACAGAATACTGATAAGATATAGTAGCATCAGAATATTTGACATGCAATTTCTTTTGTCCCTTTCACAATTAGTAACACATAACTTGTACATAACACATAAGTAACATTTAAGATATAGGTTGACAAACAGCAATACCGCTTGTTTGTCCTTATGCCCAAAAGACCATGACTTTTCTGTAAAAGGTACAATTGTTTGTAAACGTCTGCAGGGCCTATACTTTCTTGCCCATGTCTGTGTGGGCAAGAAATCCAAAATAAACTCCCCAGCTCATTTCAACTGCTGACTCTCCATGCAGCTGTCTCAGATGCCAGAATCTGGAAATAACGAATCATTTCCTCTTTAGAATTCCCACATTTTCTTTCATGACACTTCATGTTATACTTTGTGTTAAGGTCTTATCTCCAGTTGACTATAAGCTCCTTGTAACCAGGGTTTTTGTCATTTCTTAATTTACCCACGGTACTTAGCACAGTGCCTAGCACATAGCAGAAACTCCATAAATATTTGCCAAATGAATAAATCACTAGCTATTTCCAGCTGTTCTCTCCATCCCTGCCTTGTTTCACTTAGATCAATAGCAATGGAAATGCTGCCAGAGACCAGTCTCATGGGACCTTCTGAATTATAGGGAACAAGATTCACAGGCAACTTTGTAGAAACTATACCAGATACTTTACTTAAAGAGATACTGATAAACTCCATGTCTACACTTTGATTTATAACCTCTCTGAAAACAGTCCAAATCGAACTTTTTGGCATAAAAATTCTGACCACAAGTTTATTTTGTAACTCGGTTATCCCTGAATATCAAACGGTACATGAGAAAATGGCTCAAGCTAACCTGATTAGGTACCTGTATTGAACCCATGATAGTATTAATAACATTGAAATAAACTTTGAGCTTCACACTCATTTTATAGGTAGTTTTCTAAGGAAATCAATTTCTAGAAAACATCATGTTGAAATCTCAAAGGAGAAAACCTTAACTCCCTAATAAAAAGATGACTCTTAAAAATGATCAGATTTACAAACCTGGTAGTTACGGTACCTTTCAAATATCTAAACTGCTTCACAGGAAGCCAGCCAAAGTCCTGTCCATGTAGACTTAGAACATACCTATCTTTTTAATTCCTTTCTTATTGTTTGGAATGCTGCAGTCTTTCAGTACTGTGAATACTCTGTAAGTTTGGTACTGACTGGGTCAGAGGTGTATTTGGCTTCTGTGGTCTTAAAAAAAAGGACTTCAAGTTCCTGATGCCACAGAATATTTAGATTTACAGTCAAATCATTCCTAGTTGTATTAAATAACAGTAACAAAACAAAGTTATTTAAAAAAGAACATTTGATCCTGAGGTGGTAGGGGTAAAATGGCATGATATCTGAGATGTGCTTTACAATATTTCAGCAAAAGAGGAAAAGGAGATAATAAAGAAAATGAGGAAATCTGGATAGTAACAATTTGGATAGTGAGTAGATGGCGGTTCATTGTACCTTCTCTACATTTCATGTATTTGAATCTTTTTCTTTTTGAGTGTTATATTATTGCAAAACCAATTTTTAATTAAAAACAGAAATCAAGACAAATGGTGCCCAGAGTCCCGAATATCCTTGAGAACACTAGGGTCTATTTCAGCATAAGCCATCTCCGTTTGACTCTGGACTCATGTCTTCAAAGCTGGCTCTCAGCTTTGATTTCATTTGTTTCATTAGCAAAAAAAGAAAAAAAAAAAGTGCTTTCAGAGAGTCAATTGGACCTATGGCCCAGAACACTGAAACACAGCTAGAAATTTTCAGAGTGGTTTCTAACTTCATATCTCTTCTCTAAATTTCTGGAGACACAGTATCTTCTTGGTAGAGGTAGTTTGCTTTCTGCTTGTGGTAGACATGTTGCTTTGGCTGTCTAGCATCTATTCTGCTTCCTGTGATAACAATTCCTAAATTTCCATTTGGGGACCCATTCTAGGCCCATTCTCAATCCATGATGAAGCTGATTCTATCTCTACATTTAGAGGTGGAGTTGAAGACCAACACTAAGCTGATAAGAGCATCCCATTCCCCCAGCCAATGATTAGCTCCTAGATGGACGTATGACCTAAATCGGGCCAATGAGGGCTAAAGAGGTTCAGGCCTTGCACTTCTGTTTGTGCTATGGAAAAAGTGATTAATCTTTCCCACTGGATTTGATATTGGGTTGAGGTATTCTTATAGTTGCTCGAAGCCATCATGTATAGCCATAAACCAAATAAAGCAGAAGATAGTCATATAACCACTGGAGGTGAAAGAAAGGAAGACAGGTTCTAATGACATCATGTGAGCCCTGACCAGCTGCCCTTGAAAACTGTCCCTGGCCTTTCAACTGTGTGAGTACAATAAATTACCTGAAGAGCTCTGACTGATAAGCAGTTTAATAACCCCCTTTCATAATTAAGCCACACTGTATAGTCAGATAGCCTGATAGCATAACACTTTGTAATGTATGCACACCAAAAGAAGATGCATAAACTTAAAGCATAATTCTTACTTATCAAAATATGTGAATGAGTTCTGAAAATGTGGCTTCAAGGCCATTAAATTCTGTGATTAATTCAACCAATACCACATGCCTACTCTGCGACTGTGCTAGGCACAAATTCTAGCATGGTCAGGGCAGCTCAGCGGTAGAAAATAAATGCAGTTTCTAAATGTTTTCATTTGCTCAACTGACGTACCTAGCTGTTTGGGTTTTTTATAACAACAGATTTTAAGAGTATCTCAGTAACATAACTGTTATTGGCCCCACTCCCTCTCAAATGATTGGGAATCCAAGTGACACACCCAGGCTAAGGTTAGAAGAACATAGGTGGGAATCTACCTAAGGTTTCCCCTGGCTCCTTGGCCTAAAACATGGAAGAGTCCCAAAGATAGCTTCCAGAAAGAAAGCTGAGATCAAACAACACAATCCCAAGGCAATAATTTGAGGGAATGGGCACAGTGTGAGGCAAAAACAAGTGAGAGCCAATGGAGAAATCAGGAGCAATTGCCTGGACCAGAAGATGGAGAATCTCAGATACCCAGGTTTTTACATCTTCAATCAACAACTGAAAAAGAGTTGTGAAGGTGCTAAACTATTTCAAACAATAGAAAAATATTGTAGAGTCATCATTACTTTTACTACTTTAATGAAAAAAAATTCACTTGTCTAAATGAAAATCAAAGGGCACCGGTAAGAGAAACAGACCCCATGGATTTCCTATCCTATGACATGTTTTTGTTTCTTTAGGCTATGGAATGGAAATGGTGAAAGAGAAATCAACATTCATTCCAACTCCCCTCTAGTGTGCCTTCTAGTACTGCAGATACCAGAAAGCTAAAAAACATATTTTCCTATATCCCCTTGCAGCAAGAGTTCTGGAATCAGGACCCACCAAGTAGATGCAATCACATGAGATCTGGAAGGTAGAAGGGAGGCGAGAGCAATCATTCTCTCTTGCTGCTGGAAAGTAGAGCTCGGGAGGGGAGAGATTGGCACTGCAGAGTTCCAGTGCCCAGTCAGTAGCTTTGTGAGGCCACTGAGGCGAGCTCTCGAATCCCACAGATCCAGGGCAGCCTGATTCCCCTCACCTTCCTGGTCAAGTGTAGCAGCTAAAATTTCAGGCCAGTTCAGCAGTATTGTTCTGGGAGTCACTCCTGCCGGCCTAACATTGAGCTCACAACTCCAATTTTTTAAGCACAAAGTTTCCTATATTAAAATCTCTTCTTAAAAGAGCTAGAATGGTTTCTGTTTCCTGAAACTGGAACAGGAAACACTCTGCTTCCTAAAACATTACAGATGAGTGATGATAAACAAGTTAAGCTAAAGATGAACCTCATTTATAGGGAAGTGCCATTTGGGCGCAGACGGAAGAACTTATAAAAGAAAAAGCACTGGGGTACATGCAAATGAGCAAAGCAGCACAACCTATAAATCTCTGCAACCACCGACAGTAAAATTGTGTCTTACTATCTCCGTCCTCAGGTAGAAAGGTTTCCGTAGGGCAAACTTCCATAATGCCAAGCCATCCGTTTAGCAGCATTAGCCAAGTTAATGAGGTCACTGGTACTCACTTGTTGTCATTTCCCCACTGTAGGCACTTAGGACCAATGTGAAACATTAATAAATTGAACAGGTCACAAATACGGTGGGCTGGTCAAGATGGAGCTGTTTGTAAAAGGTTATGAATCAGATTAAAATCCTCATTTGTCACAAAGCCAGGGAGGCAATACTCTTCCCTTAGCCACAGTTCCCTCCACATTTTTCAAAGAAGAACTATTATATAAACCCAGATTACAACATTATTAGAAAGCATTACTAGTGTATGCAACTTGCTACCTGTTTCTCTTGTTAAAAGCACAGCAAGGAATAATAACCATGAAACGCCATCCTGGGAGAATCATGGGCTTGAGAGTAAAAGCGGCAGTTGAATTTGGCATCCTGTAATGGCCCTGGAGGGAAGGCGATTCAGCTAAAATTTGGTATTTGCAAAGGTTTTATTCTAAAGTTCTACCATTTTTCAGCACAGCAAGTAGGAGGCAAAGGGCATTTTTCCCCCTCAATGGTCAGGGTGGGAGCTCCATCTCTATCCCGTGTTTACTGCTGCCTCCATGTCACAGACCCCTAAAGACCTGGAAGTCCAGTCCCTATGGTGTGGCCTGTGGAACTTCCAAAGTGACTGGCAAATTCCCAAGGCAAGACCTACTTGCAAGCTGCAGTGGTCTCTGAAAAACTGAAAATCACAGAGACTACAGAGAAAGAGAAGATTATTATGATTATTTACTATTTGTGAATAATCTTTTAAATTTATTTTACACTTGAAGATACTGTACGGATAACACCTTATTTGCATTTTCACTGATTGATATGTAAACATTTTAGTCATTATGCTATTAGCATATGCTAATACTATAAATAATTTGATCTATATATTTTTTTAAGGTGAGTATATTTACTTTTCATTCATGAAAATTCTAAGGAAAAAAAGTGTTACAAAAAGCCAGCGACCCAAAACTCTTTACTTTAGTAACCAAAAGCTAATGAAGTAACCTGCATTCATATTGCTTAGCTCCTCCAAATGTCTATTCTCTTATGCTTTATTAAGATAATCGTTTCACATAACGTTTCTGCAATGAGAGCATGACAATCAAACCTAAATCCATATTCTGCAACTCTGTACATGTGCTTCCCCTAAAGTATCATTCCTGACCAAGTTATAAAGATTTAAGCAAGAAATTTAAGATGTAAGCAAGACTTAACGATAAAGAGCTACCAAAAACAAAACAACAGGTACATTTTATCATAAAAGGCCATGTGTGATTTTAAGCACTTTAGAATACATTGTTCTACTACCATAACCTCTTGATGTGTATATATGCAAAATTTATACACAGTACCAATATTTGAAGACATGGTCAAATTAGAATATTTTAAATAATATAAAAACTTGTTAAATCTTTTATGAATCTTAACTTCACAAAGCAGGGAGCAGCTAAAATAAACATTAAATGCTCACAACTCTTTTTCTAAATATAAAATAAAAGAGCATGGAGTTGGTATCACTGTTTGTCACCTATGTGTACATCAGATCTTGCAAGTGATTCTGCAGTTGCTGCACAGTGGGGGCCTGCAGGCCTGTTAGATATCTGATTCCTGTGCTCTGCAACATATCTAACTCCCGCACCCAGCAGAGCGCAGGGTCATTCTTAGGTCATGGTGGCTAAAGATGGCTGTCAATTCACTGCTTGGACTAGGTTTCAAGTCTCCTTTATCTCTGTTATATTGATGATTCCTAGTGATAGCTTAGGAAATTAACCACACCATCCATATGCATCTTAATGGTGTGTTTCGTAGCACCAAAGTGCTGTATTAAAAGCTCAGTGTGCTGTATTTGAAAGAATCTGTTACCCTTTGAAAGCTAAGAACTGGAACAAATATACTTTCATCTGAATAAACAGTTATGGTTCTATGCTGTCTTGCAAATTCAAAAACAGGGGAGTTGTAATAAAACAAGTTGAAACTAGCTGATCCTGCCTTTCCTCAGTGCAAAAGTAATTATTATTCAGTCAAAAAATATGCAGTGAAAAAGAGTAATTGCATAAGAAAGCATTATAATCCTGAGAGTATCCACCTGGTGTTTTTATTTTGATGAATACCCTTTTGGATCCCTATGGCTGCACAACTTAATGTTTGTCACAACTCTAGGCTAAAGAGAAAGACGAGCCTTAATTGTAAATTTGCACATGCTTTATTGCAATGCGATGGCATGAACACATTTAACAGGACTGTCATTCTATTTAATTACTCTCATTTTGACATGGACCTACCACAGATAAAATTGATGGATGAGTTATGAGCACCATAAAAAAAAATCACTGCTTGCTCTTCAAGGGGTGAGTATTCGTTCATATTCTCTACAGCTATCTGCATTAGGTGAAGAAAAAAATAAAGCATGGTAATAGGATAGCCATCCTCAGATTGCTTCCTTCCAAACTGAGTTATGCCTGTGACATAACAATGATGCACGGTCATTTTTTTTTTTTTTTTCAGTTTACCTGTAAGATCTGTGACATCTAAAGAGAAATAAACAAAGAAGTAGGTGATTGGACAAAAATAGAGAAAAGCCTTCTACCAAATTAATCCTGTGTTTGATTTCTATGATATTTGTTATTTCTCAGCTTTTTCTCAGCAATATGTGATGGTACTCATTATGCTTTTGCCTGAGACAAGTGAAAAAAAGACCCAAGAGCTGGACACTAAACTCAAAATTTGTTCAGACAGACAGGAGGAATGACAGGGGTATGGTAATAGTTATTGCCAGAAATTTAAAACTGGCAGTAAGATGAAGTCAGCAGCTCTATTCAAGTGAAAGAGTGCTGGCATGGCACCTGGCATCTCGGTGCACTGCCAAATAGAAAGGTACTAGATATTGGCTAGAAGAGCATAAAGTGCTGGTTTTCTCTTCTACCAGTTGAGGAGAAAGCTTTAGCAGCACAATATCAATGTTTTATGTAGCCAAATTAAACTGTCTGCTACTTGAGTTCATTTTCCACATTCTTGTTTATGACTCACTAAAAAAAGAAGCTAGTGTCTCCTTAAAATGTTTCTGTAAGATTTCTTCCCTTGCCCATGGAAAAAAATCTAAATTTCTAAATATATCTATAAATTGATTACCCAAATAGATAATGAATCAAAGCATCTCCTTTTTTGGTCTTTTAAACTTGAAACTGTCACTGAAAATAAGCTCATATTTATTTAGCTATTGATCAAAAAAAATCCTCAATAAGAATATTCTGCCACATGGTTTCACCCCAAGCTTCCTTTGTCTTTCAATTAAAAAATGGTTTTATGCTATACCAATAGGGTAAGATATTCAGAGGATTAAATCAATAGACTATAAATTATATGTAAAAGAAAACATCAGGTCACTGCCCTGACACTGCAGATTTATTATTAAAGTAGGTAACTCCGTGGCAATTCACTACATTCATTTTTATAAAGTAAGAGAGAGAGAGAGAGAGAGATCAATGATAACTTTGGCTTACTGTTGCTTTTAATGGTTCATTTATAATAGCTACTTATCTCTTTTTATTTCAGCTTGCTATAATAATGTCGAGCCAAGAAAAAAAAAAGATAATCACCATTATGGGAATATATATTTAATTCAAGTCTGACTGACTATTCCTTAATCTGATTCATGTATTTGTTGAGTGGCCAGAAATACTCTAAAATGCATAGTGATTCTTAGGTACACATAAAAACTCCATTATACAGTCTACATTAGGTGTAAAGTACAAAAAATCTGGCAGTTTGGCTGTACTTTCCTAGGCATGTTATTAGATGAACGACCACATTGCAAGGCCCACTCATAGCTCACCAACTCAAACCTTCCTGGTGCTATCAACATCAAGAATAACTGAATCTTTAAATGGACCCTTGGCCTCACCATGTTTCCTGGAAACTATCTTTGACAGTAGAAAGTATGCTTTTGCTCCAGACATGTACATGTACCCACACTCCATTTGTGAATTCTCTGTAGCCACCTTGCCATTTTTGAATATTTATTACCCTGATTTCAGTGGAGGTTTGATACAGGCTTCCAAAGCCATCTCAAATGAAAAAGAATAAACTCATCTATATCTCCTGATAAGGCTGAAGGAGGAAGGTCCTCACCAACTAAACCCCTAAGTATTTTCTTCTAGGGAAACTAGGAACAAATATATATTAAAGGAGAGAAGGGGTAATGAATCATGAAAGAAAGGCTCCCTACTACGACCACTATTTCTTAGTGATACAGGAATGAGAAATTTTTAAAACTCAGGCCTTTCTGACAACAAAAGCCGGCTTCACTACTGCTTGCCCGTTTGTTGTCTTGTTACTGTTCACTCCGGGTTCTCCATACCTCTGAACTACATACAGTATTAGTGTTGTACATGTAACTTCACTCTATTTAAAAGTAGAGGTTACTAATATCCAGAATATATAGAGAACTCTTAAGACCCAACAACAATAATACAAATAGCCCAATTAAAAAATGGACAAAGGACTTGAATAGCCATTTCTCCAAAGAAGATATACAAAAGCCAATAAGCACATGAAAAGCTGCTCTATATCACTAATCTTCAGGGAAATGCAAATCAAAACGGTAAGATACCACCTCATACTTTAAAATGGTTACTATTAAAAACAAGAAACAAACAACTGTTGGCAAAGATATGGGGAAATTAGAACCCTTGTGCACTGTTGGTGGGAATGTAAAATGGTACAGCCATTGTGGAAAACAGTAGAGCAGTTCCTCAAAAAATTAAAAACAGAATTACCATATGATCGAGCAATTCTACTTTGAATATATACCCAAAAGAAGTGAAAGCAGGGTCTCAAAGAGATATGTGTGCACCCATAATCTTAGAGGCCTTATTCATAATAGCTAAACCATAGAAGCAACCCAAGTGTCTGATAAAGCAGGTAGACAAGTAAATATAAGCCGAAGAGAGAAGGACAGTGAGGGGTTAACAAGGCCTCAAGACCGGTTTAACAGTAAAATGTACACAATAAGATATCTGACAGCTTCAGGTGACTCCCTCGGTTTCCCATGATCAGAAGCTAAACAAAACAATAAAATACCTAACCTGTTTTCCCAAGCAAGGAGTGGGAAGGTTCAGAGGGAGGCACAGAGGATTCATGTCATTTGAGGAAGGAGAGACAGAAGGAGAACAAAGAAACCCTACTGCCCATGTAAGCCCCAACCCCAACTTCTCAGAGCACTCAATTCTCTATTGAGCTGCCCACTTGGACTTTCTCCCAATTGTACTTTGCTTGCTTAATAAAATCACTTCTGCTTCCTACTCTTTGCCCGCTGTCTTTCTTCTCCAAGCATCAGATCTCCACGCAAATCTTTCACAGGGAATCCAAGGACAAAGCCCCAGACTCTTACACTACATGGACATCTGATTGCCAGTGACATGTCCACTGACAAAAAAATGGATAATCAAAATGTGGCATATACATACAATGAATATTATTCAGCCTTAATGAAGAAGCAAATTCTGCAATACGTTAGAACAAGGATGAACCTTGAGGACATTATGCTAAGTGAAATAAGTCGCTCACAAAAAGACAAATACTGTATGATACCACTTACATGAGGTACATATAGTAGTTAAATTCATGGAGACAGAAAGTAGAATGGTGATTGCCAGGGCTAGAGAGAAGACGGGAATAGAGAATTATTGTTTAATGGGTACAAAGTTTCAGTTTTACAAAATGAAGATTCTAGAGATGGATGGTGGTAATGACAATACAACATTATGAATGTACTTAATACCACTGAACTGTACACTTAAAAATGGTTAAGATGGTAAATTTTATGTTGTGTATTTCAGCACATTAAAAAAATACTAGGGAGAAAAGAATTGGTAACTCTACAATTCTCCACAAGGCTAAAATATGACTGGCAATATCAACTCTTGGTAAGGATGTGGAGTAATTGGAACCCTCATACATTGATGGCGAGAGTACAGATTGGTTCAACCACTTTAGAAATCTGTTTTATGGCATCTATTAAAGCTAACTATATGCCCAGCCTGTGATCCAGCAATTCTACTCTTAGAATTCTACTCTTAGAAATATATCCGAGAGATGTGAATGCACATTCTCAAACGAATATTTTCAAAAGACATCAACAAGAATGTTCGTAACAGCTTTACTCAAAATAGCCAAATATTAGAAGCAACCCAAATCACAGTAGGATGGATAAATGAAATGTGGTCTAGTCATACAATGGAATACTATACAATGATCTTTTAAAAGAATAAATTATTAGCTATAACATGAATGAATCTTACAGATATTATATTAAGAGGAGGAAAAGCCATACAGTCGCTATTGTGTGATTCCATTTACATTAAATACAAAACAGATAATACTGACACAATGGTAGAAGTCAGAATAGTGGGAGGAGGGCATTAACTGGAAAAGAACACAAGATAACCTTTTTTGGTGCTGGAAAAGCACTAAATCTTGATCTAAGTGGCAATTATACAAGTATGTGATAAATCTTAAAAGTAGCATAGAAAAAAGTCAGATGGAAAAGTGCACATATGGTATGATTTCATTTATATGACATTTTGGAAAAGAAAAAACTATAGGGATAAAGAATAGGTCAGGGGTTGCCAGGGGCTTGGGGTGGAAGGAGGAGATGGACTGTAAAGGGGCACAGAAAACTTTGGGGGATGATGGAAATGGTCTGTATCCTGGCTGTGGTGGTATTATAAAACAGTATACAGTTATCAGATAAAACTCATCAAACTATACATTTTAAAAGGCTGAATCTTATTAGAACTAAATTATAATTCAATACGTACTTCTAAAATATTCAACAATCTGTACACTTAAGATTAGTGCACTTTATGCACCTATATTCAATAAAAAATTATAAAAAGTTGTTTTTTAAGTAGAGGTTAAATGAGTTATAAGAAACGTTCTAGTCCAAACTCTGCTACTGGTTTGCTATGTCAAATACTATAGTTGTTCCAAATGAGAAGAAACATAGAAAGTGTTAGGTTGGAATGAGCCCTGAAGTTTATATAGTTTCATCTGGACCCAGAGAGTAGTGATCTATCATATCTTACATGGCCAGAAACCAAAACCTAGGACATCTGATTCTCAAACCAGTACTCTAATTCAATTCCAACTCAAAGGAGGTTTAAAAAAAAAAAGTCAAACTGATCATTTGACACTGAATAAACAGCCAAGTCTCAATCAGTTGTGTAACACGGAGCCTCTGTTGCACATATTTGCTCTCCACTTCCAAACTAACCAAAAGTTTTCCGTGCCATGAGCTATTTAAGCAGCTCTACCTGAATAATCTGAGGTATCAGAGTTCCTCAGATTACAGATTATGGCAGCCCTCATTTAAGTGGTTCCAACTCAAAGTCAAATCTTGCCATAACTTCTACCCTTCCCTGTCTAAGGCTATCTCCAATACCACTTAATCAGTGATGTTTAGTATCCAAACCATTCTACTATTGGAAAAGATATTTTAGTTACAATGTAGAATGTATGACCTTAATTAACTCCTCTGAAAAATGCAGTTCCTCTGTAACAAAATCAACTTTTTAAAGTGCACACATACACAAACAAACCCTCTAAAGCAGTGTTGATGAGCAATAAAGTTTCCAACATAGTTCTCACATAATTGCAAACATGAGCAGCTATGCCATACTTCTAAAACTGCAACAGTAAGAATTACTATAGTAGAGCCCCTAGTTCCCCTTTCTATGTATGCTCTGTTTCTACCTAGATGACCTTTTGACCTCCCATCCTCTCCACTACCACCACCACCCCCACCCCCGCTAAGGCCCAAGCACCAACTTTTCTCTGACCTCCACCCCCTATCAAAATAGAAGACTCTAGAATCAGTTATTTACACTTTTTGATTGACTGATTGGTTACACTTTCAATGAGTTTCAATGAGCTTTAGTTAGTGTAATAATTCAAGCAACCTTTACATTTAAACCATTTCACATCTCATTGTATAATGAAAGGTCAATTTTCCATTAAAGAATTTTGAACTTCAATTTAACTTCAGTAAGCAAGTAAGAAAATATTTTGGAATCAAGGAAAAACTTGAAATCACACTTTGTGCTCCTAGCCTTGAGGAGTCATGAACCACCTTAAAATAACTAAGAGGCTACAGAAAGAACCCAAAGAATTGTTACCTCATTCACTCACTCACTCATTCAACAAATATTTATCAAGTGCCTACCATGTGCAAGCCATTGAACAAGGCAGAAAAAAATCAATGATTAATAAGATATGGTCTCTATTCTGAAGTAGTTTACAAAGAAGAGTCACAAACAGGTTAACAGAATTTAAAGTCTTTAAAGTCCCAAAGTGAGAAGTGCTCTGACAAACAGAAAATGCTACAGGAGGGCAGGGAAGCAGGGATTCACTCCCCTTCTCCCTGGGGCAGGTTTCACCAACGGCAGACTCATGAGTTCAGCTTGTAGGAATTTGACAGGGTGAAAGGCAGAGGACGGGGCAAAATGGGTTCCTGATCTTTTGGCCAAATATGAGGAGAGATGGGAGAGGAATGACCACCTTTTTTATACAGAGGGAATTTAAGGCAGCACAGGCTAACGCCAAGCCCAGGGCTTCCTGCAGCCACAAACATAAAGACAACTTAAGCTGTGGCAGCAGCTGGGCCCCTTCCTCTAATCTGCAGTCATGTGGTAAGGTCAGTGGATAATAAGCCTTGCCAAGATGCCCTTAGCCATTTACAGGGGAAGACAGGTGCGAACATTATCATACAACTCCATACTCAGCCTACGCTTGTTAAAATGTTATTTTTGTATCAGAAAGCATCAGTGGAACATTAATTTTATCCATATCCTTTAAAATAGTTATTACTTGGTTTTGATCTACTTTTTGGCCTTTTCAGTGTCAAATTTAGGATAACAAAGAGAAAAGGTTGGTAGTCCTTGCTTCAAAATAGCTCCTTCTGTTCAGGGAAGGATTAGAGGGAACTATTATCTCACTGTAGCAGTCAAAGGCTTATTTCTGGAAGCCTGTTGACGGCAGAGACTTTGTCCCCAAATTCTAACAAAGCCAGGTGTGTACACCCAATATCCAAAGCTGCTCTCACAAGCATTACTCAGTTTCTTGGCCTAAGCAACTTTCTTATATCTTTAACCCTCCTCTTGCCCCAAAAATTTGCAGATGAATAGGTTGTGTCATAAAACATATTTGATGTTATCTAGTGCCTAATATTTTTGTATCACACCTACATTTTCTGGGGTTCTAAAACACAGCCCTCAATCCCCTATATTATTCCAGTCTCTAAGAATGTAAGAATGGATATTCATTCTTTCAACAATCATTTAATAAACAATGAGACAGATAGTTATTTCCCAATACCTATTCTCTACTTCTTCCATTTTAGATGGCTCACGACCACCCACAAGAGACAGCATTTCCTAGTATTCTTTGTAGCTTGGTGTGGCCATATAAGTTTACCACAATAAAATATGAGTGGAAGTGATGTGTGCCACTTATAAGTCACTTACTTTATAAGAAATTGCTTGACCTCCACTTTCACTCTATCCCTCTTCCTAAAAACTGGAATGGGAGTGTAGAGATGACACAGCTTTAACCATGCAGATGAGACCTAAGGAATATTGGAGCAGCAAAATGGAAGAAACACAGACTGTGAATGACCTCGTGGTGCTAAGGTACCTCACCAGTCTGGACTCTTACATTCCTCTAAAGTTTTACATGCAAGAGAATTACACTTCAGCCATATTTAAGCCACTAAATTTTAAATTTCTTTGGTCCAGCAGCCTTAACCAGATCCTAGTTAATATAAACATTCATTTAATGTCTATTGAGCATTTACTATGTGACAGGAACTGTATGCAGGGGAAACATAAAGTGGTGAAGGGACAGAAAAGCCCTCTGGACATAGATTGCTTATGGTCTAGAATAAAAGACAAAAAAATGTAAAACTATATTTGCAAACTGTGATAAGTATGTAAAGGAAACAAAGAGGGTACTAAATTAAGGCCCCTCTGAAGAAGCATCATTTAGCTAAGCTCACAGTCTTAGGAAAAAATAGGAAGGGGAGATTCATTCCAAACTATAAAGTCCCTGGGCCAAGAATGAGTTAGGCTTTGGATGGGGGTCAAGAAGGCAGGTGAACAATGAGAGCAGGGTAGCCTTAAGAGGAAAGGCTCTTCTGATAGATAGATTGATAGATAGATAGATAGATAGATAGATAGATAGATAGATAGATAGATAGATAGATAGATATAGATAGATAGATTAGATAGATAGCCAGCCAAGACAGACACACACACACACACGTATATAATTACATAGATGTGTTAAATTAAGTATGAGTAAATTACCTTTGCTTTTACAGTTGCTCCTAACTCTCTTTTCTTTTTTTAAACCAGAAGTTTTTTATAACTTCCTCTAGTCTCTCACATATTCCAGCACTGGATCCAGAAAAACTGATCACCTTGAAACTACAAGAACTCTAACTTAGTAGTATCTTTAGACTCCATCTACAGAAGCTTCCCAAAATTAGATCCCATTTTCCCTAAGCACACAATTTCCCCAGGGTCATTTCCATCTATCTTATCCTTCCTTTTCATCCTGACTCACAAACACTTGAAAAGTCCCAAGTTTCTATAATTCTTATCCTCTTCTCTTTCCACTCCCTTGGCTTTCACAGTCAAACTAGGGACATGAAGTTTATGTTAACACTTCCCAGACACCTTGTCTTCTGCTGCAAAAGTCATTATAAAACCCAAATGACATGCTCATCACTGTCTCAGCCAGAATTAAAGGCTTACTCTCAAGTTACACATTTTGGGGAAAAAGGAATGTCACCCCTAATTATTCTATAGGAGGACTTTTATAATAAAAATCCTAAAAGTTTAAATGTCTAATTAAATTCTAATAGAAATATTAATGAATAAATGTGATATGACATAAATTACATAATAGGTTGTATGTTTCCTAATGATTTGTACACTCCTTGAAAAGAGAGATATCTTCTATTCATAAAATTTTACATCATCCTCGAACAAATGTTTTCATGAAGGAAGGACAAAGTCATGAGATAGGATTCAAACATAAGACAGCAAGAAAGAAACCAGAGTATGGAGACGAGAGCAGAAGTTCCAAGTTGGGGGAAGGACAGAGTTAATATAGGTCAGGAAGAGGTGAAGCCAGAAGGAATTCCTAGAGCCAGAAGAGCAAATCTATAGTTCCTTCTCAAGGGCACCTGCAGCTGATAGGTACCGAACCATTCACCAACCTCTCACAATCACAGATGCTCAATCACCTTGAAACTGGACTGGATACCTTCATGTCATTCTCTAACGAGAAAGGAAAAAATGATAGGCTGAGAGAGGTGGTGGGGTGAGAAAGAAGAATGGTAAGAAAAAGAAAAATCAGGTCAGTCAAGTCAGTTTGGAGAAAGAATATACATAACGTTATTAACAATGAGTGGTCAGGAGCCAGACTGCTAGGTTTAAAAGTGAGCTTTGCCATTTTCTAGCTGGGTGACCTCTCCCTTTACTTTCCTCTTCTTTAAAACAGAGATTATAATAGTGCCTACACCTCACAGTGTTGTGGAGTTAAATGAGCCAGTCTATGTAACGTGCTTAACACAGTGCCTAGCACAATGTAAGCTATAAACATGCATTGGCTAGTTTTGTACATATAGGTTCAGCCTGAGAACTACTCATGATGATAAGCTAGGAAGGCTGTAAAATAAAATAGGGAATGTTCTCTTCTACAGCTCAATTAGATAAATTTTTGTTTTCTTGGTGGGCAAAGAAAAGAACTATCTTTGGCTCCTTCTATATATTTGTTTATGTTTTAAAGAGTATGCATTTAAATGAGCTCAAAGCTGGGGAAAGAGAGAATATGGAATTTGAAGGAGCTGCCACCTGGCCCATCTTATATAGATACTTTCTAAACCACATAGTCCAAATTCCATCCCACAATTCCAGGCCACAGCCAATAGGCCCTAAAAAAAAATGTCAAAGCACCATCATTTGGTATAACACATGGCACATGTATCAGGATTCTTAGTTGTAAGCAAAAGAAACTATTATTGATTTAATTGGAAAAGGAACACATGGATACCTCAGAAATGTTCTAGGAAAACTGGAAATCAAGATCAAAAATGGAAATCTTGGCAGCTAGAGCGAAATGTCACCATAGAGCCAGTCTGGTGAGGAGACAATTGCCCCTGCCCCAAACCCCGACTCTGTCACCTGTCCTGCCAAACCACTAGACCTGATTGCTACTGGATGCCACCTCTAACACATTCACAATAACTGTGCTGGAAACAGATGAGGCTGAGAGCAAAGATATGGCCTTTTCTGACTAATGGTAAGAAATTCTCTAAACATAAAAGGTTGAGATTTTGGCCAATCCTGGGAGTGAGGAAGTGAGTGAGTGAGCGATTGGAAGAGAGAGAGGGAAGGAGAGAGACAGAGAGTAGAAAAATATCTGATGCAGTAAGTAATGGTACATCCACTGTTTTAACCAATCATTAAATTAAAAATATGCCACATAAACTCAGATAATGTTTATGAAATAAGTGAAAAGAAGAATTCAAATTGTGGCATAAAATAATTGTTTTTAAGTAAAACTAAGCAGAGAGATAAAGACTGGACTATATTTGGGGAACTGTGATGGTAACTGGGTTTCCTTTCTTTCTACAATAATTTTATTTTTCTGATATTTTAGAACCATTCTCTCGCTTCACTATGCCATGAGTATTGCAAGAAAGTCATTGTTATTCTGAAAGCCTCAGTTCTGTCAGTAATAAAACCTCAGATAGAAAAATAAATTTTTTTCTATGCATGTGAATAGTTATATATTTTTATATTTTTTCTTTTTAAAAAACTAAGATAATTCATAGTGTACATGTATAAATAACATATTTATAACAACCTAATGCCAGATTTCTAAAATATAAACATTTTCAATCTGAAATTAAAGTTTAGTCCTAATTTAATTATTACACTCACATTCTTAAGATACAAGGTTTTAACATGTGAGGATTAAATTTAACATGTGAGCATGAGCTGCAAATGCCAGTTTTACTAATCACTCACTGTGTGATAAGGAGGAACTTACAGAACTTCCTTAAGCTTCAGTTTCTCCATCTGTAAAAGGGGATAAAATCCACATCATTAGGTTGCTGTACTTACACACAGCCTTACTGATATAATTACACCAAGATAATGTATATAAACTCTTAGCTCAGTATCTGGTACAAAGAAAGTCTTAAATCGGTGTTAACACAAAAAAAATAAGTCATCATCTTTTTCACCCATCCCCCAACCCCTTCCCACCTGGTGACCATCAATCCATTCTCTGTATCTATGGTTTTGTTTCTGTTTTGTTTGTTCGTTTATTTTGTTTTTTAGATTCCACATGTCAGTGAAATCATATGGTATTTGAAAGAGATTAAGTACAAATTGCCGGTTATAAAAATAGACGTGAACAGTGGATTTGTGGTTACCAGAGGGAAAGGGGGTGGGGAGAAGTAGATAGAGGTAAGGAAGGGTCAAATATTTGGTGGTGGAAGGAAATTTAACTTTGGGTGGTGAACACACAATATAAATATGATATATTATTAAATTGGACTCTTAAAATCTATTGATTTTATTAACCAATGTCACCCCAATAATTTTAATTAGAAAAAAGAAAAATAGTCACAGGGATATAAAGTACAGCATATGAAATATAGTCAATAATATTGTAATAACTGTATGGTGTCAGATGAGTACTAGACTTACTGGGGTGATCACTTCATAAGGTATATAAATGTCTAACCACTATGTTGTATATCTGAAACTCATACGTCAACTGTAATTGAAAAATAAATTTTAAAAAATAAATTGTCACAACTTACTGAAGTCTGGATCTCTCTCATAGAATTTTTTTTATGTAAGATAATGAATTGCAAGTTAAATCCTTGTAGTCCACAAGGAAATCAATGAAGCCGAATGCTCCCTCATCTTCCATGGTGCCTGAATCAAGCAGCAACCAGGGAGCTAATGTGCCATCTGAGTGGCTGGGGCAGGGCAATTAAGAAGCTTGGCTATCTTCTTGGTTTTGTCTGTCTCATCTGTCAAATCATATACAGAATTTATGAAATGGAAGAAATAAAATGGACCAGAACATTTCTCTTTACCTGTGGAATAATCTGAGCAGTCACCCTTTCTGTAGGATTCATGGAGGTAAGCAGGAAGGAGGAAACCTTCTGGCCATACATCTCATTATTCAAACCTGCTTATTCTTAATAACTTTTAGATCTTCAGTATTTAATTTTTATTGTAATTAATTACTGTAATTACGACACTTAATACCATAATTAATTATTAATGTCATTAATATATCTAACCTGAGATTAACTTTGCCTGTCATTTTTAATATCCACTTGAGTTTACACTAAAGATATAAGTAAATATTTTTTTTACCACTATAGCTGCTGGCACTTTTCTGGGCCTCAGTTTCTCCATCTGTAAAATAGAAAAACGAGATTAGATGACTTCTAATGTCTCTTCTCGTCTTACTGTCACTCCATAACTAAATAATATTAGTAATATTATAATGTTTGTAACTATGCCAAGTCCTTGATACTTATAAGTTAGAAAAGTAAGAGAAAGCTATGTATGTTCTTCTTCATACAACTCTTAATCTGACTTTGTGTAAACTGAGTACTGAGAATAACTGGCTTCTAAAGACTGGCTCTTTTTAGGCTTCATAATACAGTTATTCAAATTATTGTTGAACCTGGTTCTTCTGGTTATTTTTAGTCAAGAAGTGCCAAGTAGTAAATTATGAGGACCAGCCCTTTTGTGTGAACAGGAATTATTTTCTTTTTCTTCAAATGTAAATTGTGGCTAGATTTTCTGTACATAAAATAACCAAATGAAAACTAGGCAGGAGGAGAATATCATGCTGCAAATGTTTCCAACCATATGGATGTTGGCTTTCATAGAGATAAAACATCTGTATTTTATATTGAATAGTTCCGTTTTTGTACACATGTTGGACATGCCACAGATATAGCTTGTGAATGTAAAGGGTATCTTTCTTCTCTCCGCAAAGAATTCCCTTAATCAATTAGTGTCAGATATAGGAAAACTCTTTGTTAATGTAGTCCTCTCATTGACTTTATTGTTAAATTTGACCTCTCTTTAGCTTTGTTTTCACTCAAATTTTTGTCATTTGCCTATTTTCCCAAGAGTGTATAGCCACAGTTTGCATAGAAAAGTCTGATATTAAACAGTTTCTCCAGCTCTCTAATTCCTTACCCACTACAGTACCTGTATCAACAATGACAGCTCAGTAACTCTTTGTAGAGAACTTGTGGGGTTCGCCCTGTAGAGAAACACTATGACAAAGTGGGTAAGAGTTTAGGCTCTAGGTTCAGTAGATAAGTTACTTAACATCTTGTACCTCTCCATTTCCTTATCTGTAAAATCAAAATAATAAAAATACCTCCTTCATGGGGCTAAGAATTAAATAAGTTAACATATGTAAAGTATTTAACATAGTATTTGCCATTACTTGGATCAGTAACCCTGAATAAATACCAGTCTCACGATATTGAAAAAACACATCAATTTTAAGTGATAAAACTTAAAAGTCAATAAGAACAGTCGCCTTATAATTTAAGAATCTGAAAGTAAAGAAAGATTAAGTATCCTACAGGGACAATCTCTTCATGTTACTGGCAGTCAAGGGTCCTGCCCTCAAGACGCTTAAGATCCTTTCAGGGGAGTCAAGACTAACATGGACGGTCTAGTTCACGATCCGAGTTAGGTGTCGTATAACAAAGCTTCCTGTGTAAAAGGTGGAGTTCTAAGGGGCTCGGCTTAAAGAGTGGGAAGCCGTACAGAAAACTTCCTAGAGAGAAGTGAGACTTGCAGCAAGGCAGGGTTTGACTCTACGACTCAGTGAGAGGACGTTCGAGAAGGACGTCGTCTCCCTGACTAGGGAAGCACTAGTCTGTCTAGGAATATCCAGTGTTTAGAAACTTCTACTCATCACATCTGCAACCCCCACCTCTACCCTTCGAAACATCTAAGTTGAACTGAAAAGAGAATGAAAGTCACTCAGTTAAATGTATTTTTTGAAATATCCAGGAGGGAGCCGGCAGGAAGTAAAACTCTCTCCTCCTTTCAAATCTTAGGATGAACTAAGGGTGCTAGGCTTCCGACTTGAGTTTTTTCTCTCGGGGAAGAAATGTTCTGTCCTCCGTGCTGGATTCGAGGGATGGAAGCTTCGAGGCCCTCACCCGGAGGAGCCAGGCAGCCACCTAAGGCCACACTTCTCAGCTTCTGCTGCTTCTTCCCCGGGCACCTGGAAGCGGGGCGATGCTGGCGGGAAAAGGATGAGGAACCGCAAGGCCTAGTGTTCCTTTGAGACAGAGCGGGGCCCTTC
>NW_011888850.1:4067243-4081801 GCF_000151845.1 Pteropus vampyrus
AAAAAAAGAAGCCCCATTCGATAATTGTTTCTTTTATTTTCTGTTGCAAGTAACCACCCAAGCCTAAAATGAAAACGCAAAACAATCTAATTTCTGCAGATTAGTCTTGTGACTAGACGTTTTATAAACACATTTTTAATATTGAAATTTAATGGGCTGTTTAAAAAATGGAGACGTTTTTCTTGTATCTGGAAATGTTGTAAAAGAGACATTGGTCTTTTCATTTTTTTCTAATAAACCTAAGATTCAGTCTTTCCAGAATATTTTGTAGGACGTCGTTGGGGTTTGGGATTGGAAAAAAAAAAAATGGCAAAAACGTTCATAGGCTAGCGTCTACGGAGCAGAGTTGCTTGATTGGTATTTGGTTTGTAGTTCTGCAACAGAAGGAAAGCTATACTTGATGACCAGAGTTATTAAAAATAAGGCTCGAAAACTCTGGGGATTTCAGATCAACTTTTCAAACACTGACAGCCATAAATGTCCCTTTGGGCTGCAGGTTCTGCTGAGATTAGTTGAACCCCACCAAGAAAGAAAAATGTGGAAAGTTGTGTTCCAAGGAAACTAATCTTTTGGGCTGGCGCGTGCGTGCGTGTGTGTGTGTGCGTGTGCGTGTGCGTGTGCGTGTGTGTGTGTGTGTGTGTGTGTGTGTGTGTGTGTGTTAACTACATGAGTAGGTGCTGGAGAAAATTAAGAAATTCAGGAGAACATGCTGTGACACAAACCAAACAAACAGAAAAAAGATTCAGGGTTAAGACACCTCCTGGAATATTTCTTTCACCTCTATGCCTTTTTTAGCTGATAGCTCCACAATTTAATGGAAGTTGAACTTGGGCGCAAGGCAACTCTTCTTTCATTTATTCTTCCCTAATCTAAGGTTAAAAAGAACAACAAAAATGTTTTGAATTTTACCCACTCTGTGTTTTCATATTTTAAGAACATATGTCTTTAACAGCAGATAGCCCAACTTTTTATTGTTCAAACAAGATGTTAGAAACATCTGACCAGAAGCTTGTTTCAAAGATTCAGGAATCCTGATGGCCTCAAAATTAAGAACTTAACTCTAGGTGGCTAGTAAACTAGAAGTGGAAAAATGTAAATAATATCCAGCTTGAAACAAATCATGTGGAATAAATGCGCAGGGGACAAAATCAAATAAGAAATTTAGAATTAAGAAGGACACTGTCCTCAGGTTCTAAGCCACTTGAATTTTATTTAGGAAAGAATACTGACACTATGGGCTGTAAGTCTAATAAGTCCACCTCTGGGTACTTTGTCTTTGTGATTCACAACCTGAAAGTTAGGTAATGGGTCCCTTTCAATTCTGGTCAACGAGACATGAAGTCTTAAGACAGAACTTTTGTGTAATCTAAGAATTCAGGCAAAAAAGTAGGCTTATCTACAGCAGAGAATCACCAAAATTAGCCATCTAGTGAGTAGCTTATCTGACAGGAACATGTTAACTTGTATTCTTGTGTGTATTGAAAAGTCATAGCATTTCTAAAGGTTAGAGATGTATTTTGCAGTCCCACCCAATATAAAGAAAGATACTGTCTGTGCACCAATTTTAACATTTTAAAACAAAAGGTTTGCCTGTCATTCAAAATAGTAAATTAAAGACTCAGACTCCTAGAGCTTCTACTGCAATAATGATTATTCTTCAGGAAGAAATACAAACAGCAGTGATCGTTTTTTTTTTCTTCACAGACGTGCTCAGCCATCAGAAAAGCTTAATAAATCCCGTTTTAGTATGCATTTATGCAGTGATTACATGAACTTTGACCTCTGAAGAGCTGTAGCAATTAGCTTCAGTGTCCAGCATCTTCTTCCACCATTTCCCACTGGCTTCCTTGGGTCTTTCTTTTTCATTCTTCCTGCACTAGGAGGGCATAAAATTTTAAAGTTGACTTTCCACCTGAGGTATCTACTTTCGCACAAGTCAATTTCTCCCTTCTCCCCCCCCACCCCAACTCCTGTCTAAACAGCAATCTCAGATGGATATTGGGGCTCTGATTGTCGATATTACTCAAACACAAATGGATTTCAATTCAATCTTGTCCTGTACTTTCGTGAAGAAGATAAACTCTAATGGCTCAAAGAGCTTCATTTCATAGCTCATAGTATCTAAAATAAATCGGATCTCTTCTGTCAGGCTAATTTAACATTTTTTAAATATTCAGTGTAATTTATTTTAAGTCAAATGAAACATGGTGCATTGCCAGAAAGCTAAAGGAGGAAGCAGGAGCAGGGCAACTGGGAGCTCCTCTCCCCCTCCCAAAAAAAGAGCCAGGAAAGGAGATGAAAGTGTTTTAACTTTCTAGTAAACACTGTTTAGCAAAAGAATAATAGGAAAGTTGCCCCTTTCCCAGAGAGGGATGGAACTATAATTGTTGCCTTTAGCAGAGAGCTCAGATAAACCGCTGGGACTCATTCTAAAGTGACCCATCACTGCATTCATCTCTTCTTGAACTTTTGGTGAACCTGAGATTAAACAGGGGTGAGCAGCTAAGCAGTTTGTTGTTAGCAGGCTTTTCAACAACCCTTTCAGACTGAGTAAATATTGATCGGTTTGAATCTGATTGCCCCAGAGGAAAACACCACAGCATCTGAATAGCCTCCAAAAGTAAACTTTCAAAGGTGAAGCCCAGAACAGACTTCAGAACCACAGCAAGATTTCAACTCAGCCGAGTTTGGGGACACCCTGAATTTCGGGAGTACTTTGCATGAATGTGAGGGAAGTGAGGAAAAAGCATTTGCAAACTAGAATTCTATGTTGCATTTATCCCAATTGAGACTCTTGTCCTTTTTAAATTTATCAATAAAATGTTAGTTTCTGTTTTCCCTCTTTGTCATTTTCGTTACCATTGCTGTCATTGTTCAAGAAGCTAACTGTGCTCCTCAGAGACCAGAACAGAAAAAGAGAGACCTTGAAATAGGATGTGTTAAGCGCCTGGGATTTAATCGATTGCGACAACTAAAAAGATACAAATGTTTTTCTTGTTGAAAGGTATATTAATGTTTCCTAAATGCATTGCGCATTAACTGATTTATTCCACGACCTAGAGAAGGCTTGGGGTGTTTAGCCATAATTTATCGTTCTCCTTTCTGTCAGCTACATTAAAACCAGCACCTTGAAGACTGGAATCTCCGGGATTCCAGCGGGTCGGGCCCTGCTTTTAGATATTGAAATCTCGGCAGTGGCATGCAAATGATCCTTTAACACATTAAAGAATTTGGAAACCAGCCATCTGTTTTGCTGTGTGGCCTTACACTAATAAACAAAAGATACTGCATAAAGCCAGGCGGGGGAAAATGAAAGAAAGAGTTGGCCGACTTTGAAGTTCTCCTCCAACCACTTGAGTCTTTTAGAGGCAACCCCAGAACCCAGGAGCCAAGGGGAGGGCACCCGGTGCCCTTGATATGGCCGCAGCAACTGTGCCTGCAAAGTCCTGGCATGCCCCCTTTGACAGGGAAGTGCAGGAAATCTCATGGGTGCTCTAGGAGCCTTCAAACTTTAAGATTTTGTAGGCTGTCCTGCTCCCCACCTGTCCCCCAGCCCACCCTTTGTAAAACACCCTTTGTAGAGGAAGGAAGTCATATGTCTGTATTTGTTTGTAATGCTGTAAAATCTCTGCACTACCCTTGGGGCTAAGTTAAAGCCTCTAAAAATGTGTGAAAGTAAAGGAAAAGTGGAAAAGAATCTAGGAGAGCTACTTGAAACTCAGATTTGCTGGCCTTTCTCTGTTTGAGAGCAGACTCAAGCCTTGGTCGGAAGCAATCTGAATACTGAAATGGACTTCAGGACAGCTTCCACAAGTTCACCTGGAAGATCCTGTTAAACTCAGAGAAGAAAATAAAAAGCTTTTTTTTTTCAGGGTTATGTGGCATGAAATTAGAACTGAGGACCAATTACAGCCATGAAGGCTATGAAATCAAAGCTAAATCTCATGGGCATAGGATGTGTAACCTGGAGGGGATGGGGGCGGGGTATAGAGGGTGGCAGGAAGGCATAGATATTGACAGGAGGAATGAGAGCGGGGAGGCAAGGCTTTACTGAAAACAGACCACTTTCAATTTAAATGGTGAAATATATTGGAACACTGACAATCCAAAAAGAAGGAAAAAGGGTGGCCTGGGGGCCCCATCCTCAAACAGCTTTATACTGGAGCTAATTAAATGTGAATCTCTTAGCTCTTGGTTCACTCTTTCCTCACTGGGTCATGTGAGGAAAGAGTGACTGAAGAGTTTGGGCCTTTGAAGGAGGTTCTGTTTATATATACGTCAACATTCAGTTGGAGGTGAAAAGGTTAGCACTTGACCCAGGAAGTACCCATGTTTGTTTCAAAAAATAGATCTGCTTCATAAATTCCTTCACCATTTTTTCCATTATGAACTTTGATTATAATAAACAAGCTCTTGTTATTTTAAAGAAAATCAACTTATTATAGACATTGGTTAGGTGCAATTACACTCATAAGGGAAGCTTCAGCTACATAGTGGAGAGAGCACTTATCTTTTTTTTTTTTTTAAGAAAAGTCCCACCTCTTTGAAAATGCACACCACCCTTCTCCCCTTCCCCACATGAAATGGGCCAACTTTGTAGGAACCAACACATTGTAGCCAAGCCAAATACACAGATGCGTCAGCATAGCTGAAACTTGAATATATTTATTACAGACATCTTAAGACCCGTAAACTCTGCTCTGGATCACATCACTCCAGGATCTCAGAGCTGTTCATGATTGTACAGGAAATGGGAAATATCATAGGCTCACAAAGGATAACTGATAGAACTCAGTGTGGTACTTCAAGGACATCAAAACATTGTGCGACATGCAAAAGACTATTCACGAATCACACAAAATATACATTCATTGTGCCATCCATCACATTAACAATTGAGCTGAAGAGACATCAAATCCAGCTAAAATAACTGCAGGAGGAAGAAGCTGGTTTGAATGATACCTTTAGGTTCCGAATAACCCAGCACGAAGTTTAAATAGAGTGTGGCCAGAGAAACAAGAAAGGGGTGAGACTTATGCACAGGAAGAAAGGTTTCTGAACCTTGTATTCTGCAGGCCTTATTAACTCAATAAAGGAACAAACCAAGGTTATCCTCTGAGGCATCTGACTGAGTTTAAATGAGAGCTTTTACTCTTTAACTTATAATCACATATAAAATTGTACCAGCTTTGAGAGTTTGCCCACCCTGTTTTAGTCACTTAATCTAAACATTTCTAGAAAATCTATATAAAGATAAATCTCTCAGGACAAAGTATTTACAACCAGCAAACTCACACACATGAAAGTGAATTAAATTAAAAAATGAATTAATTGTGTAAACACGCTCATAGTGCATCTCTTCTTCATGAGCTCCTGGGCTCTCCTCTCTATCCTACTTTGAGGGCAAAGTAAAGGAGAACAGTAAATATACAGATCGATAAACAATGAGAGACTTCCCTCTGACATGTTTCTGCTGGCAAAGGAGACTATTTTCCAAAGGGCATCTGAAAGGAAGAGTAGGTTCTGCAGAAATCTCCTAAAAGTTGGGAGGGGTGTTAGGGGCCATCAGAAAATTGATGCTGGCACCCAATCTGCATTAAGGAACTAATACCCTCTCCCTCCACACACACACACACACACACACACACCACCGCCACCCCAAATCAAGCCTCTAGCTCAGAATTCTCTGGAAACACATTTTTCTGCCCAGGAGGTCCCCAGATAGGATCGGAAAGAAAGAGACTGCAAATGGAAGATAAGCTAAGAATGTGCTTTGGGTAAGAAGTCCCAACCAAGGAGTAGCCTGGGCGGCTGGAGTCTGGGGATGGGCCAGCCTCAGTGGGAGGTAGTCAGAGTGTCTGAGGTAGAAGACCCTGGGGAAGGAACGCAGGGCGAGGAGCTGGACTTCTCTGAGGATTCCTCGGCCTTCTCCTCGCTACCCGGAGGGGTGGCGGGAGAAATGGGCAAAAGGCCCTCTTTCTCTCGTTTCTTCTGCTTCATTCGGCGGTTCTGGAACCAGATCTTCACTTGGGTCTCATTGAGCTGCAGGGACGCGGCAATCTCCACCCTGCGGGCGCGCGTCAGGTACTTGTTGAAGTGGAACTCCTTCTCCAGCTCCGTGAGCTGCTTGGTGGTGAAGCTGGTGCGCACCGCGTTGGGCTCACCCACGTAGCCGTACTCGCCAACTTTCCCTGGGGGCAGGGTAGGAAGCAATGAGGGGGAAAAAAGATACAATTTTACAATCATTACGGGATCCCCTACGGCTTCAGGGCAATATTCTGGTAAAAAGGGAGATCAAAAATTTCTCCCAACGCAAACCGGGCTGGGGAGGGTGAGTGATGAGGTGTAAAGTGTTAATCTGAAGTCACCCATTAGCATGGTCAGACCGGTGATTAATGGAGCTTAGAGATATTAACAGAACTCCCACACGCACACACACCTTCCCTCTTACTATCAGAACCTCTAAAACTAGGCCCCTTTTAAAACAGTCCCAGATACACCAGGGCAATCTTCTCATGCCCTACAACACCGGTGGGAAGCAAGAACTTTTTTAAAAAAATTATTAATTTTTCTTGGAAACTAAGCATACAATCTCCTTCTAGAATTATCAAGGCGCATCCATAGAATGGCAAGACTGACCTGTTTTGGGAGGGTTTCTTTTTACTTTCATCCAGTCAAAGGTCTGCGCTGGAGAAGACGTCTCTGATGCAGGGGAGCGACAGGCTTCTTGGTGGCTGGCGTGGAGAGGGGACAAGGAGTTATTATACGTGGCCAGGGCCAGGCTCTGGTGCTCTTGTCCATATGAGTGGTGAATGTACTGAGGCGAGCCCACCGCGCCCCCGGCATAACCCTGGTGGTGGTGGTGATGCTGGACCATGGGAGATGAGAGATTTCCAGAGTAAACAGCGGGAGCGCACGAGGGGTACCCACCACTTACTTCTGCTTCCTGATTTAATGCGTAAGGGCTGTAAGGCGCTCCGCAGTTCTGCGCGCCGTAGCTTGGACCACAGCTCGAGTGGGAGTAGGACACCCCCAGGTTCCCAGGAGTCTGGTAGGTGGCCGGCTGTGGGTGGTGATGGTGGTGGTGGTGGTGGGGCGGGCTGATCTGCACCCCCCTGCCCATTAGGAAGCGGTCGTCGCCGCCACAGCTGTTGGCACTGACTGCACAAGACTGGAAAGTTGTAATTCCATGGTCGGAGGGGTAGGCTCGCGCTGAACAGGTCCCGGAGTCGCCACCGCTGAGGATGGGATATTCCAGGAAGGAGCTCATTCTTGCATTGTCCATCTGTCACTGAGTGACCTGGTCCTGCGAAGCCCTGGGTGACCGTGCCAACTTTCTCACTTCCTCCATGGGGCCGGAGAAGAAAAATGATATGAATGTACAGTGCGCAAGAGGGGGGGCGGGAGGGCGGAGGGCGCTACGGGAGGGGCACGTGACTATGCCAGCCAATGGCGGAGCTTCCTGCGAAAGTTTGCTGGCTCCCGCGGTGATGGATCACCGTTTCAGTGGCATTTAAATCCCCGGCGCTCCTCAGTCTAGGTGACGCGCAGTCGCCCCCCCAGGCAGCCCAGGCGACGGCGGCAGCTGCGACGGCTGCAAGGACAGATTCGCAGCGCTGGGACGAAGGGGAGCAGAGGCTGCCTTCTGCGCGCGCCGACTCCGCTCCCCCCCACCCCCCACCCCCCGAGAGGTGGGGGCTGGGAGGCATCCCTCCGTCTCCGCCCCTCCCCATCGCGCACAGAAAGATGAACTGGCAAGAGGTGAGAAGGGAAGGGTGCTCCGCGCTCTCTTGGATCGGGAATCAGTGGGCCGGAGCTCGGAGTGCGCGGAGCAGGAAGGGTAGGAACCCGGCCAGCACCGCAGCCGGGGTTCCTGGCAGCTTTCACTGCACAGCCCCTGCTGTGGTGTCTTGGGGCAGTGAGGAGCGCAGAGCACGGTAGCGTAGGACGAGCCTAGGCCACTAGCTCTCCAGGCTCAGAATAGGGAGGGAAGTGCGAAGAGGGCTGGGTGTGAGGAACCCGTGTGGGCGTGGAGGAGGCTAAGGCAAGGAAAGAAACTTCTCTTCTCAACGGAGGGTCTCCGAAACCCCTAACCTCCACCCCACCTCCCTCACTAACTATGAGTATGGCGATGAGGAGCTTCTGTAATTCGACGCCTAGGAGCCGGGTGAACTCTAAGAGCTGAGCTTGCCGGAAAAGGCCGGGGGTGGCCAGGCTCTTCGCCCTCCCTCTCTCCCGGCTCTCCGCCCCTTTCTCCTCCCCACTCAGCTTTGCTCTAGGAGCCCTAAGGGATCCGCAATAGCTCGGCCGCTGGATTTTGAGGGGTAGGAGGCGGGAGGGAGAGATGACGCTAGCGAACGTGGCCAGCGTGGGGGCCGGACCGTGCGCTGCAGGCCATCTGCCGGTTCCCCAGGACCCAGAAGCCTGCGCGCTCTGGCTGGAGCCTCAAAGGGCGAGACCACAGCTCCTACGAAGTACGCTGAATTGTCCCCCTCCAACGTTTCTTGTTTTCTGAAAGGGGGAGGTTAGGAGTTGGTAGAGCTTCCTTTATTCACCCCTCCTCCCTCCCCGTTATGCTGCACGTTTGAAGTGGGGGTGGGGGCTGGCAGGTGGGAGGGGCGGTGGACAGATGGCTGATGGTGGACAGGACATTTTCTTCTTCCCCAGCAACACCACCTCTCCTTTGACTGTGTAGTTCTTGTGTGAAGCTTCAAATCTTTCCCTAGAGAGACACGTGCAAATCTGAGCGTCATCCCAGGCCAGGGGTCCTGTTTTCCATCACCCTCATCCTACCCTGATGCTGCCGGGGTCGTTAATTGCTGTTTGCTATTAGGTTTCATGTCAACCTTTGGCTTGTAGAGAGAAGAGGCCAACAGAGGCCGAGAATTGATGCATTCTTAGGTAAAAGAAATCCAGAGATCATCCAGGAAGCTTTGCAGCCAGTGCTGCATAGATTTTAATCTGACCATGTTTACCCCATGGGAATCCGACAGATGAAATTTATCTGGGGATTGTATTGCATTTCAGGTTCCCACTCCCTCCAGTTTTCCCTCCCCAGTTAGAAGAAGGAAGTTTTGCTTGAGGCAGACACATTTCAAATGTGTTAGTCAACCTTTCAGGTTGTTTTATTTTCCACATATAGAAGTATCGCCCAAAACCTGTTCTCCCAAGAGGGAGAACTCTCGCAGACATTTGACTATGGATTTCCTTAGTAGCAAAGAAACATTTTCCCTAAACATTTCCTTTTGAAAAGTATTTTTCTGTGACCTTTGACCCATCTCCGATCATGGTAAAGAGGGAGCACAGACAGGAAAGGTCACTCCTGCCCCAATTTCAGCACCAGGGGAACCTGATCCTGGAGAAGGGGAAAGGCAAGGCGGCCCTCCTGGAGGCGGCTTCTTTGGGAGCGCCGAGGCCTCCCAGCGACTGGGAGAGGAGGTGCTCCTGTGGGGGAGGTGGCAGGATATGAGGGGTTCCGTGCTGGCACTGCGGACGATCTGCTCTCCAAGCCGAAGCTCGTCGGTACATTCTCCCCACTGGCCTCATTTCATTGTTGAGGCCGCTTTGTTGGCCTCCACGACCCCGGCTTTACGCAACCTCCTCTGCCACAGGGCTCAAGCCACAACGCCGCCCCGGGCCGCAACCGCACTCCTTCCTCTGCTACTTCTCCGCCTCTGCGCTCCTCACCGTCCTCTCTTCCTGCCTCCGGGGCTCTTCAGCGCCTGCAGGGGTGGATGTATTTCTTGGGATCACGGGCTTGCCCTGGCACACAGGCAGGCAGGCAGGCAGCCGGGGCTCTCCACAGGCCCAGCTCTCGCAGCCGAGCCAGCTCCGCCCCAGCTGGCCGCCCTGAGCGCTGCTTTCCCAGTGCTGCTCACAAAGGCAACCTCCCTGGCCTCCTGCCCGCAGGCTTCCGTAGCTCGAGTCCTTCCTCGCCGCCCCCCCCCCCAAAAAAAAATCCTGGGGCTCATTCCGCGAGGATAGGAGACCCTCAGTCTGCTGGGGAAGTAGGCCAGCGCCCTAGGACTCGAGCTAAAGTCCCTTTAAACGCCCGGAGAGAGTGGGTGGAAAGCGAGCTTGGTCACTATTTAAACGATCACAGCTTGCTGGGCTCCAAACGCCTCTTCCAGGCTTCTTCTATTAGAAAGGAAAGCAGCGAGGAGGAGACAAAACGCCGCCGAGGCGGCGAGTTGTTCATGGCATCCGCGGCTCAGCCAAGCTGTTGTTTTAAAAGAGCAATAAAAATGAATTATGACTAAACGCCTTCTAACTTAATGCTTTCGGACGGGGATCCCCGGCAAATACGTAAGAGGATTTTTATTTGTGCATGTGTTCCTGCAATTGATCTCTTTGATGACATTCTCATTCATAGAAAGCGTTTGATTTATGAGTGTAGGACGAATCTCAAACAGCAGCGGCTCAGCCCTGGCCACTGCCGGGCTGCCCTGCTCCGCGCAGCGCGGGGAGCCAGAGACCCCGCGAGGTACTCGCATCCCTCCGCCGCTGCCGGGATTTAGCGGGCAAAGCGGTGGGGGGAAGGTAGAGTGCAAACCCGTGGAGAAAGATCCCGATTTCATCATAACTTCCAAGCCTCTATTAAGAGCTGGGTTTTTAAATCAACCCGCCCCCCACACATGTTGCTTACACGCTGTGTTTTTTCACCGTAAGTAAGTAGCCATCAGAACAGAGTTCAGGGAAAAATAAACAGGAGGGGACATAAGAAGCAGGGGGAAAAAAACAGAACAACCCAGTAACATACCCTAGATCACATTTTATTGATATTTCATTTAAAGTGCTTTTTTCTCTTCCTCTTTCTAGAAACTGGGTTAATTAATAACCTAGGGTGCAGAAACACTCCATTTTAAATTTCAACTTGCTAACCTGACTTCAAAGCTTTAATGATCCATTATTTGCCATGTAAACAGATTTAAGAATGAAATATTGATTTTTCTGACCCTGAAAAAAAAGAATCCTAGAATGCCTGAACCAGAGGATTGGAAAGAACCCTCTCTGAAGTGCATTTTCCAACTAGTAACCATTGTTTTGTTTTATTTTTGTTTTTCTCTGTCTTTTAGGTCTGTTTGCCTGGACCCATCAACAGCTGGGAGACTAATCAACCACACTGAAAATGTTTGGGGATTTGTGGGAGAGGGGTTAGAATGTAGATGTTTGAAACAAATGTGTATAAATAAATGAATTATTGATAACTTAGTTATTGACCTGGAGATTGGTAGCTTGTTTAAGAAACTCCATGTTCCTTTTTCCTGTAGTTGATGGTTTCTATAGGCACTTTATTCCTCCATTTTCAAAAGCTTGGGCTTGGCCCAACTCTGAGGCTTCCCAATCCTGTTTCTATTACCAATTTAAATCTATGGCTTAAACCTCTACACTGAAAAACCAAATCCATTCCCTTTAAAAAAAAAAAAATGAAAGAAAAAAAAACTTCTCAGAAGCCCTAACCATTTTCTGGCTTTCTTTTTTGTGATTGTCTGTTGAAGATTTTGAATGTGCCCCTTAATAAATATATTAAAATTGAAAAAGAAGATGAATCGTGACCAGAATTTTATTTACCAAGTTAGACTAAAAGAAGAAAAAGAAACCGTTAGGAGCCTTGAGAAAGAGGGGGAGAAAAAATAAGAAAGCTACTTATAGCAAAGGAGAATTTATTCTACCAAAAATACGCATGACAATGCATCCTAATGTAATACAAAAATAAAAAGAAAGTGAAAATACAATTATATGATCACTTTCTTGCAGGCCTCATATATTGCTTTCGGTAAATCACATAGAGGATTGTTGAATTAGATTTAAAGCAACTAGAACTCCAAAATAATCTGTAAAAGATGCCTCAGAAACTGGGTCAGGGGAATCACTAAACAGAAACTCTTCAACATTTAGAGGAGGGAAGAGGGTAGGTCAAGAAGAAAATAAAATAAAAAATCAACTCTCAGAATAAAAGAAGGCAAAACCACCTTCACAGGGGTTTTTGTTTTGTGATGCTTTGTTTTGCTTTAATGTTTTTAGTAATTCAGATGCTGCAAGTCGATTGTGGTGAGTGTGTCTGTAAAAAAGTCAAAGCTGTCAGCTGAAATATCTACGGGACTGTCGAGGGAACCTGGCAAACTGGGTGAGACTGCATCTGAAAGCTGCAGGCAGGAATCTGTGGAAAAAACGTTAAAGTCCTGCAAAGAGGGGACCTCGAGGGCCTCGGGACTGTCATTGTTTAGGCCAGAGCCACAGTTCTGGCCCATTGTTGACAAGCAGTTAGGAACAGTGGGTGACTGGTGCTGAAAATGTTTCAGATTTTTCTCATTGCTGGTTAAAGGCGAAACTGGGAAACTTTGGGAGTCGCCATTGTGTCCATTGGGAGCCTGCTGCTGAGAGAGGGCATTTTGCTGAAAAGTGTAACCTTCCCTCTCCAGAAGGGCCCCGGAGACGCTGAGGGCTTGCTCAAAGAGCGACTTCTCTTCCTCGTCCTCCTCCACTTTCTCAGAGTCTTCCAGGCTTTTAAATTTCCCTTCGCCGTTTTGGTTCTCCTTGCACTGAGTCTGCCTCTTGTGCTTCATCCTCCGGTTCTGAAACCACACTTTCACTTGTCTCTCAGTCAAATCCAGCAGCGCTGCGATTTCCACCCTCCGGGGTCTGCAAAGGTACTTGTTGAAGTGAAATTCTTTCTCCAGCTCCAAAAGCTGCGTGTTGGTGTAAGCAGTTCTCAGGCGCCGGGAGCCCCCTCCGCTGCCATCGGCGATTTCCAGGGATTCTGCGGAAAGGGAAACCAACAAGAGACACACGCACAGTTGGAGGTGGAAGGGTCCGAGCGGGGTTATTCCACTGGAGAATAAATATAGCAGAAAAGATCAACGGCAACAAAATGGCCGCCCCTGGATGCAGTAAAGCTATTGTGCTGCCTTTCCTGGGAGCCCAGCCCGGGGAGACCCCATGTCTTCCACCTCCATCCGATTCCTGCCTGGAGCTCCCCCCAACCTCTTCATCCGGGAGCAAACTTTATATTAGCCACACCACAATTTATAATTAATGCATCAGCTGCTTAGCTGAGCAAGAGCGATCTATCACTCTTCATTACTGTCAAAAAGCCAAACTCTAGGACAACTAGACAAGAGGAGGTCAGTTCCAACTCAAATAAATCATCCCACATTACACAAGTTAGGGAAAGTTTCCCCCCCTCTTCTTAAAAATATATATGTCTCACTGTGGAGTGCAGGATGCCTTTTCTCTGCATCAACCCCACTCCTGAGCCCACAGGGGAAGGGAAGGCAGCCAAGCATCTCTACCTCTCCGCCTTCTCTTCCAGCCCACGCTTCCCTCCCCCCAGAACCACTCTCGGGGCAGCCCCAAAGGGGAAGAGGGTCCCAGGACCTGGGGCCAAGTCTTTGGACTGACCTTTGTGGCTGAGGCAGGCAGGGCCGGTGGCGGCGGCGGCGGCGGCCGAGGCGGGCGGCAGCGCGGTTTTCTTGGCCGCCTTCTTCTCCTTCATCCAGGGGTACTCGGGAGGCTGCAGGGCGCCAGCGGGCACTGGGCTGCCGCGGCTGCCCGCGGGGCTCGGCTTGGGGCGGCCGCCAGCGCCGTGGCGAGGGTGACTGCCTGGGTTCAGGCTGGGAATGGTCTGCTCAAAAGGAGGAGGAATCAGTGTCGAGTGTGAAAGCGTCGAGGTCTTGATTGATGAACTTTGAAATGTATCAGCGACAGGGGGAAAAGATGTCAGGCACTCAGCGAGCGACGGCTGGCTATTGATAAAACCAATCTCTCGCTCAAATTCGTAATTCATGGCCTTCTCCTTGGAGCCCCCTCGGAGAAAAAGTTCCCTCTTCTGGAGGGGCTTTGGGGGGGCGAGGCCCAGGAAAAAGGCGAGTGCGGAGGGGAAAAAAATCTATCATAGAAGATCGCTGCTGGGGTGTTTTTTTTCTAATTCACTGATTACAGCCGTATGGGGACCGCGCTACTATTAAACTATTGAATTCATGGAGACAAGGTTGAAATTGGACCGAATTGGCTGTCACATGATTGCTTCTGCCCAATGACAATTTGGGCTTTAATCAAAAGAAGCCACTGTCTGTTTGATTGATCCAAAAAAGTCGGGAAGGAACGCCTCATTGGGGGCCAGAGAGGCTTTATTTACACTTTTTTCAGAGCAAAAATACATACATATGGGTGTGGGTGAGGATGACCAGGAGTGCGTGGGGGCGAGGGTGTCTGCCTGCCTTCCAAACAGCAAGGACCTGGTGTGTGCGCCTGGGAGTGCGTGTGAGTGTGCGAGTGTGTGCGAGTGAGCTCTGCCGCTGGTCCCGCCGGCGGCTGCCCTCTGCCTTCCCCGCACACTCAGCGCATTGTTTGGGACTGTCGGGAAGACGCCTCGCACCTCACAAATCATTTAAGCACCTCAGTCTGACGCCTGCAGTCATTAACAAAGTAATCCATTAATCTTCAAAGTTTTGACACCCGAGGTCCCCGCATTCCAGCCACATAAGTTCTGCTAAGGCAGGAGGAAGGAGCAGAAGAGAGGAGAGATGAGACAGGGAGAAGTGAGAGAGAGGGGCAGA
>NW_011888850.1:4082001-4108447 GCF_000151845.1 Pteropus vampyrus
TCTCTATCTTCCTTCCTCTCTGTCTTTCCTGCTTTTCCTCTTTTTTTCCCTCTTCTCCCCTCTCCCCCTCCCTCTCCCTCCTCTGTCCACCTCTCCTTCCCACCCCCTACAGGCCCTCGGCCCCCTCCCAAAGCCCAGCTACGAGTTCGCGCCCCGGACCCGGACCCGGCCCATTGTTAGCCAGCTTTTCCACGGCAGCTATTGCGTCTGACTCCAGAGGGAAGCGGAAAACGGGAGGAGGCTCTCAAAGCTTCCCGACCTTCCTGCGCCATCAACTTTTCAAGAGTAGCTGGAGAGAGAGATAGATGCATGTGCCAAGCGAGACAACCACCCCAGGTCCATGTGTCCAAATCCCTGTAGCCAGGGCGGCGGCCAGCCAAAGAAATGCCGACCCGAGCAGGCGTGTGCGACTCCTGGCATTCTGGGTTTCATACCCGTAACGCTCGGGTGCGGTGAGTATTTCTGATTTCCAGGAAGTCTGTTGGAAGTTAACAGCAGGGAGGCAGAAGGCGCTTGTTTCTCTCCTTTTCTTTTTCTTTTCCTCTCCTTCTTCTCTTTGTGGCTCTGCGTGGGGACACATTGGTTCAGATGCAGTGAGTGCTCCCTGGCAGCTACAATCGTCTTCCCTGGTCCTTGGCCACCAGGGATGTTTGCATTTGGGTTCTGTTGTGGAAAACAGAACCGCGGATGAGACAGGGTGACCCCAAGGAGTAATTATAAAGGTTCTCTTTCTCTATTCACTCTCTCTTATTTTCCAGTTCAGAGACTTGAGACTGAGGGCATCTTGGATTGTGCTGGAGGGTTCTAAAGATAATACCTTTAGGCACCAAACAATAACTTTAAAAAATCCACCAAGCCAGAAAGAGGGGAGGAGGCTGAGAGAGAAATCTGAAGGTATCTCTTTTCTTCCAAACCTTGAGGATGATGATTTGCTTTTGCTTCCGTTGAAATGGACCAAGTGATCAGACTCCCCCAGGCCGGCAGGCATTGGTGGCAGGAAAATAAATCATTCTGATGGCCAAGGAGAGAGAGGTTGGTGGAGGAGAAAAACCTACTAGAAAACAAGAAAGGCCGAGCAAAGCGCAAGGATAGATTCCATCTCTGAGACCAGCATCAAAGGGGGCTTGGATTGGAAATTAGATATAAAGTGGCCTCCATTGTAGACTAGCCCAGAGCATCACCTTACAGATAGAGATGCTATTTTGCAAAATGTGAGGTTTTTCAGTTTTCTTGCTTTTATTCCAAACAAAGCTCTGAAGGAAGTCTGGGCGCGATCAATCTTGCTCACCAAAAGCCTTGACAGCTTCTGGCCCTTAAGAACACATTTCAGCTTCGAGCTCTTTCGAAGATCAAATGTGGCCGTGCAAAGAGGAGAGCAGGAAACGCAAGTAAACAAGGAAAACTAGTCTTTTTAAAGGTATTTTTTTGGCAGCACAGAGAGTTATAAGGCTGCTTTTAAGAAAGGTGCTTTGCGGACTCTGGGACGGCAGTTTTGGCATTTGCTTTTACCAGAAAATATTGAGGGGTTAAGGAGAGGGGGAGCTACAGAGAGGGAGCAGCGCTGCCCTCATATCGTGGAGGCTTTGTCAGGGGCTGCGTGGGTGAGAGCTTTCTGCTGTCTCAGCGGCCTTAATTCAAATACCATTTGGAAGAAAACACTTTCCTTTGACTATTCAACACCGAAATCTTCCCCAAACCTATTGAATTCAAGAGATATTTTCATAAGGATTTCTTTTTAATGTCTAGAAAGCTGGGGGGGGGTTGATATTTTCTCTTTGAAAGCCAAAATGAATGTGTTGACTAGAAAGATGTGGGAAATCATATTGGAATCTTATTTTAAAATCTACGCCCTGAGGGAAGAAGGAAGTCTCCAAACCAGTCCTCCCCTTAGCTGAAGAGTAGATTTTAGAAAAGGTTTCAAATAGTGGTATCCCTGAAAGATTTTCCTCTGTAAGTGGATAGCTTCCTCTCTCTCTCTCTCTCTCTCTCTCTCTCTCTCTCTCTCTCTCTTACTCACACACACACACACATTTTTCCACCCCACTGTTCCTTATTTTCCCAAGTAATTTTATGCAATTCTATAAAATTATTACTTAAAAGAAGACTCCTGTGTCTGCTCAGTTCCGATGTGAACGACCAGAAGGGCAGAAGCTCCAGTCCTCACAAAGACTAGCCGTTACATTTCTGAGATGCGCCATATTTCAGTGGGAAGATTGGCATGGGATGGGGATTAAATCTACTTCTTCCACAATCCAAACTCTTTAAAAAGAAAAATACATATATCAGGAGCCCCCAGGATAGATATGGGGGAAGCACCTCTGGCTGTGAGAGAAACACCCAGATTTTTACAGCTGCCTGGCTTTGCATCTTCCAAGCCCTTTTCTTTTCCTTAAAATGTGAGGTTTCCTAAAAGTAGCTCCTGCAGACCCAGCAGGTATCCAGAAATGGCTCCAATGCCCGTTTCTTAAGATCTGAAGGAGCTTCCCAGAGGACGATAGGGGCCATGAAGATGGATATTTTGGATTGCAAACAAAATGGCGACATTTTCCACCTCTGCCTCAGAAACATATAATCCAGGGACAAGGGGTATTTATTTCTCACATCGGATGCTCCTGATCCCCAGACGCAGGTGGTTCCTCACTTCCAGCTTTGAGGGGGGATGCTGATGTGGATGCAGTTCTGACATTTGTACTTTCTGAATTTGGTTCCTTCTCCGAGCAATTCTTTAATCTGAAGATGAAAATACTTCCCTTTCCTATGCCTGCCTTTGCCTCTTACCAGCCAGCCAGTAGGCAGCCCAATCTGAGATTCAGGAGTAGAAATGTAATGTTTAGCTCTGGCAGCATCAAATGAAAGAAGTACTTATAAAATTGCATTTTTATTAGAAAGATATTACTCTTCTTTCTCTCTCTCCCTCCCCTTGGGACCATGAAAGGAAGCTGGGGAGGGAAGAAGGAGAAGAAATAAATCCAAAGAATGCCAATCCTAAATTCCGGGAGGAAGCCCAAGCTGGGACTCCAGCAGTCCAAGGAAGAGCTGAGGGAGGCTCCTCGGAGCTCAGCCCTTCTTGTGCTGGAGACCTGGCTGAGCCTCTCGGTTTCTTTCCAGCCCCCTCTCTCCCAGTAGCGATTTTAGAAGCGATTCTTTTCTCCTGGCTTGGTAAAGGACCGGCGAAGCATCTGCAGAGTCTGATTGCTTCTAGAAAGTGTTCGGCATCCTCCGCGCGGCTAGCGATTCTCTGGGTTAAGGCGTTGGCTGGTCCGCTTTGACCGGAGCAAGGTTGTGGACGAAAAGATAGCCCTGCCTTAATCCCTGGCGGCGGGCCGCCCCGGCACCTGTGCGCCCCCCGCCGAGCCTTGTGCCTCCCGCTGCCTTTGTTTCTCCCTCACTCAGTTCTCCGCAGCCCCTGGGCTCACCGCGGGCCTCCATGGCAGCTGGGAACCAGGCAGCGTAGCGCACTGGCCGCTCGGCGTCTCCAAAGCTGCGGCCGCCAGGAGCTCCTGCTGCCTTCCCGAGAATTCGCCGTGCTCGAGGGCGAGCCGCCAGGCCAGGCCCCAGCTGGAGCTGCAGGGTGGCCTGTGGCCTGCTCAGCCAGTTCGCCTCCGCCTCAGTTCCACGCAGACCCCCATCTTCGGCCAAAGAACCCCTTCTGAACGCGGATATTATTCAGAATAAAAACTTTATTTTGTTTTGTTTCTCAGAGTGTGAGCAGCAAGGAATGTAGAACTCTCAGAACAAATCTAATATTTTTCCCGTTTACAGATTTTCTTCAGTCTCGCCGGATGTTACAAACTTAAATCACTGTTTTCGAAAGCTGGATCCTCTCTGGTATTATTGCATCATTACCGTTTTTATAAAGGAATTACATTTCCCTTTCAAATAAAAAAATTTCCTATATACGCCAATACACTATTGAACAAAAGGCTCAAGAAACCTTCTGAACAATCAGGGTACAGAATTTCTTTAATATAAATACGAACGGATGGGGATAAATAATATTTAAAACTTAGATTATTCAATGCTTGCAAAAAAAATATAAATAAATCTGACTGTTCACCAGCATACACACACGGAAAGACGTACACTTAGTCATCCTTGCACAGGGAGCCCCTGTTTCAAAGCGCCTTTGATTTTTTTTTTCTCGCTCTTTACAAGAAGTGCAATTAAAAAAACTCAAATTAAAAAAAAAAGTAATTGCTTCCCCTCGGGAGCCATAATGTACGAACAAATTCACATTGAAGAACTCGGCTAGAAAATTTGTTCATATACCCTGTTTCTGATCAAAGAGTAGAGAAGGGAAAGGGTGCAGGGCCAGCGGCCGAGCAAGAGGAGGGAGGAGATAAATATCGCTACTGATACTGACAGCCATTCCAGCAACCAAGATTGCTACGTCACATAAACTATAAAAACGCGTTACCAAAGAAAACAAAACGGGGTGTGGGAGGGTGGTAGGACGGCAGAGGAGACAGAAAAGGGAGGGGCAGGGCAGGAAAATCTTAAAACAAAAAAACCAAACGAAGACAACGACGAAAGGCGGGGGGAGGGGGACTCTCCTGGCGCACAGCCCCGAGCCCACTATCACAGGTGGGTGAGCTTGGGGGCTTCCTGAATTCTTCCCTGAGAAGGATGGTGGGCGGTAAGGTCCGTGTAGGTGGGGTGCGGCTCCCCTGGACCGGGCCCATGATGGTGACCGCTGCCCAGTGGCCCAGCACCTCCATAGTCCATGGCCGAGGTGGCGTGGGGGAGGTGAGTTAGGCCAAAGAGGGCCGGCCCAGAGTTGCTCATAGGCTCCACATAGCTGCCCCCCACGAAGACGGGGCTTCCCTGTAGGTGTGGGGTCCCATAGCTGCCGTTGCCCTGCAGGCCATGCCCGTGAGGGTCATAGTCGGGTGTGCCCCCTGCGCCTGCCCCGCCTGCTGTGTAGCGCTTCTGTGGGGGCGGTGGAGGTGCGCAGCTGGGTAGGGGTGCAGGGTAGGAGGCAGGGGGCAGACCGTAGGCACCCTGGGGGGGCTTGGAGAAAGGCGGGGGCGACTGGGGCTCATAGGGGACACTGTTGACCAGTGAATGCATAGAGTTCAGATAGCCGCCAGCGCCAGGGGGCACGGGGCTGCGACTTGGGGACTGGCCCCCTGATGATGTCAGCATGCCCTTGCCCTTCTGATCCTTCTTGTATTTCATGCGGCGATTCTGGAACCAGATCTTGATCTGGCGCTCGGTTAGGTTCAGCAGGTTGGCCATCTCCACCCGGCGCGGCCGGCACAGGTAGCGGTTGAAGTGGAACTCCTTCTCCAGCTCCACCAGCTGCGCGCTCGTGTAGGCCGTGCGCGCCCGCTTGGAGGACGCCTGCCCAGGCGGACTCTTGTCGCCAGCGCAGCTCTCCCCTACCAGGACAGAAGAGAGAGGAAAAGGGGCGTCAAGGGCTGCCTGCAGCCCCGCCCAGCCCCTGGCCCAGCCAAGCCCCTCCTTGCTCCAGGCCCCAAAGAGCCCTCCATTTGTCAGGGCCTAGAAAGGGGGAGGAGGATCTAGGTGCTGTCCTCCGTCCTGGTGGGGAAACAGTGCCAGTAGTTGGGAAGCCAGCCTCTCATTCAATCAAATTGCATATCATAGGCCTCTCCAAGGGAATAAAGGACAGAAAAGCAGAACCTTTAGTTCACCTTCCTGGTCTGTATTTCCCTCCTGGAGCTATTCATTCTCTGACTCATTTATTGATCCTCCAGGCCTATCAGACTACAAGCTTCCTATGGGCAAGTCTTACTATCTCTTCGCTTCACAGTAACTGGAATGTGGGCCACCTAATATATACTCAATAAAACTTTCACTCTTTGTGTGAAGGATTGGACAGCTGCCTCAATCGATCACTTATTTAGTCTCCCCAGTGGAAGTGGGTGGCGTGGAAGGTCTTCTTTATCCAAAGGAACCGATCCCATCGAAAGTATCCATTTCTGGTGGGGTGGCCCAGGTCTCTGATGCTGGGTCCTATTAATTAGGGTTCTCCATGTCATCAAGCAGCCTGTCCTAGCTTTGTCCACTAATCTTGTGCCATTCTGTCCTCACTGGCCCCCCAAACCCTGGCTTAGGAAGGTGCCAGATGCTCAGGCTCAGAACAGAGCATTAGCAACTGGAGAAGGCAGGGGCAAAGATAACCAAGATACTGGGAAGCCCAAACTCCAGGGCCTAGCCTCCACTGGAGTCTGGTTCCAGGAGGCCCATGTGTTTCCTATTAGGATGACAAGTCCCAATGCCCTACCCCCAGGAGATCCCTGGATGCCTTCAATTTACTAAGTCTGAGTAGGGCCTTCCCAGAGGTAAGGCAGCCACTCCATTTGCTGGAACAAAAATTAAAAATAGGCTCCGGTTATAAGCAAAGCATTGATTCTGACTTGGAGGGCGATTAGGGCTGCCACATTTCAATGTGGGGGGTGTCACAATTTCATGAGAAATGCGGAGTTGTGCTAAAAAGAAGGTGGGGCTCAGGTTTGTTCTGCCCAAAGGTCGGAACTCCAAGTGTGGAACGAGAAGGGATTCAAACTCACTAGGCCCCACTTGCTCTTGGGGAAGTCCAGAGAGATTTCCATCAGGTTTCTCTCTCTGGGGTTTCCCAGGCACAGAGTCCTGTCACCTCCCTAGTTGCAAAGACTCTGGAAACCTTTGTAGGGTGGAAAGAGGAGGAGCAGTGAATTCTTGGAAATGTTCCAGAGTTCCCAGACCGTGCTGGATGTGGCTAGAGGTGGCTGGAGGTGGCTTGGGGGACAGGGAGCCGTGCCAGAGGACCCTCCTCCAGAAGGCACCCCTTTACCTGAGCTGGAGCCGCTGGTTTTCTGCTTTGTGTTCTGCCGAGACTCCTTCATCCAGGGAAAGATTTGTTTGGCCACAGTGGGAGAATTGAGCAGGGGGCTCTTGGCCGAGCTGGCGGGAGTGGGGTTGCTGCTGGCATTCTGAGGTGGGGAGACCGAAGAGGGGGGCGGGAGTGCGGCAGGAGCTGGTGCTGGGGGCTGCGGTGTTGGTTGAGGCTGCTGGGGGGCAGGGGGCGCGGCCTGGGGCGGCGGTGGGGCCAAGGGCGGCTCGCCCAGACCTGGAGGCTGGCTGGGCGGGCCGCTCAGGGTGTGCAGACATGCCTCGCTCAGCTCGAGCGCCTTGGGGTGGCCCCCAGCGCTGGCCGGTGACTGGAGTGAACAGGCAGGTCGGTGGTACTCGCCGTCAGCGCCCAGTGCTGCGGACGCCGGGTACGGCTGCTGGCTGGCATTATAAGCGAACCCGTTGGCTGCCTGGTAGGGGTAGCCACCGTAGATCGCCGAGCTGTCGTAGTAAGTCGCTTTTTGCATCGCGTTGTTTCACGATCTTGATCGCACACTCTGACAGGGGCTTGACACCCGTGAGGGCGCACATTGGCACGCCCCCTCGGTCACGTGACGCTCCGCCGCCAATGGCCGCCCTGCGCAGACCTGGGGGGGGGGGCGAGAATCGCAGCGCGGTGAGGGCTCCGCGCAAATCCATCTTACTCTCAATAGCTAAGTGACATGAAAGCCATAAAAGAAAAAGTGGTCAGCAATATTTAGCAGCACGACTTGGCCCCGGGCGCAGAGAGCCGCACTATAAAAAGCCGCTGGAATTTACTGGCGGCTACAAATATTTGCTTAACTTGCGTCTGGAGTTGGAGGGTTTTCCGGGGAGAGAGAAGAGTGAGTGAGGGCTGGAAGCCGGGTTTCGGGAGCTGGAGTCCAAAAGAAGAAAGGCTTGATGGGCTAGAAAGGAACTGGGTTAGAATCCTTTTCCAGGGAAGAAGAAACTCGGGGCGTCCCTTCGTTCTCTGCTCCTTGGCCTTGTCCAGCGGAGCCCCTCGACTCCTTCCCTCTGTAGATTTTGGGGAAGGAGTAAGGAGGCACGAGAGGAGTTTGAGTCGCCAATTTTCCCTCCAATCCTCGCTTTAGGACTGACATTTTCCAAAAGAGCCCCAACACGGGTTAACTTCCCATTCAGCCCTGTCTTGCACCTTCCAGAACTCAAGAGAGGTATGCACTAAATTTTTTTTCAGGCAGTTGCCCTACTCAACCCTACTGGATTTCAGAAGCTAAGCTTGTTAGGCAGTTATTCTACCCTCGTGCAGGGATATGACCCACTTCCTCCAAATGAGCCCCTTGTGGCTAAGAAAATGAGAGAAAACTTTAGATGGAACATCCTGTGTGGGGAGGGACCAACAATAACACCCACTCCAGCAAGCTAAACTCAAATCTTGGACAGCTTTTCTACTCCTCTCCTTTTCCTACTTCCCAGCATGTCCCAGCAAGCCACTCCCACCACTTCTCCCCTGTTCAAAAGGTCTCCAGACCCTCCTGCCTTGGACTTTCTGAGGTGCTGTTATTCAGGACAACTATCAAATTCTACCTGCTAAAACATGATGGATTAGGGCGGGGGGAAACCCACCAGGAACCTGAAAAACCAGCGTTCATCTCCATGACCACGGCTTGAACTCTCCTTCCAACTTAACGATAATAGGTTCTGTCTTAGAAACTGCTATGTAATTTGATGTATGGGGGTCATTTGGCTCCGGACGAGGGATGGAAGCACAAGCCATAAAATCCTGCCAGAGTTCCCTGATCTTTGTGTGCTGTTGTTGTTGATATTTGTTACTTGGCCTATTTACCTGCTTCAGAAACACCAAGTAAAGGGCAACCCTGAAAATCTAAAAAGCAATGAAAATTCTTCTCAACCCTTTTTTATTTAGAAAGCAGTTTTCAGAAGTGAAATCTATGTTTTATTTTTGTTTTCAGCCTTTGCATGGTCAATCTCTGGTTCTGCTCAGAAAAGTTCCATATGAGTTTATATATTCTCGCACACTCAGAATGTTAGTCTCTCTGATCCTTTAACAAAATTCCAGTGGCAAATCCATGAAAGAAATGGTTTACGCTTTGCACCCCAACTATATGTTTGAGTCCTGGAGTTACTCAATTTTTCCAGAAATAGCAGACACTTTGTTAACTAGAAAAAAATAATAAGCATCTATCAGTGGATGATTATACTGTAATTTTGTTTTTAATAATGGACTCCTTTGGATTTCATTATTAAACCAACAATCTGACCAACATCTGGAAAACAAGCACAATTAATTTTCCAGAACTCCAATTAAAAATTACAGCATCCCTTATCCGGAGTTATTGTGCATGATCTTGAGTCCTGGAGTATTGTTTCTATTTTGGATATAGATAGGAAGCTACGGATATCATGATCGAAAGTAAATAAAGGATAAAATAAAATTTAAAACTGAATAGCATTTTAATATCCCAGTTTCTGTTCTTTCACTGAAAACAGCTCCTATTACATTTGGCGGTGTTAATATCTACCATTACAAATTTTTAAGATACTATAGGCTTGTTTAAAATAAAATGTCAGGTTAAGAAAATGACTCCAGACACTTGAACAGCAAGATATTAGATAAAACAAAATTAAGCTGATTTTGAACACGCCATATTTCAAGTGACTTGCTAATCCATTATCACAAGCTACACCAGCCTGCTGTTTACCTAAGTCTTTTCATCAAGTTGTGCATTATCTCGTTAAATCACAAAAGTACCTTTAAAAGTCAACCAGCAAACAACAACCCCCATAAACTTAAAATATGAATTCACTTGGAAGATCCCACCAAAGTGCATCCTATTGTCTGAGGTCAGCATATAACCACCTTGGGGCCCACACAATCCCCCCAACCCAAAGTTTGCAACCTAGTAAAGAAGTTGGAGATTTGCCAGCCAGGAAACTTTGCTTTGCACCCCTAAGCAAGGGCCTGAGGTGGGAGAAAATTCCTCTGAAAAGATGCGTTTCTGGACAATAACCCCCAGGTGCAAGAGCTGAGAGAGAGTTGAGGAGGCTAAATTGAGTGCAAGAAGCAAGCTCTATTGTCTCTGGAAGATCTGCCCAAATTCAAGCTTCTTCCTTCAGACGCCGTTCTCTCTTTCCACTCCCGCCCCTTCCTCAGCCTGCCTTCACCCTGAGTTTAAGCGGGAACATAGGGTAAGAGCCCCCGCGTCCCCTGCCCACCCCTCCTGCCCTCCCCAACCCAGAAAAGTTGCGGCTGGGCTAGGGGAGAGGGAAGAGGTGGGGGCGGGGATGGGAAAGCGGCCTGAACTCGAAGTGTAAGGGTATCAGTCACTGCCGGGAAGGAAGCTCCAGCTTGTGAACTCTTCTTGAACCGAGATTTAAGTCTGCGGCCATAAATCACCGAGACGTAAACTCCGCCATTCAGCGCTGGGAGCGGCGGGATGTGGCCCTGCTTACCTTAACTTCTGATGAGCGCTGCAAGCGCTGGCTCGGGCTCCGGCCCCCGGCCCGGCTCCGCGGCCCGGCCGGGTCCCCTCAGCGCAGGATGGGCACCGACCCTCAGCATCAGCCGAGACGGCAGGCGGGAGGGAGACCCCGAGGCCCGCACACCAGCGGTGCAGAGCGTGGCCGCCTGGCTGCTCCGGCACGGCTCGCCCAAGGCGAACTGGGGCGGCTTGGACCCCCCCTCCCACCCACCCCCCCCCCCTCCCCCGAACCCCCGCCCCCTGCCCTTCCCGAGGGCAGCAGCCGCAGCCCGGAGATAAGCGTTAGCGCGGCGCAGGGCTCTGCCTGGGCTAGTGGCACTGACTTGGGTATGTTTCTTATGAATATTACACGCGGAGCAGCGGCTGGTCGGGGGTGCAGTGGGGGGTGCTGGGGGCGGGCGGAGGGGAGGCCGAGGCGGCTGGGGAAGCGCGGGCCAGGCATGGGGGATGGGGCTGAGGCAGCGAAGGGAGGGACAGGAGCCATAGGGGGAGCTCAGCGGCGGGAGGAGGACAGCCTCCCCCCAACCCCCAACGCCCTCCCTTCTGGGCGTCACTAAAGTCCAGGCAAATTATGCTAATGAGGACAAACGGCTCTCACAAAGGGGATCTCTAGCCGGGCTCTATTTCTTAGGAACCCGTTTGAGAAACCATGTAACCCTCTGCCCCGGACATTTCCAGTTGACAGTGGAGGGGATCGAGAAGAGAGTTCCCCGGACTTTGGGCAGCTGACCTCACTTGCCACCCGCAATCCAAGAACCCAGAAGCCAATCTTTGGAGGGCGGGATAGGGTCTCCTTTATCGAGAGATCTCTCCAAGAGCAGGCGGGGCTGCCTATGGTTATACTTTTAGACAGAAACCCTGAAATCCTGGCAGCCAGGAGGGAAGGAGCCTGGGGGAGCTGCACGGTAGCGGGCAGTGAAATGGGACACTCTGGGCTCAGGTACACAGAAAGGTGCCTAGAAACCCAGGTCTCCAGCTCTCGTGTGTGGGATTCTCAGTACACACACAGCTCACTCACGGGAAAGACCCATAAAGCTCTGACTTCAACATCAACGGACATCAACAGTATTTCCCCCCATAATTAGTGGCATACAGAGACGCCGAGCAGAGGAAAGGCCTGCGTGTGCCTGGTAATATTTCCACAACTTTAAGGAGGATGGTCTTACCCTCCTAATGCCTCCTTTAACTCCCCAGGTTCAGAAGCAAACTCTGCAAGGGTATGTGTGTGGCAAAAAGAGAGAAATGGAGCTTTCGTGCAATTGCAAGGTGTCAACGGCTGGTCCTTCTCAAAGGAAGGTGTTAAAAATATAAGTAGTATGTTTAAACTGTCAGGGAGCCAAAGCGTCACCTTAGAGCAAAAACAAAGCCAAGGGAAAGGGGAGAAATCAAAAAGCACTCCCGGCTAGGGTGGCCTCATGCATACCAATGGTTTTTGTCATTTATGGCCGGGCAAGATTTATGACTCGGAGCCCCAAAGCTGTAAACAGAGCACAAAACAGCAAACACTTGCTCCTTATGGCATATTGCGGCAGCTCAACTTGAAAGGGAGAGCGGGGCCGCGTAGGAGGCGAGAACCCGGCGCAAAAATCCGCTCCGCGGCATTTTCTCTTCAAACCCGCGGGGTCGGATGTGGCATTTGAAGAAAGAAGGCGTGGGTCAATAATCAACCTGCACTTTCTCCTCTAAACTGCTGACGCGACTCTCACTGCAGGGACGGCCAGCTCTCTGTGAGAATCTGCCAGGGAAGGGGACAGCCTGGGCCAAGGGGACTGAGGGCGCGGAGGTGAGAGCTGGAGCGCCGGGAGCGCATACCTTTCCACCAGCACTCAGCCCATGCAGGGCAAAACACCGGGACTGGACCCAAGCTGAAGAGCGGAAAGCAAGCCGGGACAAGAGCTAAGGCCGAGGCCCAGACTACGCGGCTTCTGGGCGCCGGGCTGCAGCAGGCAGAAGCGCGGCTCTGACCTCAAGGCTGGGGTCTGGCGCCCTGGGACGCAGACTGCTGAGATTCAGGCTTCTCTGCTGAAATCCAAAGGGCTGGCTTTTGGAGCAAGGCAGGCGAGATGGTTTTAAAAATAATTTATAATAGCTGAAGATTTTCGTTTTTGTTTTTTAAGAGAAAAATACCGCCTGTCGATCTCCACCGCCAGAAATTACCCGCGCTGCCCCCCATGTTCTTTCTAGGCAAATCCCGCAGCCATTCACCCGGCTCCACCAAAACCACTGAGGTTTACTTTGCTGAGAAGACGGCTTGGCTCCCCAAATTCCCCCAAGTCTCTGTGCTCCCGGATCTCTTGCCCACGGGAACTAGAAGAAAACATTTTCTCAGCACTAGAAGAATATTTGGAATAGCGAAGGTGCGCGCTGGTGCCATTCTACCCTTCTGGGGGCGGGGGTCTTCTTGTGAACATGCCTGAGAGGGCCTTGGTGGCTGGGGGGGGGCGGGGAGCTGGTTATGCAGCTTGGACGAAGGTGAGGAATAACTGTTGAAAGCAGAAGCATCGAAATCCCAGAATGGGAAATTAGTGAGGAAATATGCTTGCCTGTGAGAGTGAGGCTGGCGTTTTGAGGGTAAAAGGGGACTAAGCCTTTTTTTACAGCTATATTTTAGCTATAATAGACTGATTTTAGCTCTTTCCTTGAAGGAAAAAACAGCCAGTGCTCTATAAATGTGATTGTTGGCTTCTTCTCACTGTACACGCTTTTATACAGAACCAGCTCCACAGTCTTTCCTTAGATATTTATTCCGCTTGCTGGTACTGAAGCGACAATAAAAAGATGCCTTTAACAAACCTCTATTCCCTCTCTCATTCTTTCTAGCGAAACTATATTATTTATGAGTCTTTAACTGGGTCAAAAATGCGCCAGAACTGGGTCATAAATCAAATGAAATGCTGACAAGTAATTGAACAGCAATTAAAGCTTACATTTTATTTCCAAGGGGTGTTTTAGAGCACTTGAAACTGCCTCAGTTAAACACGGTTAATGCCCAGGCTGGCAGAGAGGGAGAGCAGAGCAGCCCTTCCATTCTGAGGAAGTAAGTCCCACTCAAGTAGGAGAAACCTAATTTGATTTTTTTTTTCAGTTCCGGAAGGTTTTAGGTTTTTTTTTTAAGTCACATGGCAAATCGGCTTCCTGACTCCTGGTAGGCACCCCTTTCTTCTGCTCTGAGAGCTCCGAGAGCAAAGGAAAGTGAAGTTTCTTTCACCCTTTTAGGGAGTTTCCCTCCTTCCCAGGAGTGGTGGGTCCCTAAAGCCCAATTAGCTAAGGCTTTCCCAGTAATTTGGAAGCACACAATTTAATTCTCATCTGCCTCCATCCTGGCTACTGCACTGTTTCTCCGAAACCAGAGAAAAGTCTGCCTTTGCTTCCTGCAGAATCTGCTTCCAGACTTCCCTCCAGCCCAGGGTGCACCGGCCAGCCCTCCAACTCTCCAGGCTGGCTGGGGGCATACAAGGAGGAAGCCAGGCCATGCGCTTTGTGAAGCCCAAACCCAGCTCGGGCTCCCTCTTTCTCCTGTCTCCTGAATGTTAGGAGAGCAAAGCTTCTGGACATCCAGCATGCTTACCCCCACCCCAAGCCTCTTCTAGATCTGAGCAGTCCTTCTCCACCGCTACCGGGCAGAGTGCTCAGGCAAACAAAGGCGCATCCTCTGGGTCCAGCTCCTTCCGTCCTGTGTGTGGGTAGGCGTGCGCATCCTGCAACCCAGCACTGAACAAAGTGGCCCAAAGCAACATCAATAAAATGGCAGTACCTCTGCACACTCATTGATTTCCCTCTCCCAGCTGCTCCGGCTGCCCAGGTCGGCCCTAGCCCTCCAGCTCTGGCCAGCAAACAGGACCAATGGGGGAGCGATTCCCCTTCTCCCTCACCCAGCCCCCACTACCTCCAGGCAGTGTCGCCCAGAAGCACAGCGCCGGCCACTTTAGCCTTCCGGGGAGCTTCCTGACCCTCCTTCTGCCTAGGGCTCAGCTCTGGGGACTCAAGCCCTGCTGTAGTGGACAAAGCCACCCTAGAACTGGAGACCACCAGGCCCACCGAATGCCCCTTAATTTACACCCCCAACACTTTCCAGGGAATTAAACTCAGTCTGAGGTGCTACTGGGGATCTTTCAAATGGTTTCAGTTCTAAAGGAGAAACAAAGGAAGAGAGGGGCTGAGGGTCCTGCCCCTGAACCAGGGTCTCCTCGTCTGACCTTTGTCTCTCACAGCCATAACTCACTCTGGATATGAACAATCAACGGAAATACCTTAAAATAAATTCCATCCTCCTGGTGTGGCCTCGAGTCCCATCGGCTAGCTGGCCCAGAACCGCTCCATAGCGCTGAAAACTGCAACCCGCTAGGAGAGCGCTCTCCGGAGAAGGGAAAGGAGGAGGAGGAGGTGGGTGCTTGGGGGTGGGGGAAAAGCTCTTGCTCTGTAGAGAATCTAGAAAACGTAATCACAGGCAAAGCCGAGCCGCCCGGGTCTCCGCTCCAAATGCCACAATAATGCGCTGTATTATGTGCTCACGTGGTCATACGTCAACTTAAATCCTTGTATTTGAAATAGGGAATCACTGAAGGAACTAGGTTTCCGAGCGGAACATTTAGCTTTGGGGAAGGGGACGTAAGAGACCTTGACCAGCAGTAGGAAAGTTTTGTCTAGGGTAGTAGGACACTGGGGGCATCTCTCCCCCTCGCAATATGTGCCCCACACAAGGTCAGTTATCTCCGATTATATTTCTTCACACTCGATCCAAACACAAGGAAACAACAATGCTGTCCCCATTCTTAGAATTCGTGTAACTTTTCTTACAGTCCCACTCACGGATCTGCTGAACCCAGCACACCACACACTCATCTCCTCTAGCCAACACTTCAAAGGCAAGACCCAAGCCCTGTTTCCAGAAAAAAAACCCAGTAATAATTGGCTTAGTCGGTGGACTCCTTCAAGGCCTGCCATTGTACAGAGTTTGCTAACACCCACACCATACACCACAGCCACTGAAGAAACCCAAAAGGCCCATCATTACCTGACAAAAAGCTAAAGCACCTCCTCCAAGTCCAGTTGGTTGGTTTTATTCCATGGGAGCCCCCTAGGAAAGTCCTGCTTGGCTCTAGAGTGCTGGGTTCAGAATTTTACAAAATCTGGAGGGACACAGTGCCCTGGCCAAACCTGCACTTACACATTTCCTCAGTGCATACCTGAGTGATACACAAATGATAGGTTTCCAATGATGAAAATGTATGGGGAAATGATCTAATTGTCTTGCAAAAGAGGGAAGAATAGAGAGAACCAAAATTTCTCTCCCCTGAATTAACCTACAAGACAATCTGGGACCCTCTCTGCAGACAGGTCTGTCCACCTCCCCTAAGACAACTCCATGTCCAGCAGCAGAAACTGAACTAGATCAACTACGCTGAGGAGGAACCTGGCTGAAACAAATAAGCGCCCACACACACACACTCCTGCCTTCTGATTGGTGACACTGATTTTAACACTTCACCCTCTCATGAGCTGCCTGAAAAGTTTCTCTTTTCAGGTTTTAGTTTCTGAACTTTAGGGGTGCTCTGAGGTGGTAAGATCCTCATGCCATATTCTTTTGTTCCTTGAGAGTCGGTATTTGGCAGGCTAGGCCTCTCTAAGTGTGAGGACTAACTTGTAGCAGCTGCCAGAGGCTGTGTATGATTCTTCCCCTCCCCCCTCCTTCCCTGCAGGGGAACAGAAGGGGCCTGGTAAGAATGTAAGGCCCTCAGTAAGGGGGCCTGGTCATGGGGGTGTCCAAATCAGAAGGGCAATAAAAGAAGAGGAGACCTAATCCCTTGGAAGTAAGTCCTGGCCTGAGCTGGTGGCAGTAAGGTTCTGTCCGTGACACAGCTGAGAGAGAACCTTTCTGTCAACTTCTCCAGCTCTGACCTAAGCTAAAGTGAGAACCCTAAGTGAAAACCTACTCCTCTCAGGTTTGGAGGTGAGGATGGGGCAGGGCGGTGGGGGGGGGGCGGTGTGCAGGACCAAAATCTGGTTACCAAAAAAGCACCCTCTAGTCCCACCAAGGACTCAGACCACTAATACACTGTCCTCTGTCCCTCCTCCTCCCCCAACATACACACCAAATATTTCACACTGAAGTCTCCAGATAGCCTAGAAAGGACCTGGAAGTATTGCTGAATTATATTTCTGGGAAACTAGACACACACACACACACACACACACACACCCAACAAAGTTTCTGTAGAGGCTTCAGCTCAAAGATGAGAAGGGGCTACCTTCAGAACTCTCAGAACAGTCTGGAGCAAATCGAAATTCCCAAGGCCATAAATCAATGGGAAAAGTCTTTGGTAGTGCTTCAGAGAAATGCCTTAACGCCAGCAAGGCCCAGAGGCATCTCAGCTCCAGCCAGGAGCTTCCATGCCGCTATTAACAGCCCTGTTAATGCTCCAACTGCTGTTTAACAATTAACATTAACGACTTGGAGTGGGATGGGGTGATTTGGTGGGACGTGAAGGGAAAAATCTGAGGAAGTCAAAAGAAATTTAATTCTTGAGGTGAAAATGGCTTCCCTACGAGAGATTTTGATCTGGGTAAGCCACCAGGGGACCAGCAGCTGAGAATCCTCCTTCGCCACTCTGAAATCCACTTTCCTGGAGCAAGGCCTTTTAAAGTTCCATTCCAGAGAACAAGAATAGAGATGCTCAAAGATCTAGGCCCAGGCTCGAAAACCCAGCTGCCAGGCCCAAAAACCCAGCTGCAAGGCCTGCCACACTCACTCCCTCAGCCCCTCGACCTGGCCAGCCAGGGCTGGGGACACCCGCTCTGGATCCAGGCCACCAGAGCCAACATAGGTGAAAAGTTGTCTCCAGAGAAGCGGGTGACCCAAGATACAGAGCTTTAGTCAATATTTGCAAGGCTGTTGGCAGATTAGATATATCTGTATTCAAACACTGCAATCTGATTTCTCCGTCAAAAATACACTTAACATTTTTCTCCCCTCAGTTAACTCTAGTGGTTTTTCTACTCAGAGTCAGGTAAGGCCCTCTTAGCTCACTTTTGTGTATGTATGTGTGGCGGTTATAGGTCATTACTTAACATGAGATATTTCCTAGGGGTGCAACTGCAATACAAATGGGCTCCAAGTCCTCTGGATACATATGAAAATGTATATTATTTTATACACATGATCTCAAACTCCTGCCACTATTTATACATGCAATGGTTCTGTTGTGTGCAGATGCAAATCATGTACACATTGAGTTGCAAATTCCTGAAATGCTCCATCTATACTTGATATAAATAGACATACAGTAGCTGAGAAAGTAACCCAACTTTACTATTACTCTGTTTACTTCCTATCTAACAAAATAACTGTATCCAGAACACTATACCAACCTTAGAGCATCACTGAATAGCATGTCGCAATTAATTAGAAACATGCTACCTATTTGGGGAACACATTTTAGGAAATAGTGAGACCTAGGGAATAGAATACAAAATTTAAGAAAACTTTAAAAAATAAGTAATTCCTGAAAGAACAAAGCAAATCCATTCCTTCATACCAAGCTTCTGAAAACTATTCCAGCAGCCCCTCCCCCAAATAGGCACGAAATTTATGGATCTTTTACAAGGTAATAAAACACAGTAATTACCTCCCTGCATCCCAAACGAAGAGAACAAATTAAGCCAGAACTTGAAAAGAATTTTAAAGAGTTTTCCCTTGTTCCAAATAGGAAAAGAAAATGCAGAGACGTAGAAAACCTGTGCTTTTCCCGAAGGAAAGCGGGTCAGCCGAAGGAAAGCGGCTAAAGGAAGCCAGAAGCTTCGCTGCCTGCCACGGTCTACACTTTGGAAATGCAGCAACTTCCCTCATGCCAAGGAAAGGCAAAAGGACAGGAGAACCTGCAAGGCGACGAGACAAGTTTTCTCAACGCAGAGCTGGGACTGACCACAATTCCCGAAGTCACAGTCTCCGCAGGCGCCGCAAGTAGTGGACAAGGACAGCGGCCCACGCAGCAGCCGACGCGCCTGTGGCCTCTACTTCGCTTTTGCCCCGCTGCTCCATGTAGTGGTTTGTCTGGGACTTGCCGGAAGCAACAAATACACCCTTCTGCCCCCCGCCGGCCCCCCAAGTACACACATCTTTGGTCTCTGCGACCGCCCCTCCTGCCCAACGCCGTCTTTGCGGGTAGACTCTTTGTCTACCAGAAGCCCCGCATTCGCGGAGCGTGCAACTGGAGGGAACCCAGCTCCAGAACTCCTTCGAAGTTAAATATTGACCAGCGCCTCTTTCAAAGGGCTTCAGCTGCCGGAAGAGCGAACTCCTCTCAAAGGCCTGGTGCAAAGCCTCGCGCGGTGACGAGTTTGGGCGCAGCGCTTACCTCGAAAGATGTTTAAGACTGAACCCCAAATTTTCTCCAACTCCAGGAGCTCAGGGAATCGCCTTTTCCGGTGACCAGGCGCTCTGCGGACAAATAAACAGCAGAGGGTGAACGGCGGCTGCGAAGGAAGGGAGTTGGAGAACCGGAGTTGGAAGCGCGGTCGGCGCGGACGCCAGGGTGGCCCCCCGGGTGACGCGGACACGGAGGAGTCGCCAGGGCATTCGTCCATGCGGCGCACTCATTGCTCGAAAGATTCCAGTCTACAAATGGCCTGAAGACGGTGATTTATTTTTGTAAAATAAATATATACTCCATCTCCGCACCCACACTCTTCTTTTTCTTTCTTTATATAGGGGGTGGGAAGGGGGGAAGGAGGAAGAAAATGGACGAGGCGGAGCAAGATAGGAAGGTGGAAAGGGCTTTGCTGTTGGTGCCGACTCAACTAAGAGAGCTCCTCACGCACCTCAACTTGGGGGATGTGAATGCAAGCTTTATTTTCTTTTGCTAACAAAGGGAAGCCTTGTCTGGGAGCATTCAATCACGGACTCTCCTGGAACCTCACTAACGATGTTCATTTCTGTTTGGCGCGAAATCAGACCCCAGCTCAGCCCATGGGCCAGGGACAGCTTTGAGAGGTTTTGTCTTCTGGTTCATTCAAGCCCTGGGCGCATCACTTCTCCGTCCCAGTGGGCTGGCAGGACTACCGCAGCGTCCAGTCCCTCACAGCAGGCCAACTTTGGCTGCTAGAAATAGGAGGAAACTGGGAAAGACATGAACATGGGACAATACCGGATATGGAGGGGGGGGGGCCCTGTCCAGCCTTGCCTTGTTCAGTGACAAGCCTCTAGACACCCTAATTCTGCTGCCACCTCACCTCTCAAGATATTTGCAACCCTCTCTTGCTCTTTAACTAGCAAACAGTGGTCAGCAAACTCAGGGGTGGCGGGAAGACACTGAGGAAGGGGCAAAGAATCCTCATCCTCTCGGATGGGCTCCGGCTTGGAGAAGTTCCCTCTGGGCTGGGACTCTGCAGGGCGAGTTGCTTCCACAGACCCACCCCTCGCTACGACCCCATTCACCCAAACCCGCATAGCCTCCCCACACTCCAACCAGCCCCAAACCAACCCTTGATGGCTGTTCGGCATCCGTGCAATCCTGCTGATAGCGCCAAGAGAGGCTACCAAATAGCTGACAAGTCCCCTGACCCTCAGGCTTCAGGGCCCCCTAGTGCATTGAACAAGTGGCCCAAAACCAGCAGCTAGCTGCCCTCTGCTATCACCTCGACCTGCAGCCCTCACCCTCCATCAGGCACTTGGGACTCAGAATCCATGCTGGGAGCCTCTCTCTTGTTCAGGTTTGCCCGCTATGTCCCCAAAGGGAGTGCCCCCTAGCCTTGGGGCTCCTGCCGGGACCCTGAGCAAGTTGGGGCTTAGCTACTCTGCACGTTGCCACTTAACATCTCCCCAGAAAGAACAGCTATGTCACCATCCACCACGCCCCCCTGCAATGCTTAGAAGTATTGTAATTATTATGGTTATTATTGTTACTATTTCCTTATCCCCAAGTCTAATATTCATGGCTGCTGTTCCCCATAAATCGTTCAGACTAATGAGTCACAAAGAGATGTGGCCCAGGTCCCTACACTTCCTCTGCAATGGCCGCTGCCGCCGCTGTGGCCTCTCTCCGCGTTTTTGGCGCTCGTTTGCTCCCTCGCTCGCCGGGCGCGGGTGATTTATGAACACCGGGAAAATTGAACAAAGCCGCGCGCGGGTCCTATGGTATCTCCGCAGCCTTTCCCAGCGTGAATCAGAACATTACCAACTGTCTGCGCATCCGTCTCACTTCATCACCAAAGCCAGGATGTGACCGCAGAAAACCCGAGCCCGAACTCACGTTTCCCTGGACGCGGCGCGCACCCCGGACTCGCAGAAACCTCGCACGTGGGCCCGCCAGCTCGGGTCCTCCCCGCTCAAGGGCTCTCTCCAGCCCTCTTGAAGGAGTTAAAAGCCTTCGGAGATAAATATGAGGGTGTGTGTGTTTAAAAATCAAATAGGAAGTTGGGGGTCTCACTTCTGAGAGATTCATTCCTAGTGAGGCCCTGAAGACTCCTATCCATTCCTGATGATTCGCATTAATTATTTAATGAGTCACGTGACCTCAAAGATTACAATTTCAATCTCTCAAACAGGCACTACACCTTTATCTGCTGCAACCAGGGTTCTTGGTTGGCTTTTTTAGTTCCCAGGCATCCTGAAAGCAGACAAGCGGGGGCAAGGGAACGCCAGTGAAATCCCAGGGTGAGCACAGTAAAATTAGTCATTCTGGGACTGTGAGAACTGTGGACAGTGGGATGTCCACCACTCTCTCAGGGACCCTGACATCTGTCCCCTCCTGAGCCCAGACGTCAGCCCACCTATCTCAGCACTGTGGCTAAGAAGGTTTGGTTATATAATCACTTTGGGTGCTTCGATGACTCATCAGGCAAGAACCTACCCTTCTAACCTGGCTGAGCACACCTGTGGCCATCTAGGCCAAGTGTAAACCCAGATGTTAGTCCATTCCAGGAAGAATAGCCTTCCACCAAAAAGATTTCTGTGCACTTACTCTACTCAAGGGGAGACCAAAGGTTCTATTCAATCTACACATTCATAACATAAAGAACATTGGCAGGGAGTGTTCAGATGCCTCAGTTTCCTCCTCGGTAAACTGAGAAGACTGAACCAAAATGGCCTCTAGTTCTCTTTCACCTGGGACATTCTTTCCATCAGGGGATCTCTTTTAGCCCCAGGAATCAATTCCAGAAAGACTGGGGCTGGCCTGAAAGGGGGTGAGGCAGAGGTTACTCCATGAGCTTGGGGCCTTGAGAAGAAGACATGACAGACAGAGTTCTAAGACAGAAGTTTCAGATGAGAATATTTCACAACAGCCTCAGCAGCCTCCTTGATGCTATCAAAGAGTTAGAACACATGTCTCTTCCTCCTCCTATTTTTCCCAGCCCATACACTTTGAGAGAAGCAAATTATTCTTGGATCCCTGTATAATATGGAGAAAGGCAACAGGAGAAGCCGATGAGAAGGGTGAGCCTGTGTTCTTCAATACAAGACCTCGGCTAGGCATGCAGAGACCAAGCCAGTGAGGAGAATAGCCTATTGCCTGTGCAGAACCCACTCTTCCAGACAGGAAGCCCCAGGTTTCTGTTTGCTACGTTGATTCTTCCAGTTTTTTCTTTCTTTCCATTTTAAAGAGTCATTGATCTGTTTCGGTGTTGAAATTGCTGGAGGGAAGGCAGTGGTGAAAAGAGCAGTATGGTTTGGAAGCTCAGGGGAGTAGAGGGTCAGAGGAGAGATGGTGATACCCAGATGGGAAGGAGGCTGAGAAGTGGGGGAATGTGAGCACCCTGGGACAGCTGAGTATAAAGTCAGAGACCCTGTGCAGAGGGCCACTCTCCATATATCTAGGTAATCTTCCCATGAGCTCCATCCTGGGTATTAAGTATTCTACTATGCCTGTCGCAGTTGAATTCTCTCTGTAATAAAACACCAGGTATATTGTAGATTTCGGCAAAAATAGGAAAGAGAGCCTGCAAAGTGCCATTTTTCTTCAGCGGGGAGAGTGTTAAGTACTTAATTCAAACTGTGACTATTAAAGTGTCTCCTATCCGATTTAGGTTGATTTCAGATGTTGACAAAACTTTTATCTCTGGAGTCATGCACAACTTGACTCTGTGACTAAAGCAGATGAGTCTGTGTTAGAGGGAAAGAGGGAGAAAGAGAAGAAAGAGAGGAGAGCATGTGTAAGGGTCATTTGGGTAAGAGAATTATAGAGCTTACACAAAATACTGTCTTTAAAGGTCAAGGGTTTGAGGGGCCAGTAGGGTTTGCTTTAAAAAAAAAAAAAAACAATTAATGAGATAGAAAATTTGTCCTCTGGGTGAACTCTTATGGTTGCCCTAGCAAAGGGCAGACAATGCATGATTTTGAAGCACAAAGTGGGACTTTCTCAGCTGTTATAACAAGCTCCCTTAAATAGAAAATCTGACACAGGCAAAACACTGTGAAGAAATGACACAATCATTTGGATCACTTTGGACCATTTTTGACTTGGTAAAACTTATCAATACTTTAATAATCAAGACAGTTTGGGTAAAAATGCCATTTTGTCCTGGAATATTAGAAAAACAATCTTGATCCTCTCTCTTCCTTTCCTGGATAAATCATAAGGGTAAATGAAAGAAAATTACCCCCTTCACCCCCATACAGCTGCCTCCAGTATGAAGCTAATGGATGTCCCCATCCCCCTCCTTCCCTACAAAAGAGAATATAAGAATTTACCTTAAATGATGATAATCTGCCATTTGAGGTATTGCAGCTCAACACTCAGTTTCCACCAAGAGTCTAGGCATTTTTTGAGCAGACAGCCAAGATGCTGCGTCCTTGCCCGAGACCACATTATTTGCAAGAAGATCCCTCGCTTCTCCACAGACTTCCCAGAGAATGCCTTTCAGAATTGCTGTTGAATTACAAAGAAGTATTTATTGTATGAGGTGATTAATGATTCCTGGGGAAATTGCTATTTTCAGCGTGATTTAATTTCGTTTTACAAGTGCATGTGGTAGGGGGAGGGTTAGTAAGTTTCAGCAGCAGTTGCAGTGCCTCCAGAAATCCCTGGCACCCTTTCACACCTTATAAATGCACTTTATGTCATGTTTGGCCTGACTCGAGAAGGCAGATACTTATCTGCGCCTGAATTTTCTTGGGAAGAGGTGGAGGCCCCTCTGAGACTGGTGTCCATCACTTCTCTCTCAAATCTGGTTTGTTCATAGGTAGAGAGCCTGTATCACACACTGGGCAGCAGAGGCAGGAGTAACAGTACTGACTACTGGCTAAGGGTTTGCCACTGATGGACAAATGTTAAAACTCCTCTATAATTGCAGAAGTAGGTGAGCGCCCCCTCCCATCTCTGCTAAAATTATTACATGAACTAAATATTGCCCTCCTTCAAGGCCTAGTAATAGTTCTTGGACTCTGGGGCTAGTGTGTGTTGTTTTATGTATCTTGTTGTCCCTTCAGTGACAACCAAGTCTAAATCTTCTTAACTGACTTGTAAATCAGTAAGTAAATTCTAGGGTTATGAAAGATTGAGAGGTGCATTTTGATTTTTGACCCTTTGAATCTAGAATCTCTGGGCAGAGCAGAAAGATCTAGGAGTATTTGAGGAAAGTGACCCTAATTCAGAGTTTGGCTTTCTTCTAGCACTAAATATTCCCAGGTCTACCTTGCTTGGGGTGCATTTTGGAGTGTTATTAAACTTTTTCTTTCCTCAGGAGAAACTGTGGAGGGTGTACTGGGAAAATTCAGTCTATTTTGAAAGCTCTTCCAAAAAAGAAAGAAAAAGAAAGAAAAGGAAGGAAGGAAGGAAGGAAGGAAGGAAGGAAGGAAGGAAGGAAGGAAGGAAGGAAGGAAGGAAGGAAACAAACAAAAATTCCCAAGCTGTAGTTAGTGAAGAGAAACGTAAAAACAGCCAAGAAACGAAAAGCAATCTCAACCCTTTGCACAAACTATTTTTTATCTCCAGGGAAACAGGCAGATTAAGTGTGAAGGTGCAATAAATACCAAAGGGACCACTTCTTTCCAAGTGTGCTCAGAGTTCAGCGTGTAGAACAGCTGCAGAAACTCCTGGGCCCACAGCACTGCTTGGTTTCACCTTTCATAGCAGGGAAGGACACGTTTCTATGCCTTACAGAGACTTGAAGCCTGAAAGCCTGGCCAAGTTTGGGAAGAAGAGGAGCCCTCTCAGAGCTCAAGAGCCTTCATGCTCTTTGGAACTTTTCCCATAGTGGGTCAAACTTGACAAGAGTTCAGCTCAAGTTGAACACACTCACACAAATTATGTGAGCAGTCCAAATCCAAGTGAACACAACTCAAGCCATCTACAAAATTTTCACATGCAAGGTCAAGCATCTCAACCCAGAGAACTTTTTTTTAAACTAAAAGTAAGAAACACAAATGTGTCTTAGAACTTTGATGTTTTTTTTAAAGAGTTTATTCTTAGCACATAGCTTTCTATATAGCCACACCACAATTTGCACAGTTGCACATGGGTCTAGATGCATTCCCCGTCCCCGATTGTGCCTCAGAATAAGACAACAATATCTCTACAACAGTATTTTAAATAAATGCAAGGAAAGGAAACTATCATGTGTCACAGCTACCATCAAGGTCTATACATTTTGAGAATTAAATAATCTCGTGAGGTCCACAATGTCTACTCATTTATTCAGTTCAAGACAAGCTTGTATGAGCTGCCTTCATGACAGAGGGGAGGTAAGGAAGGTAGGAAAAGGGTCTATTTTCTTCTGCTTGCAACACATATACATGTACATATCCCCAATCAGCATGGGCTGTCCAGCTGACTTTAGCCATCTCAAAAGTATTTGATGCCAAGTAGTCCTTCTGAGGTACCCAAACCTGGCAGCCTTGTTCAGGCCAGCAGGTTGTTCCGTCAGCCAGTACCCTGGCCATTGTCCTCTCTTGGGTGGCAACCAGCACATACTCTTACCCCGACAATGTCGTCTTCTTTTTCCTTATCCTTTTCACCAAGTTGGGTTTTGTTTTGGGGTCTGTTATGGTCCAGAAGGGTAGGGGTGGATGGGGGAAGGGGCAGAAGAGAGGAGAGAAGCAGGTGAGGGAAAGAAACTGATTTAGATCTCTAGAAGGTTATATGGAGGAGGGAGTGGGTGTCGAGGCGCCCTGGTGGGCGTGGGGATGCGGGTGCGGGCTCTGAGTTTGTGCTTTCCCTGGAGGGCCTGCTGAGGCTGAGGCTGAGGCCGAGTTGGAGGATCGCATCTTAGTGTTGGGCAGTTTATGATCTTTCTTCCACTTCATCCTCCGGTTCTGAAACCAGATCTTGACCTGGCGCTCGGACAAGCAGAGCGTGTGGGCGATCTCGATGCGGCGCCGCCGGGTCAGGTAGCGGTTAAAGTGGAACTCCTTCTCCAGCTCCAAGACCTGCTGCCGGGTGTAGGCGGTTCGAGAGCGCTTGGGCTCCCCTCCGTTATAACTGGGGTTGACTGAAAGCCCATAACCCCGAGGAGAAAGCCAAGGAGGAGGGAGTGGAAGAGAGGGAAAGGAGGAGGAGAGAGAAGGTGGGGTGAGGAAGAGCAATTGGACATCATCATTATATAATAACCTGACACCAAGTTCACGCAAGATACATAAAACGGCAAAGAAAATGTTTCACAGGCTATTGACAACGGGAAACACCCGAGAGCCATAAAGAATGGTGCTGGGCATTGGGGCTGAAGAAAAGCTTCAAAGACACATGGCCTGAAGCCTATGCCAGGGCAATTAAATTTATGGGGGCTATAATTACTGCCCTAACAGTTTGGTGTCTCGTAAATCTCCAGATAAAGGGACTCCGGGTACAAAAGGGTTCTCACATTGGGATCAGGCGGCTGGTTGGCGCGCACACACCCACATCCCACTGTAGCTTAGGCCAGATGGGGGCTCCCCTCCCGAGGCCCCCGTCCCCTCGGCCTCTCCTGCTGACCCCCGCCCCGACCCTCACACCCCGGCCGGGCCCCAGCTCATCCTCCCGCGCCTCCCCAGCGGCGCCACGTACCGGCGCTGACATGGATCTTCTTCATCCAGGGGTACACCACGGGCTCCTTGCCCTTCAGGCCCGGAGTGCTCTTGTCGGCCAGGAGCAGTGGGCACGCGGGGGCGCTGCCCCCTGTCGGGACGCCCGGGGTGGCGGGAGTCGCCTCGCAGCGCCGCGGGGGCGCCAGGGGCGCCG
>NW_011888850.1:4108812-4128421 GCF_000151845.1 Pteropus vampyrus
GGTAGCCGGGGCCCCCGCCCGGGCCGCCGTCTCCGCCGCCCGGGCCGCTGTGCTGCGCGTACTCCTCGAAGGGCGGGAACTTGGGCTCGATGTAGTTGGAGTTTATCAAAAACGAGCTCATGGTCATTAATTTGTGAAGTGCAAAAATACTAATTTTTCTCGCGTTGTCGTTTTTCTGGGCTCGCCGAGGCCCCTCCCCCTCTTGCCTCGCTTCCCATCCCCCTTTTCCTCCGCTCCCTTCCCCTCCCCCGCTGTCAAGCGCCTACCCCTCCCCCTCCCGCCACCACCAATGCCACCAAAGTTCGCGCCGCTCCTCCCCCGCCCGCGCCCGCGCGCGCGCGCTTTCCCTCTCGGCCCCGCGCGCGCCCCGCCCCGTACCCCCACGTGACTGCCCCCGCCAATGGGCGCGCCGCGCGCGCGGACCCGGATCAGGAAGCGCGCGGGAGGTGATGGATGCTGCTGTCCGGCCCCAGGCGGAGGGAGGGAGCTGACGCTTTGGTCCCCCAAATCCCCACCCCCAACTTTTAGTCCCGCTGGGAATTCGGGGCTCGCCAGGCTTCAGGTCCTCTTGGACCCCAGGCTGTGCCCTACTCCTGAGCTAGGTCTTAGGGCAGCCGGGCGCCCGCGGCCCAGTGCTGACTTTCGGCCCAGCCTAACTCGGCCTGGCATCCTTCAGGGTTCGGAGCCAGTTGGGGAAAGAATGCTGTCGGGATCAAGAGGGTATCCTCGTTTTCATCCTGGCTGCCTAATAAAACGGTCCCGTTTTCTCACCAGTTGATCCCCTTCCCCACATCGTGTTCGCCGCGTCCGCGCCCAGCTTTGAGAAGCCGGTCAGGAGCTGCATGGGGTGGGTGAGCAACGGGAGGATTTTGAGCGAGGCCATTCCAGTAAAACCGGATGGGCACTATTTATTTTTCCTTTCTTTTAGAGACAATCTATTTTTTTTTCCTAAGAAAAATCAGAACCTCCTAATAGCATCTCATTTGATGGAGGTGTCTATGAGAGTTAAACAGGCTCGCATTTACTATGTGCAGTTGTGAGAAAGAACGTGGCCCAAGGATGAGAATGTATAAAAGCGACGCCTCCACAAAATCGAGCTTCGAAACCCGATTTCAGAACAATTCCCAAACAAAAACAGGCTAAGGATAGAATAGGCACTGTGCCCAGTCTGATCGCCTACGGGTCTTTTCCAGCTAAGAATTTTATGTTTTGCCTTTTGGATGTTGCTTTCTCAGATTAAATCTGAAGCTAAAGTTATATTTACAGCACAGTCAATAATTTCTAAATTGCTAAAAATTAGCATATTAACGATATAGTAGCTCTAGAAAGGGGGAGAGAGGACTGTTGCCTGCCATTTGGTAATTGAAATTTGATGGGTAAACTAATTACATCATTATTAACAAATAAATTACTTATTAATTCCACATAATGTTGATCTTTGAAGTAAATACTGATGCCTTACTGTGTACGTTCCCTTTCCTTTTCTGGGTAACAGACACACCTAGATCTTCTACTATTCAACCCAGATTAAAGCAGTGCAAACTAGCATAGTCACCATTCTAAAAATACTTTCATTTTTGGCATGCAAAGCAAGGATTTTTTCAGATAGTACACCTTATTTGATTTTTCAAAGAGCAGTATAAACAGCCTTCTCACAACTGAGTCTGGAACAAAGACGAGAAAAGTTATAGCCTAACCCTGGAGACACTTCAAAAGGAATGTCAATTCTATCTTCATTTACATCAGTTACTCATAAGAGTTACTAAATGCTGGAATATCCATTTGATGGATAGTCATTTAATGCTTTGCCACATAATGTCTATTATAAGGGACTAATCTTTAAACTTATTTAGGAAAAGAGGTTAAAAAAGGGATCATGTTAGCTTTCTAACTGGCATCACCCTGAAGTGGTACAAAGAGGTTTTCCACATTGGGTGTGTGTCTGTGAAGAGTGCTGTCCATCGTCGTGGGACACCCTGAAAATTTTTTTAAATGAAATCTGAGCCACAGACAGAAATCGATGCTGAGTGTAATCTTCAGACATACTCTCCAAACTCGGGGAAGAATCTAGCCTGTGATACAGCTGCCTAAACCAGTATCTCTCTACAGCAAGAAAAAATAACATATACATATATCCTGAATATATATAAAATGAATAATGTATACATACACAATGTAATTTACAAAACTTGACTCTAAGCTTCAGGGAGAGAAAAAAACTCGACAAGGAAATTTTGCCGTCCTCCTCATGTCATTAGCCTTGAGTACTGGGTCTTTAGCATGTCTGTTTAATATTATTTACAGACACTAAAATGCAAAATTCATGTTGTTTAGCCTCAGAACCTTCTACCAGCTTTCTGTTTTAAAGTATTAACAAGGCACGGACACTGTTTTGTATATGGTTAACCTAAACGAGTTAACTGCGCCTGTGTTTCATGTGGTTCTATTACTTTAGGAAGATGGGCTTACACGGAATCCCCCAAGGCCTGTAACTTGTCTTTGTGGTTCGTATCATAAACACAAACGGAGCCAGGACCACCAAGTGTTATCTCACACACCGACATTTTGACATTTTACTGCAAGATTTATGGTTGTAATAAACAATCTCAGTACCTTTTCTGATCCTTCCACAATCTCTCTGTGCAAGCCATAGCATCATTCCATTGAATCAAATAATCTTTTGAAAAACATTTTTTAAAAAAACCTCTTGCCTTTACATAAAATCGAAGACACCAAAGTAAAGCCAGGAAGAAACTAAATTAATAAATAAAATGAAGTTTACCAGCAGCATCTCGCCCGAGAAAAAGATAGGATGCTCTGAAATGGAGCAGAAAGGGAGCATGCTAATCTTCGCACACCAACTGGCTCCAGTCCCAAGCAGGGTGAAAGCATCATCCTTTTCTCGGGAAACTGGTATGCACATTTTCTCATTTCCACGTGCAGGGATAACATATATTCCCAACAAAAGCTTTCTTAGAATCCCATTAAGTGAAATAACTTTTCATCATGTCCTCAAATCCCAGATGGAGAAGAGCGAAGGGAGTCCAAGGGAGAGGGAGGGCGAGAGGAAGGCAGTGTTTGCAGCCTAGTTTGAATCTGATTTGAATCATTTTGAATATATTTGAAGCAGCCTTTCCTCTTGAATGCAACCCTGTCCCAAGTTTCAAAGTGACCGAACAGTGACACCGTGTGCATTTTGTTTCTTATTAATCTTACACATTGACAGTCTTTGTTAAATCACAAGGCGCGCCCTTCACCAGCCGACATTTTCATATTTGTTAGACGCGCTGACCTGAAGTTCACCTCGGCCTTGGACTTTGCGGTTCTAAAAGGTCTATACAGTGTCTTTTAGAGAGCACAGTACTTTGCCCAGGTCACTCCTTCTCAGGGAAAACCAAGAGAGAGGAAAGCAAAGGAAATGTAAAGGTTACAGAATGTATTGACTGTATTTGTCCTTTGTTCTTTAGAGCAAGAGTCCCCCAGACTGACTGTTCTCTATCTGAAGCACATCTCTGGAGTGTACACGGGAATGGCTGAATTTCACAATGCCTGATGGTGGCATTTGAGGGCTTCCTCCCCACCTATACCGGGGGAATGATTTTAGAGAAGCAATACATTATCAGCCATTCGACCAATTAATTATTTGGGGGTAATTTCCTTGCAGTAGTTTATAATTATGAACACAACCTAGGCATAAGGATTGAAATTTATATTCGGATTACACATAAATTTTAACTAGGCTTGTATGACAGGCCTAAAGACCAAAATTCTCCAAATAAAAAAACTAAGCAATCTAAAAGCAATAACTTCTGCAGGTATCTTTTACTTTAAAAATGAGCTAAGAGGTATCTATGATTATTGAAGCTGACATGTTTCTAAGACATGGAACATTTTAAACCAATAATATAATAAGTTTCTTAAGGAGACACATAATCATCTTGGTGAGTAATAGAAGGGGTTTCAGTTTTCTTCATTTTGCTAGTCCAGATGTGGTGAAGTGTTCACTGCTATAACAGCAATCACCACAGTTGTTCCCCTTCTTCTGTTTTCATCTGGCACACCCCCATTTGGCTTCAAACTCTTGGCTAGAGTGAAAACTTTACACATTGTGCAGTGGAAGCAACCTAATTACTTCCAAGAAGGAAATATTTACCACTGAATATACCCGGCACCAAAAAATTCAATCAACCAGAATATACTGGGATGCTTTTAAACATCTCTGCAAGGGTCTAGATTCTGAATAGTTGAATTAGCTTATCTCTAAAATAAAAAGAAAAACCTAGAAACAAGTTTTCATCTTTCTCTTCTCTGCTTTCCTACAATGATTACTTAAAAATTAATACATAGAAAGAGGAAATATGTCCCCCAGAAAATAGATTCTAATGGCACCAACACTTAAGCTAATATAGGCACAACAAAATAAAATATTGTTTAGCTCTCCAGTTACAACTCACACATGAGGCATGGTTCCAGTCGGCTTCCTTAATACACTGTTCCCTTTCTTGTCTACACTCTCACCCTTCCTCCGTAGCTGGTGGCCCCTCTTCTTAGCTTTTATTCCAAGTGTATTTTTAAAGAGTATTTTCTGGAGAATAGAAGTCTGTCACGGTGGTCTGCATTTGTGGATTCCACCTTCCTGCTTAAATGGCTAATTCTTTACAGTTTAGTTATTCACTTAGAGATTGTAGCATTTCAATAAACAATGAAAAATTTCCAACAGCAGGAACATTTTCATGGTACCAATAAGAATTTTCTTACTGGTGGAGGGGTGGAGGGATCCTGTCCCTTTCAGGAGGGTCTCCACTCCCTTCCTCCCCTTCCCAGCTCTAAGAACTCTTTACGTTTAGTAGGTAGCTGTTTCAGAAAGAGCATTTGAAAATGCTCCGTGTTTGAAAATGGCAAAGAATACATTTTTGCAAGAAGTGCCTGTGTTTGCCCTTTCTTCATACACTTTAGGGATCATTATATGTACTAAAAAGAAAAAAAAACTGGCCAATTAAAATCACTGTTCTCAAAGGAAGTTTCCTGCTTCTTCTCTTGCCTTTGAAGGGATGATGGAACATTGAAAACTTGCTACATTATCTCTTAAAAGTCCACTGATGATTTTGAGCTTTTTTATTTTGTGACAACCCCATAGACTCCTGGTTCTCCAACGTCTAAGGTGTTGGTGTTTCAGTAATCTATGCCTATTTACCTGCTGCTATTTCCTCGGAATGGGAGCGATAATTCAAGATGAAATACAGCACGTATTACTCTTGAAAAGAGGAATTTTCTATCCTTTTCTCCGTAATTGAGGTCATTCAACCACTAGGGTTCACCTGGAGTCCACACCGTGATACACGCGTCACTCCAAGCCATTTTATCTTTTGTGCTGATAGTCAAGATCGCAGCTCTAACATTGACATCAAACTCTGTCTGGGCAGATGACTAAGAGTGCTGCACAACGTAAACTTTTGACCCTCAACTTTTTGACCTGCAGTTGCAACGCACTAACCACAAAGATATACAAAGCTGTGCCTCTTCTTTCAAGGGGAAGTCCCCCCACCCCCATGGCAGGATCTCAGGGACGCCCGACTTCTGCCACTGCGTTTCGGAACAGGAGGGTGCATTGGATATTTTTGGGTGTTTGTGACTGTATTTCCTGTGAAATCAGCCTCCTATCTCTTTTTGTCAGCACTTAAAATAGGAATGAGATTATTTTGAAATCACTCATCATTACATTTATGAGGAAAATGAATAGGATGGGGGAACCTCACAAAAAGTGAAAGAAAAAAAGATGAGTAGAAAGCAGATAATGGAAGTTGGAGACATTTTTTTCTTTATTTAAAAATAAAGACGCTGCCCTAATTGTTGGGCGAGCTGGCCCTGGCAGGCGAGTTGACTGTGAACTTGTACTAAAGCGTGCTCTGCTGGCGATTCCTAGGGTGTGCAGATTTATCTTCTCTGCATTTACTTAACCCGGCAGTGAACTGCGCGGGCGTCATTTGTTAGGCGATGACAGACTTCACCTCCAGCAAGGGCTGCTTCACAAAATCGCAATAATTACCCAATAACCTTCATAACAAATATTATTATTGAAATGACCAGTCAGTTTGTGGGGAGGGGACTTGGTGAGAGAAAGACCGCTTTCTTTGTGAAAAACACCCAACAAAACAAACCTAGGCAGATCTTCCAGTTCTGGGGTCTGGAATGGCTAGGGCTGTGACTCCCCACTCATATGTGGGCGGGATCCTAGGTTGACCCCCTTAGCCCTGTCTGGAGGCCCCATTTATAGTTTCCTCACTGACTGGAAAGAAATTCTGCCTTAGAAGCCAAAGGGATGGAGCCCACACTGTTCTGCACTCTCCATAGTGGGCAAACCTCAGAAAGATTCCCAAACTGAGACGGAAGAGAGGCTTCAAAGGGCATCTTTTAAACTAAAAGGATTGTTTACCTCTTTAATAGCCCATCTTTCAGGATGTAATTTGCTCTCCCCTCACTAATTGTTTGGATATAATATTCTTCACATCTCAACAGAACAACGTGACTCTGTTTCTGGTAGAAAATTCTGTCTTGCTCTCTCAGAGCCGCCAACAATGAAGCAGGGGAAAGAGCAGGAGAAAAGAAATCTTGGCATAATGTTGTGAAATTAGACCATGGAAACCCTAGCAAACCCCTAAGTGAGTGTGACCAGAAGCTTCCTATTATATTTATAGTTCAGGAAATATTGTCTCTTCAGCTTGTAGAAACAAACGAGGCCTTGCATTTCAGACACCTTCTCCTTTTACAGGACCAGGAGTACAGACAGATACTTCTGCCACCGGCTGAGGCTGGGTGTCTTCAGAAAGCCCTCAATGTCAGAGATTTTTCTCTAAGTAAGTTCCTCTACCAAAAACAAAAACAAAAAAAACCCAAAACAAAACAAAAGAATGCAAGAGAAGAAATGACATATCTACAAAACCAGCCATCTCTTTACTATGCTTCCTATGAAAATAGGAAAAAAGAAAAAAATTCCTTCAGTAACTCTCACATAGGTCTGACTGGATGCTGTATTTTTTAGAAAGTCATTTAACTCTATGCAAGTTAGCCCGCTCCTTAAACGCTAAAGTTTTATGAAGATTACAACAGACAGAAATAAGCAAGCTGACCATATTTATAGCCTCTAATTCTTTTAAATCATGGGAAAGATTCTCTATATCGTGTGATGTTAGACATGGGTCCAACAGCCTTTCTGCCCATTCCCACACCCCACGGTAGGATGTGGCCACTGAGGTGGTGTGGCCGCTTCCTTCAGGCGAGTTACTCAAGTCAACCTACCAGCAGCCCTATTACTCTTTTTTTCTGCTACTAATTTTAGTCACCAAGAAATCACTCAAGCAAGATCACCAAATGAGCAACTAAAATCAAACCTTCACCTAAATACTTTCCAATAAAGAACCCGAAACTCAGAGCAGCAAAACAAAGACTCCAGAATTCTCACAGACATATAAAATAATAAAAGAGAACCCAAAGAGAGTTTCTACGCTGGTTCCCACTAAGATGCAGACACATTTTCTTGAGCGCTGAAACAGCAATGCTCACTTTAACAGGCTACACAAGATGACTTTAGGAATTCGCCTTGCCACTCACTATTCAAGAGACGTGGAACTTGTGGGAGGGTTTCGATTTTTCAGAAAAACTTCCCAGGTTTTGCTTTTGGGACCTCTGACTTTGGGGACATCTGTTGGACTTATGTTGAGAATAAGTGGCCTCTGCACAATACAGTGTGTTGAAATTCCAAATCTACACTTCAGAATTTTTTCACTTTAAGCAGTTAGTGAATACCTTTACCAATTAGCACTTGCAGAAATTTAGCACTACCCAGTTCCTAAGGAGAAAAGCATTCGGAGACAGAAGATCTCATTTTTTGTTTCATTTCTGAGTTGGAGGCTTTGGCTTAATTCCTCAGACGGGATAGGGAGAAATCTGCTAGGTCCCTTGTGGGTACCCATCCAGAAAAAGACCCCAGGACAGGCCACAGTATCCTTAATCAAAGGCTTTGCCACAGAAGAATGTGGGGATTTGGGGCCAGAAGAGGTGGCCGAGGCCGAGCTGTAATAGGACCCAGGAAAATTTTATTTCACCTTACTTCACCTGTTGGTGCAATATTGGGGACTGTTTTGGAAATCACAGATTATGTAAATTTCCTGGGATCAAACAGAAAGAGCAGCTAACAAAAGAAAGGCGGAAATCTCCTACTGACAAACAACCAATTTTTTTCCCCTAAACTACCCTTTATGATGTGTCAGGGAAAACAACATAATGGCTCTGGGGACTTTTAAGTTGAGCATTGAAGACACCTCGATTTCCCCGCAAACTTTAGGGCACAGTTTGGAAGAATTTCCCCTATATGTTGAGGGAGAGTAAATTTCTTTATTCTTTAGTGTTACTTAGGGGGACGCCTAAGATGCCTTTTGAGGGTCCTGTGCGTAGATGTTTTAATTCTACAAAGGAGGAGAGGAAAAGGAGAGGGAGAAGAAAGGCAAGGCGGAAGAAAAGAAAGCGCTTTAACTCCTTTCATTTAGCCTGGGGATTCAAACACTAAAGTTAAATCCGGCCATAAAGTTTATTGCTTCAGACTCACAGGCGGGTGAGAACAGTCCCACCCAAAATAAAAAGAACGTGCAGGCCTGTAAGGTTCAGGGCCTGGTCTCGGGTGCAGGGGAGTGGGTGGTGAGCCCTCCCCAGAGGTGGGGACCCGCGGTCCCCACCGTCCTGTGGGCGCTAGCGTCCTGGGCTCGCCCTGGCAACCCAGGGGCCCAGCCTGGAGGTGCGGCCCGCGCTTCGCCGACCTCTGCCACCCTCGAGCTCTCACCAGCCAGCCTGAAACCCGGCCCCGTAGGCAGCCACTTCCATTCAGTCCTGCCAAATGACCCAGGCCCGCGAAGACATATTGCCACAGCCCCATAAGGAATCCCGCCAAAGTCCGCCTCAGCCCTGCCTGGGCCTTTCTCTCAAACTGCCAAGCACTCCCAAGCGCAGCGCGGCCCTCGGCGCCCGGCGGCCCGCGCCCCACTGTCTCCCAGCCCCCATCCTAGGGCTCCGCGACCTCCCGAAGAGCCGGGACCCGTAGCCCTGGAATGGGGGGTGGTGGCTTTGCCAAGTCTCCACACAGACCCATTCGCACACAAAAATCTTTTTCACGCGGGTGAGAGCAGCAGATGTCATTAACATCCGCGATGGTGCAGCAATTAAAGTAAGGCCTGGGGATGCGGCGCGGCCACAGGCGCTGTTCACCGTGCTGGCTCCGCAGAGCAGGCTCCTGGCGCTGCTCAGGAAGGCAAAGGCAAATTTTGTTCGCCCCTTTTGCATTCAGAGGCAACCTCAGAGTTACTGAACCAGAGAGAGAGAGAGAGAGAGAGAGAGAGAGAGAATGAGAGAGAGAGAGAGAGAGAGAGAGAGAAGGAGAGAGAATGAGAGAGAGAGAGAGAGAGAGAGAGAGAGAGAGAGAGAGAGAGAGAGATCCAGGAAAAAGTTTCCAGAGTACAAATAAACTTGAAAGCGCTCAGGAGGCCAGCTTACCTTAACTCCGAGGAAGCCATTTTTCAAAGAGTTTTGAGAACTTGTGGTTTGGACACTTCTGGACCTAAAATTGACAATTTGAATGACCAGGCGGCACACGTAGCCTGCAAAAGAGTCAAATGGAGTCCAGCGTCAGTGAGATTATATGTTATGTGGTATATAATGTTGGATGTCAACTCCCCAAAACCATAAAACTTACTTTAATGGCCCCACGTGACGTTTTATAGCCAGTGAGCCGATCTGTCTGTGCTATGGATGATTTTACGATCTAATTCATAGACAAAACCCTATTCATTTGGCACCCAAATGTCATATAGCCGGAACTGGGGCTTATAAAGTTTACTGTTTTATAACTTTTAAAAGGAAAGACGGCATCAGTGTAAGCAGTCGGTAAATGTGCAAATCTCTAGTTGCGCTTTAGCTGCTCTGAGGAGTTTCCCAATCGAGCTAGGATGGGGTAAGTACCTTCCATTTGTAGCGAATTAATTGTAGCAAAAGAAGTCAAGTGGGTTCAGGGCGAGGAGTGGGAAGGGGTACCTGGGTGGGTTAGGGGAAGAGGGTTTGGGGGCCACAGCTTGGCAGAGCAGCCTCTTCCAGTGGAGGCCCAGGATGGCCTTAGGAAAGAGGCAGCATCTGTGTGGGCCCTGAGGGCCGAGGGCCGCTAACAAAGCCCTGGGCTTTTCCTCCTCTCTCTTCCTCTTTTTTGTACCCAGCAAGTTACCTTGGTTTTCTCATAGATGGGCAGGTTGGACTGAGGCTTTGGAACCAACTACAGCTTTCCCACCATCTGCCCTGAACTTTCTGTTGGGTCAGAGTTAGGGAGGCCACGGGTCAGGGTGTTGGTCTGAGGTCTCCTTGTGCAGTCAGGCTGCTCAGGTAGCCTCAGACTCACCAGCTTCCAGGACTGGACTGACAGACAGAAGAGCAGAAAGAGCCGCTCACTATTTGGCACAAACCAGACCAAGAGAACTTACAATAGAAAGTTTATTTTTTGTTTCCAGTCAGTATTTTTTTCCTTAAAAACAAATACAAAAAAAAAAAAAAAAAAAGCTGATCACAGTTTGCTTAAACAGCCAGACTTGGACAATATTTGTAACTTTGTTCACAAAAACATACATCACTGAAGCTGCGCTTATAAGAGCCACTTCCAGAGTTCGTGCAAAGGGTCCTACAAAGGCACGCAGGGACACACCGCTCGGAGTCACAGTTTTCGTCACAGAGCCACTAGTCACTACACGTCAAACAAGTTAAGTTGTGTCTCATCAAGTCACCTCTACAACAGCATTAATTACACAAGGAATATAGGTAGTTTGAATAAAAATATCTTTAACAGCTTGGAGCTATTGAGACAGGAACACTTCCACTCACATGCACAGTTAAATAACTGGAGTGCGACACACAACATTGGCACTAAACGAGGTCGAAGGGGAACTTTTTTGTGTGTTTTTTCTCTTTTCTTTTTGTTATAGTTACTTCAAGTAACACAGCTTGCTTCATATAAATAAGTTAAAACATCTATTTTTTTTTTTTCAAGACAAAGCCATTCAGGACAAAGAGATGAACGGAAAGCAGATCTACTTATACAGGCGCTATAATGGCAATAAACAGGCTCATGATTAAAAGATGAATTAGGGCAACGAGAACAGAGCTTCTTCACAGAAGGAACACAAGGGAGTTTCAGAAAGTCACCTTAGTACTGACACTACGCGGGATCCGCTAATACTGCTCAGTACTTTAAACGCTCAAATACTCAGGGGCGGAAGGCCCCTCCTGCCGCCGCCATGCTCATGCTTTTCAGCTTATTATCTTTTTTCCATTTCATTCTCCGGTTTTGGAACCAGATTTTAATTTGTCTCTCGGAGAGGCAAAGAGCATGTGCTATTTCAATCCTTCTTCGGCGGGTCAGGTAACGGTTGAAGTGGAACTCCTTCTCCAGCTCCAGGGTCTGGTAGCGCGTGTAGGCCGTCCGGGCCCTTTTGCCTTCCGGACCGCCTATGTTGTCTGCAACAGAAAAGTCAGCGGTTTAGCCACCCACTCCTCAGCCTCTGGCTACCAAAGTCCACCAGCTGGATAGGCCAGGGTCCAGAGCAGGGAACAGGGGAGAAAAGCTCAACAAGTCCTCCCTTTTCGCCCGCCCACCCCTCTCGAATTTCCTTCCCTCTTCCTTTCTAGAAAGAAAACAATACGATTTGGACTCTGGGAACAATCGGCCCATCCGAGGCTGAAGCTGCATCCCGGAGCATCGCCCGACTTTCCCTCTCCTGCCCTCTGGCCCTGCCCTTGGAGCCCCGAGGCGGGGGGCATAGCCCTCCCAGGCTGTCCACAGCTCAGAAACCCACCAAAGCAAGGCCCTTTTCTGAGCGCCCAAGTGGCCTCCAGGTCACCCTCCCTTAAAGTTCCAGCCCTGCGAGCCGCCTACTGTTCCAGCCCGCACGCTTGGGGCGCCTGCTTTCTTTTTCTTCCCTGTCCTTTCCTGTTCTCCCTCCTGCCCCCAAACTTCAGAATCCCGCAGGCTCTTGCCTGGATTATTGCCCCTCCAACCCCTTTTCGGGGACGCTAATTAGTAACGCTGCTTCCCCAGCGCAGCTCTCCTCATAAATTATCCGCCCTGACAAGCCCGATTCACGGCCCCTACTGCCATCCTCTTCCTCTCTGCCCCCTGCTCGGCTAGCCTGACCCGGGAGCGCGTTCCAAGGCTCTGGGGTTCGACGTGGGTCTTTTCCTTTTCCTCCCTTTCAACGTCTAAACTTGCTTGGCCAGCGGCCCTCCCCCTGTTCCCTACCTCCGTCCCGAGCGAGCGCAGGGCGCTGCAGAGAAGAGAAGGGGGAAGGAGGAAGGCAGGGAAGGAGACCGGTGGGGAAAGGCTCTACGGGGCTGAGAGAGAGACATGACCAGGAGAGAGACGGAGGAAGAGGGCGGTAAAGGAGAGAGCGGGGTCGAGAGCCGCACCCCCGCGGCCGCGTGGATTGAGAAAAAGGCTGGCTTTACCATGACTTATGTGCAGCTTGCGCATCCAGGGGTAGATCTGGGGTTGGGCCGGCGGCGCCGGGCTCGGCTCGCTCTGCGCGCTCGCCTGCTCGCTGCTGGCGGGGGCGTCCTCCTCGGCTCCGGACGCTGTGCCAACCCCCTCTCTGCTGCTGATGTGGGTGCTGCCGGCGTTGGCCGAGGCGCCGCTGGAGTTGCCCAGGGAGTTTTTCCCGCCGTGGTGGCTGTCGCTGCCAGGCGAGGGGGCCACGGCGGAGCAGGGCAGCGGGTCAGGCGGAGGCGAGTGCGTGGACGTGGCCGGCTGGCTGTACCTGGGCTCGGCGGGCGCCGCGCTGGCGCCGGCCGCGTAGCTGCGGGCGCGCTCCCCGGAGCCAAAGTGGCCAGAGCCCGAGCGGCCGACGCTGAGATCCATGCCATTGTAGCCGTAGCCGTACCTGCCGGAGTGCATGCTCGCCGAGTCCCTGAATTGCTCGCTCACGGAACTATGATCTCCATAATTATGCAACTGGTAGTCCGGGCCATTTGGATAGCGACCGCAAAATGAGTTTACAAAATAAGAGCTCATTTGTTTTTTGATATGTGTGCTTGATTTGTGGCTCGCGGTCGTTTGTGCGTCTATAGCACCCTTGCACAATTTATGATGAATTATGGAAATGACTGGGACATGTACTTGGTTCCCTCCTACGTAGGCACCCAAATATGGGGTACGACTTCGAATCACGTGCTTTTGTTGTCCAGTCGTAAATCCTGCCTGATGACCTCTAGAGGTAAACTCGTGCACTAATGGGGGAGTTGGGTGGAGGCAAGAGGGGTGGTGCGCGCGCCTCAGGCGCGTGCCCGCCTCCCGCCTCCGCCGTTCAGTCGGACTCGAGCGCCACCCGCTGGAGGCAGGGAGCATCGCTCCGCTTCCGACCCGGGGCTGCAAGGGCCGGGGTCGAATTGAGGTTACAGCCCATTATGGCAAAATTATTGCATTTCCCTCGCAGTTCCATTAGGATGTACCAATTGTGAGGCCGTCAGCTGCCGATCGCGTGCCCGGCAAGGATGCAGAGGACTGGGGGGAGATAGTGACTTGGATTTTATTTACAACAACTTTTATTTCCCCGCTGTGCAGCCCCTCTTATTTTTGTGTCGAGGTCGGGGTCGGTTCTGCCCGTCTTGCCGGCAGCTCTGAAATCTGAAAATACAGATATCACCTTCGGGGAAGTGGGGAGGCCATTTAGCCAATTGGAGAAATAAATCCTGCCCGCAGCAGCAGCTACAATTACGGCTCTGTTTTTGCGAGCGCATGAGGTACAGTGTCCCTGCCGTTCTTAAATGACAGGCGTCTATTAAAGATAGCTTTTGTGTAGTGCTTCTCCTGGGTGAGGTCAAATTCCATACACTTTTATAACCAGATTCGAGTTTTCTTTCGTGTAAATATGGTTTTCGTGTCATTAGTTTGCTATGTAATTTGCTTTAAGTATCCAGCCTAGAGAATCTTCACCACTGGGTCTTTTTCCTCTAGCCAGCCGGGCCCCAAGTCTGAGGGTTCTCCGTGAACCCAGCGAGCGGGCCCAGGCTCCCCCCAGCCACGGAAGCTGCTTGGGGGCTGGGGATCCGTGAGCCCATTTATTAGGGTCTTGCTTAAACCTCCAGGAGTAAAATGAGGGCGTTAATAGAAGCATTTCGTGGCAATGCCTAGTATCTCCGTAGTTATTTTCCTGGAATCTGAAAGACGAAAGTAAATCACAAATATAGCCGAAAGGCCTGGCGGGGAGGGGGTCTCCCCGCTGGAGGCGGGGAGTCACAGACGCCCCTGGCACGTTTGGAAACCAGAACTCTTGCCACTCCCATGGCCGTGGACCCCCTCCTTCGGTCCTGAAAGCTGCTATAGTGGCAGCGCCGACACTGTTGGAGGCAAGGAGCCAGAATCCAGAGTCCGGATCCTTCGGGAGCCCAGTCGCTCCCGAGGCTGTAAAGTTCCACCCGCGCCCAGGTTGGCTGGCCTCGGCTGAGGCTGCTTCTCTTCCACGGACGGTTGCACGGAGGGCCGAGAGACTAGGCTCTCTCAGGGCCCCCTTTGTTCCTTGTGCTTCTTCCTGTCTGGGGGCGGCTTGGGAGGCCACCGCAGTGCTGGGGCCCCAGCCTTTAGGCCTCCTCTTTACACTGGCCGGAGTCGATTTGGTGGTTCCCTGTGGGACTTGGTGGTGAGGCCAAAATGCCTAGACACCAAAAGGGTCTCGGTTCCGGGTTTCTTTCCTCTCCAGCAACCCCGCGTCCCGAGCTCAGGCGCAAGCAGAAGCGCTAGCACGAGAGCCAGGGACGAATTTGGGGCGCGCCCTGGGATCCGGATCGGACTTGGGCAGCCTTGGAGAGCGGGACTGTGTGTGCAGTGTGCCCCGCTCCGCCGCTGGGATTGGCTGTGGGTTTTTTTGTTTTGTTTTGTTTTTTTGTAAGAAATTAATGCTCAGGCGTTTGCAAAGCTCTGGGCTCCCCTAAAGCTGTGGAAGCCACCCAGATGGGAGCCGGCGGGGAGAAAAGTTGGGGAGCAGGCGAAGGCAAGGGGGCAAAGCCGTAAGAGGTTGCCGCGCTGGCCTGGTCCCTGCCCAGGCGTCTACTCGCCCGCCTTTGCCTCAGCTTCCTCCCCGCTGGGTTGTGTGGAATTGATGAGTTTATTTTCCTTTTTCCACTTCATGCGGCGGTTCTGGAACCAGATCTTGATCTGGCGCTCGGTGAGGCAGAGCGCGTTGGCGATCTCGATGCGGCGGCGCCGGGTCAGGTAGCGGTTGAAGTGGAACTCCTTCTCCAGCTCCAGCGTCTGGTAGCGCGTGTAGGTCTGGCGGCCTCGGCGCCCGTGACTCCCGTACACGGCACCTGCGGGCAGAGATGGCCAGGCGCCCGTAAGCCAGGATCCGGCAGCCGAACCAGTCAGCCCCATACCCTGCGGCCCTGGCCTCTGGGCTGGAAAACACCCGCCTCCACTCCAGCCTGCCCCACTACATCTTGAGCCGGAAGCCGGCGGGATGGGAGATTATTTCATACAAAGCGAGATGTTTTCCACCTACAACGACTTGGGGCCAAAAGTTACTATTTTTGAAAAATCTGCTCTGTAAGAAAACCATTACAAGCAAAAGAATATAACAAGCATTCTTAATTCTCTTAATTCGGGGTACCTAAGTCGTGTTTTTGTGCAAATGGTGTGGTGATGGTGGTGGTAGTGGTGGTGGTGGTTCCTGTGTGTGTGTGTGTGTGTGTGTGTGTGTGTTTGGGAGTGGTGGGTATGGAACCCTGTGAGCAAAGTGGACAATTCAAATTCACACACGGGTCTCTGTGAAGATATGACTGTGGACAGCCATGTCAGGACTCAACACGCCTTTTGTAAAATTAAAAGTGGTCAGCCTTCTCAAATCTTTGCAAATTCCCCCAGATTGTATGGTCCTTTTGAGAAATGCGGAACTCCATTGAAAAAAAAAAAGTGGATTTTAAAGCAAAACACTCCAAGTTTTTAAATCGGCATTAGGCTCTGTCCTTCTCCAAGGACAGAGATGTGGAGTTTTTGGAAACCAGGGGCCAAAAGATGGAGCTATGGGCCATTTGGGGTTCCTGGAAATGCATAACTGTGATGGGCTATCTGTTCTGGTGCCAAAGGGCCCATAGGTGGGGGTAGCCCCCCAAGCTGGGTATATGAAATTCAGGCAGGGCCTCAAAAGGAGGCAGAAGTTGGCTGTAAGTGAGCAGTTGAGTGGAAGGGGGAGGAGGGGAGGGCAGAGAGAAAAATACTGAGGATGTGGCCCTCCAAGGCTTAGGGAAGCCCCTGGAAGAGGCCAAATGAGGGCCTCTATCAATATGCGTTTCTGAAGGACAGAAAGGGGGGCAGTTGTGAAGTGAAGGGGAGTTTTCACTGATGGGTGCAGAAGACTATCTCAGGGTGGGTATCTGAGCAAGGTGTTACCAGGTTGCAATGTGAGCAGGCACTACCTCCCATCCAGCCTGGCTCTCTCTTCAGGTTGCCCATCACGGGTCTCACAAAGCATGGCAGTGACCCCCGCACACACTCCCACAGTGTCTTATATGGACACTGGTGCCCTGCCTTCTCTCTACCACAGCTTGACTGCCCCATTGGGAATGAGTTGGGCTTTTTTTAAAAAAATCTCTTTTTTAAGCTACAAAAACTTGGTTCATTCTTTCCTCCTGTGTTTCCATTTTCTCTGTCGACTTCCTCTCTTCCTTCCTTCCTTCCTTCCTTCCTTCCTTCCTTCCTTCCTTCCTTCCTTCCTTCCCTGCTTCCTTCCCTCTTTCTCTCCACTCTCTTGGGGGGTGGGGGGCCGCAGGAAAATGCCTTACCCGCGCAGGAGTTCATCCGCTGCATCCAGGGGTAAACAGGACTCGTGTACTTCCGGTCGGTGCCTTCGTCATGGAGGGCTTTGCCCGGCACGCTGCTGCTGTCGGGTTTGTACTGCTGCTCGGGAGAAAAGTGCAGATAGTCCCCGGGGCCCCTCTGCTTGCCACTGCCCGAGGGCGAGGCGCCACTGAGGTCCTTATCAGAATAGAAACACGAGGCCCCGTACTCGTAGGACGCCCGGTTGCAGGCCAGGACCGAGTTGGACTGTTGGTAGAAACAAGGTGAGGTGTACGTCTTGTCCGGGAGGCTCGACGCCCCGTACGAGGCCGGGAAGGGCCTCAGCGCGTCATAGCCGGCCGGGTAGAGGGGCAGCTGGCCCAAGAAGGAGTCCTGGCCGCTGGGCAGGCTCCCGGGGAAAGTGGGATTCACAAAATAGGAACTCATTTGCGCGTCCCTCTGCAGGACTGTGATTTGTTGTGTATTAGTACATCTGGCTATAACTATTAGTAGTCATCGAACTGGTTTGTTTCTGGATGGCCGAACGCCAAAAGCGACAGCAGCAAATCGCACCAGCTGACGCGGCGGTGGCCAATGGGAGCGAGCGCCGGAGCCCGCTCCCCGGGGACCGCGGCGACCGAGGCAGCAAAGTTACAAACAGCCCCCAGCCCGCCTGCCCGCCGCCCGCCCGGCAGATTAATGGGCGCGCACAGCCGGCCTGCCCGGCTCCCTTCCCGAACGCCAGCGGCGGGCACGGCCCGGGCAGAGGCGTGAGGATCAGGCCATGGTAGGGATACCCGGGCTAGGGCGCCGCCGGCCCCTCCAGGGCCGCTCTTTCCTCCTTTTTGCTTTGCTGGATTGTGCTGGTTTTTCTCTCCAAACAGGAAACCTGACAGCCCCGTGCCCGGAGGGGCGGTGACAGGGATGGCTTTGCTCTTTGCGGCCTGCCCTCCCGGCGGGGCCCTGAGTTTGCCCCTCCCCCCGCACTCGTCTATTCGTGGGTGCGGGTTCCAGGGCTGGAGAAGGTCTCTGAGAACCCAGGCCCGAGCTCCCTGCTCCTCACTCCTGCGCCTTAGGAATCAGCGCGTCCCCTCCATCTCTCCTTCCCCACTCCCACCACAGGCCTGGGCCTGCCAGCCACCGAGGGCGGAAGGCTCACCTGGAGCTGACCAGGACGCGGCCAAACGTAGTTTCTTCCCCCGCGGGCCCCTCCTCCCACAGACAACACGTCTCCTTTGAGTCCGGACGCGCTCCCCTCCAAAAGCCATAGACGAACGACCGCCTGGCCTCAAAGCGCCCCCACAAGCTGTGCGCCCCCGTCCTGCATTTGAACCCAAAAAACAAGAGGCCAGAAATCACTGGTTTCAATAAGAAAAGGAACTACAGAGGAGTGGCCATGAGACTGAGCTGCGAAGCCAGCCTTGGGACCTGCTCCCATTGCCCAGCGCCTGGAGAATCGCCCTCCCTCACCTGGACCTCTCAGAACTGAGATAGATCCAGACGTGGAACCTCTGTCCTCATTCCAGAGGTGCGAGCGACCCAGGGTCCCTGGCCCAGCCAGGCATAGAGGGCAGCTCTGCCGGGCCCAAGGCTGCGGGATAATTGATGTGCGTGGTTTCCGGGCGCCCCACAGCCCCACACTGTCCTGGGATGTGTCCTCTTTTCTGCCTTTCCTGGGACTGGTCCGAGTCCTGCCCGGGTCAGCCGCCCCCAGAACGAGGACCACTTAAATCGTCTGAATTGCTTTTACCGCAGTCCCAGGCCTGGCCTTCCCCAGACAGGACATGAAAAACCTGTGCTGGGTTTGCCTGAGAGGTGTGCCTTGAGAGAGTTGACTTTTACAGCGCATGGATCAATCTCATTTTGTAAAATGTGATATCTTTCCAATGGCATTTTTACGACTGTATTTGTTGGGCTTGTAAAACCCCTTGAATTAGCTTTAAAATCCTCAATTTTGTGGAGGTTGAAAAAAGAGTATTTATCGAATTGGTTGAATTTCTGGAAGGTGTTTATAAGATCTGTAAAACTGTGGTAAAGGCAGAGAATAGGGTTCGTGATTTGTGGGAGGCGACATGTCCCCCCAGGAACCTAGCAACAACTTCCCCCTCCCTCATTTCCCCCAAAGGGAAAAAATTAGGAAAGGACTGGGCTACGGTGGACCTCCACAGAGCCTGGCATGCACCCTGAAAGCGGTTGTTACCCACTTTCTGGGGGCTGTGCTCAGAAGCCTTCTGGCTGTGCCCCAATAAATCCAAGCTGGGAAAGTTTCTCCTTTGCATTATATCTATCTATCTATCTATCTATCTCTCTATATATATGTCTATATATATAGAGAGAGAGACATATATATATAAAAAAGATCTGGAAGGAGAGGATAGAATTTAACATTTCCCTTGCTGCATTTCTTCAGGGAAAGGATCCAATAGATGAAAATGAAAACTCAAGAGTCAAAAATTGAAAGGGGGATTTTTTAAAAAGCTATGTTCCAGGAAAATCATGTTTGAATTATTGTTTCTTAAACAAGACCATCAGTTGACAGTGATTTCAAGCAAGTTATTATTATATAAAGATCAAAAAGATTGTTTGAAGATGTTGATAAATGTTTACATTTATAATTTCTGCTTCATTCCTCTAGGTCCTACACAGTGTTGGGGCTGGTAACAATTTACTACTGTTATTATTTGTTATGATTTGACCTGGATTCTCGATCTAATAATGGTCCCAGTCAACGAGAGAATTTGATTTCTCAGCTAACAGCCAAAA
>NW_011888850.1:4128591-4178114 GCF_000151845.1 Pteropus vampyrus
ACAGAGACAGAGGCACTCAGGCAAGAATAGGAGCCCCAGACCCTGGACGGATCCTTTCCTGGGATGGTGAGAACGGCCACCAGGGCTCTCTCTTCTTGGTCAAAGCCACGCAGAAAGTCCACTTACCTTTCAGCAGCTCTTCAAGGGGTACTGGATGGCGAGCAGGGCCCCACAATCTGCCCTTTCCCTGGGCTGCCCACTGAGCTCCTCGACTTCTGCCAGGCTGGAAGGCGGCCCGCCAGTGTGGGGGGACCTTGAAGGCCACCTCATCTGCCCGGATCTCTAGCCCAGGCCAGAGCCCACAGCACACAGGTGCGGCCTCTGCCTGTCACCAGCCCTCGCCTGGAGCCAAAGCCCGCCTTCCTTGCCATAGCCAATCTTCCTCAAGGCCAGCCAGGCCTGCAGGCCTCAGGACTACGAGTGGTCTCTTTGATTTCAAAATCCCAAAGCCGCGCGTTCCCCGAACCAGCGTGCGCCCCCAGGGCGCCTTGGGACGCGCAGTTTGGACAGAAGCAGCCATGATGTGCCAGGCGGCCTGTGCAACCAGTCTCCATGGTGCTGGTGGGGAGGGGGAACCCGAGTCTAGTCGGGCGTCCAGCTCCTGTCAGGTGGCCAAGGCGGGGGAGGTTCCGAGCCAGTCAGGCCCTGGGAGACCGCCCCTCAGGTCCTCCCTCGCCCCCCTCTCCTCGGCCTTCTTGGGAATCTCTGAGGGGCCCGCGCAGCAGTCGCGCCAGGCTGCAGGACGCGGAGCTGCGGCTGGCGTCGTCCCGGCGACGGCCACAGCGTGGCAGCAGCGAGCGCCCGGCACGGTCGCAATAAATAATTTGCCCACGGCAGCCGCAGTCAGGCCGCCCGCCGCCCTGCGATGCAAATGCGCCGCTTTATCCCCTCGGAGCGCACCCACAGCGCTCGCGGGCGTTCCAAACCTCCACAGCCCCTTTTAATTATCGAATGCACACCAAAAGTATTATCTGAAGGTGAGAAAACAACAACAACCAAAGCCAAAACACAAAAAGAACTCGAGCCCAGAAGCTCAGGGTGGTTTCTGGTCGCTGTCCCAGGAAGCTCCCGGGCAAATCTGGCCTAGAGGCACTCAGGCCAAACTGTGGGCTGTGGAGACAGCGCCCGCGGGCCCCTCCGCGCTTCCACCCAAGCGGCTCCACAGTCCTCTCGCCGCTCGCAGAAGGTGGGCGCGCGGTCTCCAGCCAGCTGCGCCGAGGGGAGGGTCCCCCTATCGCCCAGACTCGGTTTGAGTCCTCCCTTCAACCTTAGCTACCCGGCCCCTGCCTCTGGCAATAACACCGCTCCATCCTCTGCACCAAAACTTCCCGCTAAGCAACACCCAGACAATTAACCCCATCCTCTCCTTCAACACAGAATTCCACTCGCGCACCCCTTCCCTCTCCCCGCGCTTCTGACACCTCTCTCATCGGAAAACCTCGTGGAGGGAAGCAGGCCATCAACAGAGGACTCTGGCTGAATTAGTAAGTTTTTGGTTATCCCCCCACCCCCGCCTCCTTAATTCTGCCTTTCTCTCCGGAAATAAATTCCCACGGAATAGAAGGTGCTGTGTTGATGCCATAAAACGCCTGTCGATTAATTCGCTTTGCCCTCACCTCTTCCCACCTTACCACGTCGGGAACTGTCCCCAGTTGTTGGAGGATTCAGCCGAACCAACTGGTCATGAATGGGGCAAAAAAAAATCCAAACCCGAGAAGCTGGCGGGAACGCAGGGTGCAAGGGCACTTCCTCTGGGGCTTGGGCAGGTCGCTGGGAGGACGGGGAGACCTCAGTGCCCCTGCCCCGTGCCAGGGCGCAGTGCCACGGGGAAGGAAGGCGGGCATTCTCTGCCACGGTGAGCCAGGGAGAGGAGGAGGAGAGAGTGAGTGTGTGAGTGTGTGTGTGTGTGTGTGTGTGTGTGTGTTTGTGCGCGCGCGCGTGTGTGCGCGCGGGGGGGGGGCACGAGTAGTGTGTGATGGGAGCGAATGTGAACGGGTGAGTGGGGGTGACAGGGAGGATGCCCCTCTTCAAAGCCGGCCTGGGTGCCCTCTCCCACCGCCGCGCCGCCGACTGCCATCTCACCACCTTTGCTCCTGTCTCCCCCCCCACCCCCATGTCTCACCTTCAGATGGCGGCTCCCAGAAGCTCCTGCTCCTCTGACAGCTGTCGCTTGGGCAGCCCGGGGAGACGAATTGTCCTCCCTCCTGGTGCCAGAGGACGCAGGAAATTAGCCAGGTTGCGAGTTGCAAAGCGGCCGCCTTGGCGCGGGGAACTCGGCGCACCCCACCTCCAGCGGGAGCGGCTGGGCCGGGCCGGCCCGAGGCCTCGTCTCGCTCGCCATCGCCGGACAAAGCGCAGCCGAGCCAGGGTGGAAGGCAGAGCTCCGAAGCAGGCAGGACTGTGCAGAGCAAAAGAATGCGGCTCTATTCTCGCAAGGGAAATTATAAAAAAGTTCATGTTCACGGTTCCCATCCACATGACCGACAGCGGCCAATGGAAGGGCTGAACAACTCATAAAGTTGTATTGCAAAGTTGTAAATTTTCATAAACAACAACGGATTTATGACCCTTTCCCCATCTCTAAGAGGAGGCAGCTCTTACACCGGCGCCATCTTACCACGGAGGCCGCCCCGACTTGGGGCCGCAGGTTTTACAGACCCAGTTGGGCTGTGTTTTATTAAAAGAGCAAGAAGAAGTGAACCCAGCCCTGGCAGGAGACTGGAGTCGAGGTCCTCGCCTGCCGAGCTCAAGCTGTTCCGCGCTGTCCCCACCTCCCTTTGCCCCTTTCCCAGCCCCTTCCCCGCACCCAGACGCCCCCGCCAAGGCTTGCAGCCCGGGTCTGCGGGCCCCTGCCCCTTCTCCCGCCCCTCAGCTGCAGAGCTGGGCCCTGGGGCTCTCTCACTTATCCTGAATGGGGGGAGGGGGAGGGGCTGCGTCAGAGGCCCGGATTTTCACCTCCTAGCCAGGCGCCAGGTTCAGGGCTCACGGAGAATTCGGGATCGGTCTCAGGTTGATACCCCTTTGCAAACCCACCCCACGGCCTTAGAGGAAAGAGCAGTTTTTGGATTTCATGGAAGGTTTTAGGAAGGTTCATGGAATATAATGTATCCATCAAAGATTCCGTTTTCAAGGGATTTGGAAGATGTTTGTGCACACACACACACAAAATTCACACAGAAATGCACATATACAATTTTGGCACACAGAAACACATACATTCAATTATGGACACAGAAATACAATTATGGATTCATGTAAAAAATGCACACAAATGTACACCGAAATACACGTACAAAAAAAGGTACACAAACCTATACAAATCCACACATTAAAAATCTACATAAAAAGAGACACAACATGCATACACACCAATTCATGGACACCCAACACTTGGATCCTATGTGTCCTTCTACATTTGCTTCCCTACAGCGTCTTCCCACACACACACAGAGCCAGGGCTTGCTCTCCAGCCATGCTCACCCTCTCCCCCAGGTTCCCCAAGATAAAGTAGTCTACGTTTCTTTGTCACCAAGCATCTTTATTTTTCTGTTACATAAAACATGGTTGGAGGGGCAAGATGGGAAGCATACGTTCCTGGAACCCCAGGCTAGAGCCGAGAAGGATGAGGGGGACACAGGACAACACAGGAGATGAAGGGCACTGAGGAGGACATAGACGGTCCCCACCAGCTATGGAGTTAGCTCAAGACAACACACCATGCTACAAAGTCACACCATTAACACATCCTTCCCAAGTCAAGACATTGCCTTACAAATGAGCTCCAAGACTATATAAATGACAAAAAAAAAAAATCTTGTTCAAATATACAATATTTGCTATTGTAGGAAAAGTCAGGGTGTACATATTCAACATGGCTGGGCAGTAGGACACAGGGTCCGGGGAGGGAGCAGGGGAGCTGAGAGCATCTCTGCAGTCCTACTAAGCAGACGCTAACTCGAGAGATCTGAAGCTAGCTGGGAATGCTCCCCTCCAGAAGTAGGGGGTAATGGGCCTGAACTTGGGGTACCCAGGCCAGAGGAGGAGGGATTCTGGGTTGTAGCACTTAGAATGCTTTGGAATAAATATATTATTTTTCAATTTAAATAGAAGCCAATGCCCTGGTCCCCGGACCTCAGCACCTTCTCAGCGCAGCCTCAGGGACTCCAAAGGCTGCCAGCTGCAAGCAGCAGGGGCCTGGCCTGGGAGGGGCTGGCACTAGGTAGCAGACGAGCCAGCAAGCATAAAATAGGTAGTTTGGGACAAGTAGGTAGTACTGAGAGAGTCAGGTCCTTGACATTATGGGGGAGGTGCTGGGTATACCAGTGTTGGGACAGGTCTGGGCTTCCTGGGAGTGGAGGCCCGCTGGGGCTGGGCCCATAGGTAGTTTGGGGGTGCCTCTCTCTGAGGCCTGTGCTAGGTAGTATTTTAGCCATGCCAGCACAGAGCCAGCCGGCCTTGGGTTGAGGGGGTGTGTCTTCTGGGGGTCCTCAGAGGCAGAGGGGATCCCCAAGGGGGCTCAGTCTAATGGCTGCTCAGTCCAGGAAAGTTGGGAGCTGGAGTGGGTAAAGGGGTAGATGGGGTACAGGTGGGGTACTGGGTTTGTTTGTTTGTTTGTTTGTTTTACATTTTCTTTTTATTTTTTTCCACTTTTGTAAATAAAATCGATGAGTCTCTAAAGACGCTTTCCCGACTGTCTGGTGCAGCCAAGGGCCCAGCTCGGCCCCTCATTCCTCGTCATCGTCGTCGTCTTCTTCATCGTCTTCTTCCTCGTCGGCCTTGTCAGCGGCAGCGACAGTCGCTGTGGTGGCCGGCACGGCGCCCTCGGGGACTGCGGTGGCGGCCGGACCCTCCTCCTTATGTTCTTTCTTCCACTTCATGCGGCGGTTCTGGAACCAGATCTTGATCTGGCGCTCGGTGAGGCAGAGCGCGTGGGCGATCTCGATGCGGCGGCGCCGGGTCAGGTAGCGGTTGAAGTGGAACTCCTTCTCCAGCTCCAGCGTCTGGTAGCGCGTGTAGGTCTGGCGGCCCCGCTTCCTGTCGGGCCCTGCAAGCAGACATATGGACACACAGACACGCGGACAGACAAGCCGACAGGGACATAGACAGGATGGCGCGTTAGCCAGACCGCGGTGCCAGAGCTCGCACCTTCCTCCCGGCCCTGACCCGGCTCGAATCCCCCTCCACCCCGCGCCCCGGGACTGATCTGGAGGAGGAGCGGGAATGGTAGAGGAAGACCCCCAACTGCGGTGCCAGACGCGCAGGCAGCTCCGTGAGGAGGGAAGGCGCAGAATACCAACTTTACAACCGCCCTTTCCAGCCGGCTAGGTTTCCACAATGTCCTGCTTCCCCTTGACAAAGGGAAATTGTAAATATAGAGTGTGGGCAAGTGGGAGACGCTGCGCTTTTGCCATTCAAAGACGAGCCGAGCCGTTTCCCCGCCTGGCTAGGCAAGTGTTCGACCCTCTGACGGCCCGCACCCCAGGGGCGCCTTCCCTCCCCAGCAGCCAGCGCCCCATCTGCGGACCTTCTTAGAGCGCTCCGACCCCTGTTCCCGCTCCTGCTGTCCACCCCAGCCTTTAAATGGCCCCTGGCACAGGGGCTTGTGACGGGCCCTGAAGGGTTAGGCTCTCCCTGCTTTTGAGAAAGAAGAGCCAGGCTGAAAGGAAAAGGAGGAGGGAGGGAGAGAGAAGAAAGGGAGCGAGGAAGAGAGAGAGAGAGAGAGAGAGAGAGAGAGAATAGAGAACAAACAAACTTAATGTTAAAAATTCCAAGGCAAATGGAGTTAAATAAATTTACGAGGATTGAACCCATTAATTGGGCCATAAAAAGTTTTATGAGCCTCATTTACATACAATGCTATGGGCTCTCCACGCTATGGCGCCTCGGCTCTAATTAAAACCAGAAAGGCAGCGCCGCCAGGAGTCAAGGGGCCGCCGGCTTGCCGCCTGGCTCCCCGCGCCTAGCTGCGAAGCCCCACGCTCCCCGCTCCCAGCCCGCCCGCCCACCCGGCCCGTCTGGCGGCGGCGCCTACCTGAAGACCGCATCCAGGGGTAGATGCGGAAATTAGCTTCAGCCGGACCGTGCAGCGCGCCTTCGTCCACCTTGTCGCAGGCGCCTTTGGCGAGGTCACTGCAGAGCCCGGGGATGTTTTGGTCGTAGGAGGCGCAGGGCAGGTTGCCGTAGGCGTCGGCGCCCAGGCCGTAGCCGGACGCGAAGGGGCTTTGATAGAGGGGGCTGTTGACATTGTACAAGCCCGGTACGGTCGAAGCGAAGGCGCCGGCGCCCGCCCCGTAGCCGCTTCTCTGCGAGTTGGGCGCAAAGGAGCAAGAAGTCGGCTCGGCATTTTGGAACAGAGAAGCCCCCGCCGTATATTTGCTAAAAAGCGCGTTCACATAATACGAAGAACTCATAATTTTGACCTGTGATTTGTTGTCCGGCAGCTTTCAGTGTCGGTTTTACGAGGTAGCGTGATATATGATAACATTACACCCCCAGATTTACACCAAACCCCATTTTCTTTTGGACGGAGCTCGCCGCAGCACGTGACCACCCACATGACCGCCTCCGCCAATCTCAGCAGCCCTCACAGGTGGTCTCTCTCCGCGGGGCCCGCGGCAGCCTAGAATGGAAGGGGAAGAGGCTCAAATGTGTCCAACGAATCTGTCCGCGGCGGGCTGGCCAGGCGCGTCCTGCGGGAGAAGGACCCCAGGTTCTGGGGAAGCGCTCAGCCCGCCGCCAACCTGGACGCCTGGCCTGCAGAGGCCGCGCGGTGCTGGCCGGCACAGTCTGTTCTTGCCTATTACCGAACCCTGGACCAAAGCCTGCGGGTCCTCCCTGCCCTCTTCTGCCCACTGACCCAGCCCAGGGAAGGTCTCCGCGCTGCCTGCAATCGCGCGCCTCACGGTGGCCCAGTGGGCAAGTCCCTGCTCTGGGTAGATCAACTCTTTGCCCGCGTTTCCTCCCGCCCGGGTCCGGTGGGAGATGGGCCCACTTAGACGCCCATCCAGATGGGGCCGACGCAGCGTCGCTTCCAGCTGCAGCGAGAACGCCACAGCAAACTGGAACCATGTGGTTCGAATAAAGTCAAGGTCTTCGGGCTTCCTTTCCTTAATCAGTGGCGCACTGTTTATCCGCCCTAAAGGAAGCAGTGAAATATTTATCTATTAATGAGCCTCATTTGCCAACAGATTTATTAACGTGAGATTCCCTTCCCTCCTCCTGGACACCGCTGGCCCCTGAAATTCTATGCTTTCGCTCCTGAGCACTTGACTGGCCTCTGGCAGACCGAGAAATGGCTGGACACTCTTTTGTCCCCCTGGCAACCTTTGAGTCTCCCTAGCTGAAGGGGAACCAAGTCTCATTCCCCGAGCTGGGAGGAACCTCAGGCCCTGCACCTTGCCAGGTACCCCTGGTGTCCTGAGGTTTCTTGTAACCTTCACTCCTGCCATCCCTGGACCTCTGCAGCTTCTCGTGGTCCTGAGTGCTGGGGAGCAATACATGCTTTACAGACAGTTTTGGGGGGGGCCGGTGCCTAGGGACTGCAGCCCACTCTGGATTTCCATTTCTTTTCGAGGCCCCCTCCCTAAAAGCCACCCAGCTCTGGTGGCTTCACCTTTCCAAGCACTAGCTCGCAGAGAGTAGAGCGCATAATAGTCTCCCTCCCTCCCATCCTGGCCCCCAACTCTTAGAGCCTACCTTCCCCTGCGCAGGGTTGGAACACCCAAAGCCCCTGAGGCCCACTGCTCCCTGGAGGGTGATGGGACGAAGCCTTCCCCTAAAGCCTCATAAACTGCCCAGGCCCCACTAGAAGCCTGGCAGCCAGGTCAGTATATCTTTTACTGCTCAGCTCGATTGCACACCATAAACCCGACCTCACAATGGAATTGCCCCGGAAATTCTCCTCTAAATTATAGAGTTTGGTTCCTCGTGTACAAAGCACTTCCCATCACTTTCAGAAGGTCCAGGCCGCCCCGGTTCACCGCACCCTCTGGGGGGGGGGGTCCTAAAAGCACAAAAGGCAACGGCGGGAGAGATTAAACCCGGATGCAACGGAGCCCCAGCTCTGGCCTAGTGGACGGCCCAGGGCGTGGACCGGGAGGTGGGGGCTGTCGGGGCAGGTGGGGCCAGGGTGGTGTCCCCTGGAGGTACAGCAGCCATGGGGGGCGCAATATCCGGGATGCCCTTTATGGTGGATCAGGATGATAGCTGTTTTGGTTGAGGAATGCGGGGGCAGGGGAGGGAAGCGAAAAGAGAAGGGAAAAAAACAAATATTCTAAATATTATCACTTTCGGGCAGGAAATAGTAACCTAAGAAAGTTAAAGGAAGACGGAACAAACAAGAAGGGGGCTAGGAGATCAAAGAAGAGGAATGAGACAGCGTTAGACCAATAAATTGTTCCCCGAGTGACACGAAGCAAGGTGCAAAGAGGAAGACCCCGGCCCGCCGCTGCCGCCGTCTGTCTGGACTCGGGTGGCTGGAGCGGCCGATGGCGATGGCGTTTAAAGTAGAACCTGCCCTGAGTGAGGCGACCCGACAGACCGCTTTCAGGGAGCGATTTCGAGGAGCGCGGGAAGGAACTCGGTCCGGGCCAAAAACGCTGAGAGTCCGCGCCACAGCCCGTCACTGCCGGGTTTTGTCTCCCGCAAGTCGGAGTGATCCAAGCAGGACGCGCTGCCCCTCAACCTGGGCCGAGGAGGATCCAGATACGGCTCGCAAGGCCTCGGCCTCTCTGGACGCGAGTCCCCCGGGCGCCGAAAGCTCTCTTTCGTTTCTGGGTTTCTCTCTCTCCTCCTGCCTTCTGTAGCAGGGTTTTAAAACGAGAAGGCCAAAGTCAGGCTTTCAGTAAGGCCTCTTTAATCGCGTGTTCTTAAGCCATTGCTTTCCTACTTATTTGGTTGAAAAGACACAAATGCACTAGGTTATATATGATATCATTTACAGAAATACTCGTTGACGCTTAGCCTGGAGCCGGCACATTGAGGCGGGGTTCTCATCTGCCCAGCTGTCTTTAAAGACAACGTTCACTGCTTTCCTGGGTCTGGTTTCCTACCTACCAAGCATAATGTGTTCCCCCTGCTTCATGGTACCAACTAGTGCTCAAAATGTAAATCCAGCTAGGAATGTAAACCCAGGTCTCAGGGCAGCGGAGGGAGGCTGCCAGGAGTCCGGCGGCTGGCGGCTGGCTTCTCTCAACGTGCCCGCCGGTGCCCCTCGCACGACCTGCGCGTCGGTTCTCCATCCGTGAGCAGTCTTTGGTCGGGGTGCCGGGACAAACCACCAACAACGAGTTCAGAGGAGCTCGGGCTGGCTCAGGGTGTTGTCTGGGCGGCGTGCGGGGAAGCGGGTCCCAGGCTGCCGCGCAGAGAGAACCGCCTCCCGGCCGCCCGCAGGCCAAGGGCAAGCGAGGCCCCGCCTCGCGGCCCGTGAAGCCTCTGAGATCCCGGCCGGCCTGTACCTACCTGAGGCCTCCGCGACCTGCGGAGAGAAGCAGTAGCCACCGATCTGCTCCTTTGCCATTTATTCGTAGTTACATAAACCGAGCTTTCTATCTGCCGCTTGGATACGTGGCTACGGACGGCTCTCAGGAAGCTATAAAGCCCTTCTGACAATCAGAAGCTGTGAAATGTTGTGTACTATGTAAGGAAATATAACGAAGGCGTATGTCTGTAATAGCAACGTGTTTATATAAACAGAAAAAAGGAGGAGAGAGAGAGAGAGAGAGAGAGAGAGAGAGAGAGAGAGATCGATCCGAGAGAGATGTCAGCCAAAATCCAGTCCCCAGTTTTACAGCGTGTACAGCATGGAGATGCAGGTTGTAAACATTTTGTGGGCTTGGCAGAGACTATTACAACCCAAATAAATGCCTCGCGTGGAGTATTCACGGGGCTCCGCGGTGCTTCGAAGGGTTCTGTTCGCTTTTGCGTTTTCCCTCTGAAACCATTCTGCACCTGGGGCTGATCCTCGCACCGCACTCAGGGAGCCTCCTGGAAGGCTCCGGGGCGTGTTCCCCGCCCAGGGTCGAGGATAGGCTGTGCCTGGGTTGGGGTCCCCTCCCTCCTCCTGGCTTCCTGAGCAGGGGACGGCAGAATACCTCGGGACCGCCACGGCCGAGGAAATTCAGCGGCGAGAGAAAGCAGGACAACTTTCACGACGTGACCTCTTATCCCTCAACTAGAATGTTATATTAAGTATCACACTTATTTTAAAATAACTAAAGCATTTCCTAGTCTGCCCCCAAGGATCCCCCATCCCAAGCAACTCAGCCACCAGACCCACACTAGACAGTCATCAGGAATGTCTTTACTACGCCGGGTTTTCAGCCACCTGATTTCGTCACGTATTCAAGGTGGCCGAGTCCCGGGGTTCTGGCTCGCCTGCGGGTGCTGGCTCTTCGGACCCTGTATCAGGGCACAGCCTTTGGGGATCTCCCAGGACAAGGAAGGACCCTTGGCCAAGGTGTGAGCCCTCTGCACACTCTCCGGGGGTGGGGATGGGGGTCACCAGGTCCTAGGACTGTAGGCCTTAGTCCTTGTGTCTGTCCGCAGGTTAACCGGGTTCTCCGAGCTTCATGCTGCCCCGAGGCTTATCCGGGGCTGGGCACGGTGACCGCCGCGCCTGGGGCTGCCGTTCCGCAGCGCTAGGCCCCCGGAATAGGGTAGAGGGGAACCGGAGGGTGCAGGTCACGAGAGCCCCCGCCCTGCTTCCTTGTTTCCTAGCGAAGCTTGCATCCCAGCGTGAGCAGCACGAACCATACACCACCGCTGTTCACTCAAATCTGTCTCCCATTCCAGTAAGGCTCGCGTCAAGTCGACATCTTAGGAACTTCCAGGGTCGCGGCGGCGGGAGATGGCGGCGCGGGCGCCTCTTGCGTGGAGCCATACTGCCATCTTCTGGCCGAATGTTGGCACTGCAGCGCCAGCAACCGGCCTGAACTTCGTCCGCAGCCGCATTAGACCCGGCGCCTCACTCGCGAAAGCCCGCGAGGGCCGGGTCCCCGGGGGGTCTGCGTGGAGCCCGGATCTACGCTGGGGAAAGAGTAGTGCCCATAAAAGAGAGCTGTTTCCGCAGCCGCATTATCGGCAGCAGACAGAGCAAACAAATGAAAGGGCTTTGGTGGAAAATCTTAATTGAGGCTGGACAGTTGTAAACTCATTAAGGGCCGAATTCCAGACAGTTCGCAGACCCGGCCTTTATGGCACACCCTTACTGCCCATTCTTTGAAGTTCCTTCTGTCTGCAACAACAGAGGGCGTCTCAACCTGGCGGCGGGGTGGGGGTAGGGGTGCGAAGGGATGTCCCATCCCCCCTGCGCCCTGGTTCCCTTTTTACGTGTCCAACTACAGATACCGTTGCAGAAGTCGCAGGGGGCAGGGGATGGGGGCGGGGGAAGGGCGAGAAAAGAAAAGGGGGAGATGAGGTTGAACCTTCCAGCCCCATCTACAAGGCTCTAGGGACTCCGAGGTAGTGGCGGTTCCCTCCCGCAGCCCTTTACACCCCATAAACGGTAACAGCCCTCATTTTCTTTTATGATGCTTTGGGCTCCTTCTTTGCCTGGGCCCTGCCTCTGCCGGGACTTGTGCTCAGAGAGGGGCGCGCAGACCAGGGCTCAGAATTCCCCGGGCCAGCCAGCCAAGATATGGGGATGCGGGGGCACAGGCCTTCAGTTCCCCGAGAGCCCCAAATGTCTGTCCCGGAGCCAAGTTGGAGCGATCGGACTCCTGTTTCCCTCCTTGAAGACTCCTTAGGAGGCAGCCACTCGGCTCTTGGTCCTACTGCCCCCCACCTGCCCACCCCGACTGCCAGGGAAGGCCCAGCAGTCTCCTCAGATCTGGGTTTGGGAAATTTCTTGGGGCCCCAGGATGAAAGAGGGACCTGTCATTGTTACTGGCCGGTGATACCCGAGACCCCAGCCCAGCTCTTCAGAGGCCCCCCGACCGCCCCACAAATGGACACAAAGCCTGGAGCCTGGCCTCGCGCTGCCTGGTGTTCCCCAGCTTTCCTCCGCTGCTCGCGCGGCCAGGCAGCGGGCCTGGAGGGGAGCGCTCAGGCCCGCCCGCGGCTGGCTGCAGTAGGTTCCAGCTTCCCAAAGCCCACAGAGCAAAATCGAGGTTCTGTCCTCTTTCAGCCGAGCCGAGCCCCTACCCAGAGACTACCCAGGTTCCCCGTCCCAGGAGAAGGTACAAAGAACTGACCCGCAACATAAAAAATATATAGATAGATAGAAAAGAATCAATATATTTTATTTAACAAAAAGTTAAATATCATCTCAACACAATTTGGTCAGTAGGCCTTGAGGTAACTATTGCAAAATATACAGTGTGTGCTCAGCCCAGTGGAAACCCCAGATTCACCAAGAATACAAATCTACAGTAGCCCAATGGCGGTTTCATAGTGTATAATTTATTATCAATAAAATTAACTCCATTACAATAAGCATTCATTTTCCCCCGGTTAAAATTAAACGTAAACCATAGGTAGTAACCTTCTGCACATACGTATAGCTCCAAATATCCTCATGGTTTGTCTGGTGCAAAAACAATATTCAAGCTGGTCTGATTGCTCTTTCCTTTAATATGTGGTTTATATATACAATCGATAAGACAGGTTGATAGCGCATGTAGAAACTAAAATGCCTGATTTTCAGAAGTGGAGAAAATCATGAATCTATGCATCCTAGAGAATCTTTTCTTTAAAACAAAACAAAACAAAAGTATTTCACTGGGAATTCCTTACAGCTAATTTACAATCAAAGGTTAACAGCCTAGTTATACAGAAGACATATTCCACTACAGAGCTATACCCTATGCAACTGTTTTCCTCCTCATAAACAACCTGAGTTCAAATTGAATTCTAGCTTTCACAATCACAACGGGTGCTTCACCCAACACAGAAGTTTGAGTCACAAAACATAATTACCACAATAAAACACAGTGTTCAAGTATCTGGGCAGATCGCTCTGCCTCACAAAGAGAAAATTAAATTAACTACACAGACTAAAAACTATACAGCCTGCAGTCAACAGTTGTGCATTATAAAAAAAGGTAGTTTTTTTTTTTTGTTTGTTTGTTTTAAGTCAGGAACAGGTAGATTTTATAAAATATGTACAAGCTAGCACACGCAGCCATCCGCGCTAATGCCCCTTCTTTTTCTTTCTTCCTCTTCTTCTTCTTCTTTTTTTTTTTTTTTCCTATAGAAAATGGAAAGCTTACAATACCTCCTTCATCAAAGTGGCAGGCCAAGGAGCCAGCCTGAGAAGGGTGTGCCAGGGAGAGATGAGGCCGGGAGTGTAGAGCCGCTCTGTGAGGGGTGCTGGAGGCTCGGGTGCGAGGGGATGGGAGAAGGGGGTGGGCAGTCCTTTCTCTCTCTAGCTCTGTTTTCTAAACGAACTCCAGTGGCATCACTCATCCTTTGCTCGGTCCTTGTTGATTTTCTTCATTTTCATCCTGCGGTTCTGGAACCAGATCTTGACCTGCCTTTCGGTGAGGTTGAGCAGTCGGGCCACCTCGTACCTGCGGTCCCTGGTGAGGTACATGTTGAACAGAAACTCTTTCTCCAGTTCCAGCGTTTGGTGTTTCGTATAGGGGCAGCGCTTCTTCCGCGTGGAGCGCGCATGAAGCCAGTTGGCCGCAGGGTTGTCTGCGGGAGAGAGAAATGGGGTTTAAAAGGAGAAGTACACCCCCCTCCTCCTCTGGGGGCTAAGGAACCTCCTAGGGTCTTCGGCCAAAGTGCAGGACGCTGCTGAATTGGTTAGGGAAGGCGGCAGAGGCTCGGACACAATGGACCCCCGGCAGACAGACGCAGGGACGGTCACTCACAATTGCACGCAGGAGAAGCGCAGCCCCGCTGCTCTCGGAGGCCCTCCTCTCCCCTCCTCTGCCCTCCTCTGCCCTCCTCTCCCCTCCTCTCCCCTCCTCTGTCTTACTGTCCTTTCCTCTCCTTTCCCGCTCTCCACACTCCGAGTGATGAAATTTGGAAAAAGATCTTTTGCCCTGCTGCCTTGTATTTGTGTAGTAAGGTTAATTTCCTTTTTATTCTCTCTCACTCACTCTGTCTTTCCTCCCCCTCCCCTTTCCTTCTATTCTCCCCCCCCCCCTCCTTATTTGACCTCCCTGGAAGGCCGTGGGAGCGGGGCAGGCCGTCACTGCGCCTCTAGGCACCCCAAGGCCATTGATCACTTCTCCAGTGTATTTGAATAATCTGGCATAGGGACCCTCGTGGCCTGGTCGCCTGCAGCCTCATCTAAGGCAGGATTTACGCCTCCACTGGCTGAAGGCAAGAAGTGGAGGGAATCGGCCGTCTTCTCCAGCGTCCTAGCTGCAGCTGACGCCGCTGCTCCCAGATAATCCAGCCGCACAAAAGACTCTGCCGCGCTGCTTTCGAAGAACGACTCAAAGTATCTCTGTCCTGGTCCTGGGCAGCCTGGGAGATGGGTGGCTGGTCTTGGCTCGGCCCGTAGCTCCCGCCCCGCCCCCTCTCTTGGTGGCGGCCGCCTCCCCTCCCCCCCGAGACCGGCGGGCCCGCTTGTCACAGCTCTGTGGACTTGGGACCCCATCTGAGGCGTCCCAAACAGCGACTTCTGACTCCCGGCCCCTGCTTAGGAGGCTTGCAGCGCAGGCGAAGGCAGGCTCAAAAGAAAGCTGGCAGGCCGGCAGATCCGGGTGGCCGGCGTGGAGGCGGCGGTGGGTCTGGAGGGAGGAGACACTTACTGGGATCGATGGGGGGCTTGTCTCCGCCGCTCTCATTCTCAGCATTGTTTTCGGAGAAGGCGCCTTCGCTGGGCTGTTTTTCTCTATCAACTGGAGGAGAACCACAAGCATAGTCAGTCAGGGACAAAGTGTGAGTGTCAAGCGTGGGACAGTCACCCCTTCTGGCCGACAGCGGTTCAGGTTTAATGCCATAAGGCCGGCTGGAGGGCAAGCCCGCGAAGGAGAGCGCGCCGGGCGCGGGCTCCAGCCAGGAGCGCATGTACCTGCCGTCCGGCGCCGCCGCCGCCACGGGCGCCTGTGAGTGCACATAGGGGTGGTGGTGATGGTGGTGATACACCGCGGCGGGCACCGCGTTGGCGCCCGCCGCGTGCACCGGGTTCCACGAGGCGCCGAACACCGCTGTCTTGGACTGGAAGCTGCACGGGCTGAAGTCGGGGTGCTCGGCCAGCGCCGCCGCCTGGCGCGGGGGCTGAGCCAGGGTCCCCGGAGGGTAGCGGCCGGCGCCCAGCTCGTCCGCGGCGTCGGCGCCCAGCAGGAACGAGTCCACATAGTAGTTGCCCAGGGCCCCGGTTGTGGCCATCGCCGAGCTCTGCGCCCGGCCGGCCGGCCCGACCCGCGGAAATTATGAAACTGCAGATTTCATGTAACAACTTGGTGGCACCAGGGGGGGAAGTACAGTCACCTAATAAGTTGCCGGCGCCCGCGCCCCCATTGGCCGCGCGCGTCACGTGTCCGCCCGGCAGAACAATAACGCGTAAATCACTCCGCACGCTATTAATGGCCCGGTGTTTTGCAGTCATAATTTTTATAGCAAAAGCCATATGTTTTTATGCAAAAGGATCGCGGCGCTCCACGATCGGGTTTGTTTTAATTGTGGCCAACGAAGATTAAAAGATCAAATCTGGCCTTGCCTCCGGACTCCCTCCCCTCCCACCGCCACCACCAGACACACACTTCTTAAGCGGACTATTTTATATCACAATTAATCACGCCATCAGCAAGGCGCGGGTCCCGCGTTCGAGTGCGGCTAGCGGAGCCCCTCACATAAAATTAGACAATAATTGAAGCCATAAAAAAGCAGCCAAATCGCATTCTCGCTCTACTGTATTTAAATCTATATTTATGATATTTCATAAGGAGTTATTGTTTCAGAAGCCACACAGGCTGGTGGGAAGTTGGGAACGACCAACAGATTCGTTTACCTCGCCGTGGCTCCCAGCTGTAAAAATTTACGAGGACTTGGAAAGGTTAAATTAGACTGTTGTGTTTGGTTGGCGAGCTCCCTGTAAATAATCCCTGCAGTCCCCAGAGATGAGAGTTTGCCCCGGGCCGGCCGCGAGAAGTCAAATTCAACGCAGTAGCAGTCCCATACTGAGCCGCCACCGCCCCTGCCCGAGCGCGCTGTGCAGAGACAGGCCGCCCACAGCACTCAGCCTCTGGAATCTACCCGACCAGATCGCAGGGTGCCCAGGGAGCTCCCACATTCGCCGCTGCTCCTCCAGCGAGCGCCCCACGAGAAGCGACCAGGAAAGCAGCGGCCAGCCATCTGTGAGCGGAGGGTTTGGGGGCTTGCTCGTGCTGCTCGTCAGGCCCCGACCGCGCACACGCGCGCCCAGCGCGCCCCGCTTAGCGTCAGCGGGAATCACAATCCCAGTCTTGGACGCAGCAAGCACCCCAGCCCTGTGCTCCGACCTCGAAAGCCCTAACGCTGAGCTCTACAAGCCTCATCGCACTCCCTGAATCCGAGCTTCAAAAAACAAACAAACACAAACAAAAACACGAGGCAGCACCGATGGAAGAAGAATTTGGCCTAAGAGACCCGGCGGCTCCAGTAGCTGGGAGGCCCGTACCGGAGCGGCTGGCCTCGGAGCCCAGTCTGAGTCCTTTCCTAACCACTGCCCTGCGCGCGCCCGCCTCGGTTACCCACGCGGCTCGCGGCTCAGCGGAGTTACAAGGCCCAACGTGAGGCGGCCGCAGCTCAAGTCCAGGGCCAGAAATTAAAACGGGGAGGGGCACGGGGCATTGACTTTAATCCTATTCCTTAGCTTGGCCAAACTGAGAAGGGTGTTTCTCACCCTTTAGAGCCTTTCAGGGGTAAATTAAAAGGCCTCGGCCTCTCCGTTAATTGGAAGGAAAAAAACCCACCCCAAATCCAAACAGAAAGCAGTGACTCCTCAAAACGGGGTAATTAAATTCACGTGTGAACACTATGCAAGAGTGTGTTTCTCATTAGCCCACTTCCCTGGCGGCGAGGACGGGCGGCCTCGGGCGCTTCCATCTCCTTTTTTGCCTTCACCCTCCCCAACAGTTCCAGTAACCTCCCCCCCCCAACCCCTGACACATCCCTATCCTGCACAGGGATCTTCACGTGCCAGGCTCTCCCTGATAGCAAGGCTGAGAAGCCGCGTGGAGACCAACCCGGTGCCCCTTTCTCAGCCCGCGCCGGAAGAGGGAAGTGGCGCACACAATGAACTCCGACGTGGCCGGTCCTGGCCGCCTCAGCCTCCTCCCCCCCCTAATATTTTTCCTTTCCCTCTAAATTCCTCCGCGTTATCCCCACCCCCACCGCTGCCAAAGGTGTCCCAAATATCCGGCAGTTTGCGGGGCCTCTGAGATTTTCATTAAGAAAAATTAATCCGGGAGGAAATTTTCTCCCCTAATGTAATTGTCTGCAAACGGGCAGGACGTACCTGATTGCCTTTTCCACTTTTTTTGTACCCAGAGAAGACACGAATTATTAATAGTAATATTTTAAATAAAAGACCGTTCCTTTAAATATCCCTAGCCTCCAAAATAGGACGGTTACTAAATAATTAGGAGACCTTGAGTGTTAAGTGGTCCTTACTGGTGCGTAGAAGGGAGCGGGAATCACAAAACAAAAAGTATCCCTCTTTAGCTCAGAGGTTTGGAAAGAGACTATTCAGGCGTTTGTATCTGCTTTTATTTTGGAAGTAAAAGGGATTTCGTGCGCATAAAGAAATAATAAATGGGCGTGATTACAAATTGCCTCTTCTCACCTGAGAGTTCTAAAACCTTGGCCTCCAGAACAAATCCAATACACAGGTCCTGAAAATAGCAGAGAAGAGTTGATGAAAATGTGGTGTGCGGGCCTTTCAGATCAGGAGACCAGGAGCTGAGAGGTGAAAACAGTTCCTGGGCCCAAAGCTGAGCTGGAAAGGGAAGAACTGCTCCGTGGGAATGAACCCGACGGCCTGAATGTGTGTGTGTTGGGGGCTAGGGAGGGATGGAGGTTGTTTTGGGTTCCCAGTAATAATGAGAATGGTCCGACTGTCTTCCAACAGTAGACTACAGTTTGGAACAAAGACCCAAGTTTGTATTCCGATGGTTCTGGACTTTAAAATTCCCTTCCCCTATTATTTGAAACAGGCTGGCTCTGGAAGTTCCCCTTCTCCAGCAATCGTCCGCACGAAGATGCCATATCTAACATACTCTGAACCTGACAGAAGCTACTGGCTAGCAAGCAGCCAGCCAATCTTTGCCTTAGCGGGACTCTGTTATGGCAGTTAAAAGCCTGAGCTGAGATCGGCAGGGCCGGGAGAGTCGAGGAAGCTTCCTGGAAATCTCTCTCTGTGGCCAGACTCCACCGAGCCTGGCTGAGCCTCTGCCTAGGTCCCAGCCTCGGGCCCCCAGTAAGGCTGGCGAAGCCCTCCTTGCCCCCAGTGTGGGCACACGAAAATGCCGCGAATGCCCACAAATGGGATCTCCTCTGCTGTTGCTGCTGACTCGCGGCGTAGGAACGCAAGGCCGCCGCCATCCGGTCGTGATCGTAACCGAGGCCTTGTCAGCGCAGCGGCACACCAGGCCCAGATCCACAGCCCTCGACAGCCGCCCGCGCGAGTTCTTCCTCACCAGATTCGACTTGAACGCCCGCAGGAAAATAAGACCCCCTCCAGGCTCTTCTCAAGCTAGCCCTGGGTCCCCCAGAAGGAAGAGTTGGGGAGGAAAGGAGGTAGAGATAGAAAACTGGGCACAGAGAGACTGAGGACGAAACAAAAATAAAGAGAAGGGGGAAAAGAATGAAGGAGTAAAGAAAAGAAGAAAGGGGGGAAAAAAACCAGGAAGAAAGGCGGGAAGGAAAGAAAGAAGGAAGAAAAGCGTCCAAGGCAACTCCTGTGAGCAGAAAGAGCTTGCAGAGAAAAGGGTAAGTGACCAGGCCAGTATCCCAGTCCCTGTCTGCGCTGTCTCTTCTGGATTAGACCGAGTCTCCACTGACAAAGAAATCTTTCCTTATCTCCTATCCTGGATTGGGGCTGATGGTGTCCCCGCCATGTAGGAGAATGGCGGGGTCCCTGGCCAGGGACAGACCTGGAGCGGGAAGGCCCAGGCTGGAAGCGTGCGCCCCTGACCTTGAATGGCCCGGGGCCCAGAATTCCTACCACGCCCCCGGCGTCTGCTAAGGAGCAGCTAACCTGATCATACCTGCTCAGGGCCAAGTGGGGGTCGGGGGGTGAGGCCAGCAGCCTGGCAAAGCGCTGAGAAGGAGGCAAGGACGAGGCTCCTGCGCAGGGAAAGCCGAGGTTGCCACCGCAGGCCTGGCACGACCAGAGCCTGGATGCCCCGCCTGGCCCGGTCCGGCCCCCGCACACAGGTACCTGGAGACGATTTCAACTGAAGTAATGAAGGCAGTGTCGTGCTGTCGAGAGAAAGGTGGATCCCAACAACAGGAAACTACCTAAATCACCGACCAGTTCTGGTGCTGCCCGCACGGGGCTGCCTCGCCGGCTGCTGCTGCCGCCACGGCCGCCGCCACTGCCACCGCCGCCGCCAAGGGAGAACCCTGTGATCGCGCCCGGCCCGGTCCCTCGCCAACCTGCGCCCTCCGCTGCCACTGCGTGTTCCGGGCTACCGCTAAGGCATCACGAAGGGAGAAGCCACCGGCCCAGTAAGGTAAACCTAGGAGAGGGAGGGAAGGAAGGCAAAGGAGAGAGAGGAAAATGGAAGGAGGGGAGAAAACGAGAACAGAGAACGAGCAGGGTGCGTGCTGGTTTCCCAAATCTTGCAGCTCAGCAAGTTGGCGCCGAGAGGCGGCAGCCCTGGGCGACTCCAAAGCGCCAGGGACAGCCCGGAGCCCGGCTCCCTGTCTGGTCTCGGCCTCCTGCGCTCGCTCCCCACGGCTCGCTCTCCCCCTCTCTCCCTCCCTGCCAGGCAGCCAGCCCGGGCGCGCGCTCCCGCGCCCCCTCCCCCTACTGCCGCCCCCACCCCCACCTCCCGCGAGCAGGAAACGCGTGGCCCCGCGGAGGGCGACCAGGTGGGGGAGGCCGTGCTGGGGGAGGGGACCCCCGGGCAGCCCAGCAGCGGTCTACCTCACCGCTGCGTGGACGCTAGTGACGCGTCCTGGGCCCAGCCTGCTCCCCGGATTCCTAGGCTGGGGGTTATCTAGGACCAGGGGACCCACAAAATAACCAGCCTCTGCGAGCTTCCCTGGGGCTCCCGAAAGAAATCCTGTTTGGCTTCCTCTGTCTAATGCAGCTCCCCTCTCAACTGAAACCACCGGTCCAAGACAGCCACAATCCAGATATACTAGCAAGTCATAAAACCGAACAAAAGCCGACAAACCTTACGGCACCAGGGCCATAGGGCCCAGACAAATTACGACTGTCTAGGTAATATTTAAATAGATGCCTAAAGTAATTGCAGGGGGTGAGGGCTAGTCCTCCTGTTGTAAAAGTGGTGGACGGGATAAAGTGGAAGGTGAAGATAAGTCAAAAAAAGAGGTAAAATTAAAAAGCTTCATTCCACAGCTTTTATTCTTCTATAAGAACATAAACATCGTCTTTTTTTCCACGCACAGCAGCATTACAATATTAATTTATTCTGATTTAAGATTAGAAGTAAATAGAGCTAGAACTAACATTTATAATAACGTAGAATGCATTTGCATAAAACAAGATTGGCAGTTTTTCAAAATAATAGACATTTATACAGATTTGCATTTATAGTTTTTTTTCTTTTTCTGCACCTACAGGTTTGACCCTTTTATGCATGTAACTTCACAGTATAAAGGAAACCCAAACAATGTCTCCCTTTTCTTGTCTATTCTGCTTGCCCCAGCCCTCCTCGGCTTCCATGAATTTTGGAAAGAAAAAAAAAAAGAAAAGAAAAGAAAAAAGTGGGAAGGAAAAAACCCTCCACAAGATAGGGAGAATTGTGGTGTGCTTGTCCTGCGTTACCAGTGGTAACAATTATTTAATGATAACAAATCCACTAAATCTGCAGGTATAAATAAAACTACATTAGATTATTTATCTACAGCCAGAGGATATGGAAATTCAGAGGTAAGGGAAATAATTTAGTCCTGCAGTGCAAGACCTTACACAATCTGGAAGAGAAGTTTCCTTGTCCTGGTCATTCTTTTTTTTTTTTTTTTTTTCCTTTTCTTTTATAGCTGGGATATCTTACAGAGGAAGGAAAAATTCATCTTTCTAACTCTCGATTTTCCAATCAGCCAAAGTCAAGCCCTTTTGCCAACCTGTACGTCCATGCCCATAAGCCCTTCTCTTTGCCAAGGAAGAAAGAAAAAAGAAACCCTGGGGCCTATATCCCCTGATTAAACACAGCCCAACACTCCAGGCCGGGCAGCCCGGTGGCAGCTCCTTGCACCACTGACCTCAGGCCAGACACCTCAGCGCCTACAATGGGACCTCAGCCTTCCGGGCTAGATTTGCCCAGGGGCCCCCGCAGGAAACCAGCTCCACCGGGATGACAGGGGCCATCTTGAGCAGTGGAATCCTGAGACAGCAAACCATCTCAGTCACCACTTGACACTTAGGATAATATTTATCTATATAGAATTTTAGAGCGATATGGCTTTTTCCCCCAGAAAACAACAAATAAACCAGCACCTAGCAAACAGACAAACAAAACGTCAGAACAAACCAGCCCTGCACAGATGTAATGGCCAGGGAGATGGGGAGTGTGGGAGGGAGGAACGGGGCTCCCCGCACAGGTGCGAGTTCCTGGGCAGAGGCTGAAGACAGAGGGAGGAGAACGGCTCTCTGGAAGAGCAACAAAAACAGCAACAAAAACAAAAACAAACCCAAAAAAACGGCATTGCCTGGAGTTTCATCAGGAAAAATTAAAGTTGGCTGTGAGCTCCCGGATCCGGTTCTCTCGGTTCATTTTCTTCAGTTTCATCCTGCGGTTCTGAAACCAGATTTTCACTTGTCTGTCCGTGAGGTGGACACTGCGGCTGATCTCTAGGCGCCGCTCTCGAGTAAGGTACATGTTGAACAGAAACTCCTTCTCCAGCTCCAGCGTCTGGTGCTTCGTGTAGGGGCAACGCTTCTTCCGGCCACTCTTTGCAGTGAGCCAGTTGGCCGCATTTTCGCCTTTGGAATTGCCTGGCATTTAAGAGAATAAAGAGAGGGAGGTTAAATCTAGGCTCTGTGGACTGCCTGCAGGGGTGAATTTGGGTGGCCTCTGTCATGAGAGAGGTGCCCTAAGTCACGTAAAGAGAATTGTGCCCCCTTTCGCTTGCCCAGGAAAAAAGGCATGTGCCTTAAAAAGGCGTGTGCAAAATCCAGTGGGCCTCCAATCTACACCTACCCTCCCAATTTAAATTTCCCTTTGCCTTTTCCTAAACACCTGTTTTAACACAAAGCTGCCAGGTGCTCTCAGAATGAACGGCCTGGGAAGCTGTATATCTTGAACTTAACGCCTTATTTTTTCTTTGCTTCTGGCCCCAAGCAGACAAGCATTTCCTGCAGCCCCCCAGGATGGAAGCTGGGGTGCTTACTTGGGGGGCGAACAGCATGGCGGTGTCTCACTCCAAGGCCCAAGGCCGGTTGAGGAGAGAGAGAAGGACACAGTTGGGACATGGGGAAGGCCCGAAAAATTTATTCGGGGTCAAGGGCCCGCCCTGACATCTCTCCAGGAGCCAGGAACATGCAGTCTGGGCGATTCTGAGCTCCAGGGGAAGCGAAACGGCCCCTGTTTGAGGCTCAGCTCAGGGCCCCGGCGTCCGGGCGGGATCTGCCTTTTCTTCTACCCGCAAGGAGGATTCCCGCCCCTCCAGCAACTTTGAAAAAAGCTTGGGGGATCGTAAACTCGAACTTCGCCGGTTAATGGGCTTATTTATTGGTGCTGGCGGCTGCTTATTTTGGATGCCTTACAAACATCCGTGCTATCTGCGGGCGAGCCACTTTCCCTCCCTCCCCTCCCCCAGCGTGGGCCGCGCCTCGCAGGCTGGGCCCAGACCACGGTCGAGGGTGCTCTGGCCCACGGAGAAGGGCATGCATCAGAGGCGGGCTGCTCGCCGTTGTCCTCGCCCCCAGTCGGGGTGAGCTGAGGCCAGCGCGGAGGACGTCTTGGTGTGGGGCTCTAAGCTGGACATGAATTTTTACTGCATCCCCACGCCCAAATATTAAAAAGCAAGTTCACAAGGTCAGCCTGCCTGCAGCTCGGGCCAAGGCCAGCCGGCTGCTGCGCGGACTCCTGGCTCTCTGCTCCTTCCCTTCTCTGGGTCGGCCTGCCTGTCTGCCCGCCTGAGGCCCTTCAGCGCGCCTTGCTTACCCAGGGAGTCCTTCTCCGGCGAGGCTTTGCTGCTCTCGGAAGGGGCCGGGGAGAGCTCCTCGGCGGCCGAGGACGACGCGTGCGCCTCCTCATCGCCCTGCGAGCCCCCGCCGCCGCCACCGCAAGCCAGAGTCGGGGGCGGCGGCGAATCTAGGGCTCGCTCCTTCCGGGCTGCATCCGCCGAGCCGGAGGCGAGCACGGGTGGCGGGTCGAAGCCTCGCCCGGGGGGCTGAGCAGGGAACGGGCCGGCGCCGAGCTGCTGCGCGCCGCCGCCGCTGCCGTAGCCCTTGGCCGTGCCATAGGCCTGGGAGAGGCGAAAGTAGCCAGGCACGGGCACCCCGCTGGAGGTGCCCAGGGAGCAGCCATCGGGTGGCGGGCCCCTCGAGAAGGGGGCCAGCTCGGCAGCGGCTGCCGAGCCTTTGGGGCATTTGTCCGCGGAGTCGTAGAGGCAGTAGGAGCTTTCCTCTTTGATGTTCTGCGCGAAAGAGCACGCAGTGGCCTGCGGCTGGGGCTGGGTTGGCTGTGGAGGGGGCGGCTGCTGCTGCTGCTGCGGCTGTGGCGGCGGCGGCGGCCCCTCGGGCGGCTCCATGCGGCACGACCTGGGCGCCTCCAGCCACAGGTCTATGGGCGCGGGCGCGTAGCCGTGCGTCCCGGGACCCAGGCCCCCGTTGCCGCCGCCGCCGCCGCCTGGCGATGCCGCCTCATTGCGCTTGCCTCCCAGAGCCGGGAAAAGCCCGCAGCTCTGCAGCCCGTAGGACAGGTCGGCGGCCGGCGGCAGGTAGACCCCGCCGTGGGCGTAGTAGCCGCCGCCGCCCCCCGAGCCGCCGCCGCCCCCGCCAGCCTCTCCTCTGCCCGAGCTGATGAGCGAGTCCACCAAAAAAGAGTTCGCGGCGGGGCTCTCCGAGCATGACATTGTTGTGGGATAATTTGGCGAAGGGAGCAGATAGCCCTTTCTGGCTGACATTTCTTGTGCAAAACATGCTGAATACGATTAGCAATCCCCCCGCACCACGGCGGGCGCCCGCAGCCAATCCTGAGCTAGAGTTTCCGCGCGACCACTCCCAGTTTGATTTCGTAGGCGCGGGGCGCTCTCGGAGGGCGCCCTCCGAGCCCGCGATTGATATAAATATGTAATCTGTATTGATGGGCCGCGAGACGCACGCCCGATACCTCAGCCCAAAGGCCAGGAGCTGCGAGGGCTGCCCCAACGAGGCTGATGGGCGACCTGGCCCTTGAGCTCGTTCAGCCAATGCCCGGACGTGGCCCTCTTTTGGGGTCTGTTTGAAAGGCCCTTGGGCCCTGCGTAGTTAATAAGTGGGATGTTTATAGTGCGCACCGCGGCCTGCCTGGGGTGCTCCCCATCCTTATTTCAGAGTCAGCCACTAGCCCTCGGTACACTGAGGGGTCCTGTCAGGGCCTCAAGCTCTTCCCATTTAGCTCTGTACCTGGAGCTGTCTCCCAAAAGTGACGGACCTGGTCCTAAGGCCACCAGGTCCCTCAGAGTGTCCGAAATCCAGAGCAGACTGGAAGCTGACAATTTCCCTTCTTTCTTGTACCCCACACAGAATTTTCCCCAAACAGCAATGCTCGGGTTTCTCAGCCCCACTATACTCTCCTCTGCCAGTCAGTTGATCCAGTTGGGGGCTTTGCCTCTGGTGTGCCTTGGTGGGCTGGCATGAGTGGTGGTGGTGGAAGCAACTGGCAACCTTGGCTGAAAAATTACCCCACCCCTGCTCTGAGGTGAGGGCCAGGTCTAGGCACTCCACAGCCCCATCACCCTAGCAGGCTCCAAGCTTCAAGCCTTTTCAGGGAAGTGAAAGAAATGTTGGTCTTCTGGGGCTATGGCTTGCTCTGGGCGAAGACCTGAAGGGGTCGGCTGAGGGGGGTGGGCGGCCAATGGACACCTCTGCCACACATTCTCCAGTTCTCCCTTTACCCTTGGCATTTGCATGCTCCCACAGGCTATGACAAGAACCAGTGTCACCACACTCCTGCCTCTCCGTCCCCTCCCCTCTCTCTCCCTCCCCTCCAAACCCGCCGGCTGGAGCAGTCCTCACTCCCATGGTGTGTGCATTTTAACGAGGCCCGCGGTGAGGAAATCCGTCCCCTGCGAGGCCGGGCTGGGCTCTTGGCCCAGTTATAGGAACTTTGGAGGCCAGGCTCTTTGCTCAGCAGACCCCTTCTCCTCTGGCCATAAGGACACACTCTTAGTCAACTGGAAATGGCCGGCACAGGGCACTAGCCCCCAAGTGTGGGCCTCATATATGTTTCAGGAAACGTGACCTTTTCTGCCCAGCCGGATCCAGTGGAGCCCAGGAGGTCGCGGCCTTGCCCCTGGCCTGGGGGCTACAGCTCTCCAGGATGCCCCAGGCCTGCCCGCCCCACCAGCTCCAGCTCCTGAAGAGGCCTTGACTGGAGCTACTGCACACCAGGATCCCAGGAAGCAGACTGCTCAGGTCTCTGCACGCAGCGAGGAAAGACCCTGGCATCCTGGGTGATTTGCCAGGCACTTGGCCTTGTTCCTCCCAGTACAAACCCAGTCGGAGGAGGAAGCAAAGCCTGAGAGGCCCCAGAGAGAGCGCACGGGAGAGCTGCGACAGAGCCCCAGGGCTGGCTAGCTGTTGCGGTCTCTGCCAGCCTCAGCTGCCCTGAGCGGAGCCCGGGAGGCTGCGCCGTTGCTTGCGCTGTGCTCCAGCCACTTCCACCACTGTGCCTGGAGATTACTGACTCTGTGAACCAAGCATCTGGGGCAGAGAGAAGGGAAAGAGAAAGAGAGAGGAGAGAGAGAGAGAGTGAACAGAGGGAAAGAGAGAAAGCGAGAGGAGAAAGCATGAGAAAGCCAGTTCTCTACAGTTTGACGGGGTCTTGAGGCTGCAGCAGCGACGCAGCGAAACGGAGTCGGGTCTCTGCACAGGATTAGGAGCTGCCCTTTGCTGTCCTCATTGCTCTTATGCGCAAGGCCAAGGCAAATTCTAACCTGGCTAGGCCCATGAGGCCAACAAACTTGAGTACCAAAAAATTTCAGAGCACTGAAGCCTAGGACCCTTCCCCGGATGGGCCCGGTCCTTACCCAGCTCGCCTTGCCAGGAGGGTGGAACTGATGGGGACTGTTGTGCTCAGCAGTGCTATTTGGGAAGGCCACGAAGCTGAGGACTGCTGAGAAGGGGGCTTTGCCCCTCAGCACCGTCCATACCTCTCAAGAAAGATCTGCCAAGTGGAAGGTAGGACCCAAGAACAGGAGAGAGAGTTCCTTGAGAACATGAGCCTCAGCAGGCCAGTGGACCGGGACTTGATGCTTCTTTAGACTAAACGCGGAAACCAACTTCCCAGGCCACAGGTTGGAAAGGGCCTGTGGCCGTAAGACAGAATGCTTGAGATAGTGGAGGCTAAGAAAATAAAGTGAAAGACAATGATCTAAACCTTTCTTAACCTTTTTGAACGTTAAGGCCCCTTTGGAAAATCTAAGGCCAAGTTCTGCATCTTAACCTATGAAAAATGCACATCTGTGCATTCCCACAATTTGATCCATCATTTAAAAAGAGTTCACAGATGCCTCAAAGCTGAGAAGGCCCTCCAGAATGTTCCAGGACTCTTGGGGAATTCAGCCGCCCTGTCAATTTTATTGGAAGACAAGCCTGGTGCCTTGCTATATGCAGCTCAGGCCCTGTCTGGTTAGGACCCTGTAGGGTGGCCAAATGGGCTTCTAGGCTGGATGGGATCCAAGAGCGTGCACGCGCCAGCCCAAGATACAGAAGTCAGCTTGGTACTGCATTTGCTACAAGAAGACCCCTCGGCTGCGGAGCAGAGTAGGTGGATGGTCCGCTGCCGGCTCCCGGACCATGGCATTGGCACTTGGGTCTTCATCGACCTTTGGGGAGAGCCAGATGTTTTCTCCCTCATCTACCCCCGTCCGCCCCTCTCAATAAACCAAATAGGATATTGAGTCTGTGCTGTTTCTTGCTTTAAAACAAGAAAAAGAGTGTGTGAACCCATGCGGGAGCCCCTCTCTGGGCCAGGAACGCTGCCTCACTCGCATCTGGGCTTGCTGCTCAGAAAAAGAGCGTGTGAGGATGCGAGGGACACAGACTGGTCTCCTGCCGCTGGTTCGGATGGGAAGGTATCCACATAGCAGAAGCTCCGGTTAAATCCTCTCAGTCGGCCTCCAAGCTCTCAGCATCCCCAGCCGCCCCCGAGGCCCCACATTCCCCAGACCATAACACCGGAGGTGTTAGCTTCCTTTATGGAATATTCCATTTATTGATCGCCTAGGTTTTCCCCAGATTTCCCACTCCAAGAGATTAAGAAAAGCGATTCAATTGCAGGAAGGGTCGGCTTCTAGACACATCTCCCTCTCGCCCATTTGCCTTCTTGCCTTCTCTGCCTTTTGCCCTCCCTCCCAGTTGCTGAATTTCTCTCTCGCCCTCGGGATGCCTTTGACCTAAAATGGTCGGTGCCTGCTTGCTTCAACCAGGCCTGTGCAGAGTTATGTGAAAGCCACCAGGGCCCACGTTTATATTTAGGAGTAATATTACCCATTTCTACTTGGGTAATAACAGACCCTTCCCCATGGCTTTGAAGCCGGAGTAAACGCCAGGCTGGTGGAATAAGCCGTTTGGCAAGGATTATGATGCAGTTCACTGGATAGTGGATTCCTCCACCCAAGAAGGCCCTTATGAACGAGGAGAAATAATAAACTGTTACTACCCCCAAAAATTCTGTTTAAAATACTAGGTACTGAGACTGAGACCGCTAGTAAACAATTTGTATGTGGAGGTTGGTATCAGTGCTTTGGGGGCTCAGAATTATCTGACTGGAGGTGGCGTTGGGCTTCGACCCCATAGTAGAAAAATAAACGCTCCTTCCACATATCCGGCTTTAACAAAAATTCTGGACTTCTCTGATTCATGCATTTACTGCAGAGTTAGGAAATTTTTTTTGAAAGCAATGATGTTCTTTTCCTGATCATCTTTGAAAATGTCAACATTTCCAGGGATAGCTGATGTGTTTGCTTTGAATCAATCAGGTGCAATCCATCCTTAAACAACCCACTTAAAATTTTTTTTTCTAAACCCAACCACTGAGCTGGCCCTTCTCTCCTGATGAGGGAAGTGTTGGGGCCTTTTCACACACCCCCTAAATCGCAATATCCTTAGTTTTGTCCATCATAAACTGCCTCTGGCTTTGAAACTCGAGGCGGCTCTGGGATTTTAGCGAAGACGAAGGCTGCAGAGAGCACTATGTGGGCGCCCACTCCTTGGTTGCTCTGTTCTAGCAGAGTTTGGGAACTTGTGCCCAACAAAGACTAGTGGCTTTAATAGGGAAAATTTACACACACATGCACGCAAACACGGGTAGCATCTACTTTCTCTGACATTCGCCTAGGGCTGGAGTAAATGCCAGGCTGGTGGAATAAGCCGTTTGGTAGCTTATACACCCACACACTGTATATTTGGGGTGGGGGGGGAATGACCATTTCAATAAACCAATGAAAACATATTGGAGTAAAGATTTAAATATAAGAAAAGGGTATTTGAATCTGGCCTCCAACATGTAAGTGAAATGATTATTTAAAACTTGTTTTATGACGACTTTGATGGAGGGATAGGTTGATCAGAGTTTATTCTCAGTGCCTGCTTTTGAAAATATATAGATATTTGCTAGTACAGTTTTTGCATATTTGCAAAATAAGCAAAAGGTCTCATTTTTACATTTAAGAAATTGCTGCAAAACGCCAGCCAGGCTTATAGCGCTAGATTCCAAAAAAAAAAAAAAAAAAAAAAAAAAAAGCAATACAGACTTCCCTGGAAGCCTCGAAAATCAAATGCGACTTTTCTGAATCGGCCTCTTTCAGAACAAAGGTTTTCCCCAGGCTGCTGGATAGACCTAGAGGCCGCACCTAGTTAGAAACTAGCGACCACCCCGACATCTGCCCCAGGGAATAAGCAGCCGCCACGATTACTGATCACCTCATTGTTTCCAATAGAAACTTTGTTTTCCCCAGTACCGCCAACTCTTTTTTGTCGCCACCACAACTCCCTACCCCAGTCCAGGCGGGACCCTTTGCTCCGATGCCCCCCCCCCTCCATCCCTGGTTCATTCCATTATGAATATTTTTACAAAATCGAAAGATCGCCTTGAGTTTTCAGCTGGCGCAGAGAGCTTAAATCGTCAGCTTTTCCACTTAGGCCTTCCTTTGCTTTTCCATCCTTAGGGAGCGATGGGCGAGGTTGGGGGTGGGGTGGGCTGAGCACCTATACCGTCAACCAGGAGCTCGCAAACTCAGCCACTTTGCTCAGCCCTGCTCAGACATCAGCCACCTTCCCACTCCCTCCCCAGCCAGTTTGAAATTGCTAAACCTATGGCCTCTTACCTTGACACATTTCCGAAATCACTGCCAAGGGACAGCGGGCTTCTCCGCGCGGCGACGCCTGCGAAATCTAGAGAAGGCGCGTTGCTTTAAATTACAACACCAACCACTTCTTGAAGGTGAGCCCCCCCCCTTTTTTATACGAAGGGGAGCGGGACAGTGAAATAATGTAACGTGCTGCTCTTAGTATCAGAAGCAAACAAAGGCCAAGAATCGCGCTGGGGTTCCCGGCTCCCTGGCGGCTTTGACATTGATCGGAAGTGCGCCATCTCGCGGTGGATGAATGCCTAGGCCGTGCCCGAACTCGAGCCCGAGCCGGGAGAGGGAAGCAAGCTCCAGGAAGAGACAGAGGGAGAAAATGTGCCCAGACCGCTGCTGAAGAGATCTCACTTTTACATCTAAGAAATTGCTGCAAAACCCCAGCCGGGTTTATAGTGGCGCATTCCAAATATGCAAATTGGCCGGCTCGAGAAGGGTTTACGACCACATTGTCACAGCCATCGGAGGATGGGCTTTTATAGGGCTCAGAAATCAAACCCGCGCCCGCTTGCCGCCCGCCCGAGAGCAGTCCTCCTGTCTAGACTCTCTCTAGCAACTTGCGAGACTTTGGTTAATCTTTAACTGTCTCAAAGGAAGTCTTCCCTTAAACCCTGGGCTTCCCTGCTCCCACCCCCTGCCTGCCCCCCAAGAGAGTCCTTGTTCACCTCTGTGTCTGTCAACCTAGACATTCATCTGGGGTGTCTGTCCCACTCCCCTTTCAGCTGGGTTTCCCCAGTGGAGCCAGTTATCCAAACACACAAACAAATAAACAAAGCGGGGTCTGGGGTCTGGGGCCTCTCTCCCAGTTTGATCTCTGCTGCTCTGGCTCTGCCTGGGTGGCTAGGGAGAGGGTGGGGTGGAGGTGGGGTGGCAACAAAAGGCTCTGGTCTTTCTGCCCTGCCCCTCAAGGTTATGGGTGATGTCCAAATTTAAGGCAGAAGTTCAAAGGCAGGAAACAAAGAGGAAACAGGCATCTTTCTTTCCCCAAAGGGAAAAGGCAGCCTCAGCTGGGAGCTGGGGAGAAAGTGCCCTTAGAGACTCCTGAGAGTCTGCTCTTTGTACCCAGACGGGTCTCTTTCTTGCTGAAGGGTTCCCCAGGGCACCCTAGAGTGGTTCCACTTCAGTACTGCTAGTCCTGAGGTGAGGGAGTCCAGCCTGGGATGAGACCCATTGGCCACCTTAAGCCCCGAGGTTTCTTCCCAAGGTCAGTCAGAGGACGAAACTTCATATTCCTGGTCCTGAGAAACCCTTTTCCTGGGACCCCATTCCCCCAAAGGACCTGGCCAGTCACTTTGACTTCCTAAGCCAGGCTTCCCTTGGAGCTAAATCCTGACTAAGTCACCTCCCCAGTCTCTCAGGGGCTTGATGACCTGCCCCTTTCCTGGTGGGGGTGGTGTTGGATGGTAGACATTTGGCAGTAAAAGGTGAGCAAGGAGAGGAATGTCACACCAGGACCCAATACTCAAGTTTCCACAGTCTTTATTTTCCTTGTGCCCTGTCGCCTGTATACATGCTGTGACATACGCAGTTGGTGAGAATGGAGGACAGGCCAACACTCTTGTTACAAACAAAGCGACCAGAAACTTCTTAACACAGGAAGGCAGAGAAGATTCAATGGGAGGGGTCCTGGCTTTCTCAGCTGAGGTCCCCAGACACTGCTGGGCCGAACGACCTCAGAGCAAACCCAACACTTAACAAATATTGCAAGAAATTAAAAAGACCGTTCCCAACACCCTTCCCGCCCACTCCAACAGTCCAAAGGAAATCAACTAATGGCAAACAAACAAAAAAGTATTCAAACAAAATAGGTTATGGTTCCTTTATTTACAAGTCTTTTGAACACCATCCCTGTATGAAGCGTACATTCAAATATTCTTAGCAGTGAGTGAGTTTAACCGTGGAACATTGTAAACAGATAGAGCCTTTAAATATTTTCTTCATCTTTCCCCCCTCTACATTGCATCTTTTAAAATTTGCTTTGGTTCCTGCAGGGAAATATATATATATATAATATAATATTTATCTTTTAAAATAATTCCAAATCACTCTTGAGCTCTTGGAAGGTCACAGGAAGCTTCCAAGCTCAGTTCTGGGGCATTGAAGGGCAGAGTGTGGCTCCGGAATCGGGTGCTTTGGTGGTCTTGAGTCCCTCATAGCTGGGGACCACTGTCCAGCCTGCTCCTCCACTGAGCAAATCCAAGCTTCGATTAAGCATGGCAGAGACTCTGCCAAGCTGCCGCAGTCCAGAAGCGTTTCCTGCAGAGATCCCGGGGCCAGCGGCCTGGGTGCAGCCTCTTAGTTTTTTGATGTCTTCTACCTCAGGGAGTAGTCTGCTCGGCAACCAGACTTTAGGCCTGCGTGGCGGAGCACGATGAAGACCCCTTATTGGTGGGAAAAGCTAGATGGGCTGCAGAAGGCAACTGCTAGAAGCTCAGGCCTGAGACAGCGAGTGCAGTGAGTGGCTAGGAGGGGTGGAGACCCACTAATGCCACCTGGAATGGTAGATTGTTTTTTCGTTTGTTTGTTTTTCCCTCAAGGATCAGCAGCAGTCTCCCGCCTCCTATCACCTCTTAGTCCAGTCGTCTTTCACATTGGCTTTGGAAAGCAGCCCCATTACGGACATCTAGGAATCTTCCCCTTTCTTCCTGCTCCTGTCCCCAAGCTGAACTGTATTTGGAGATTGAATAGCTAGTTGATGCAGGGTTCCTGGGGGTGGGCAGCCTCCATGTGGAGGGTCCTGGGCGGGGGTCGATCTCCAGAGGGCCTGGCAGGGAGCCCAGTCCCTGATGGAGACCACACCCAGCCCGAAGCTCCAGCAGTCTCCAAGAGCGAACCACCAGGGGTCCCAAACCATTCATTCTAGTTGATGCACAACTCTTCGAATTCAATTATTGTTAGGAATCTTAACCACAGATGCCCGAGAGTCCCAGGCTGCCTCCTTGGGGGCTCTATGCCTGTAACGGCCCCTCTCTTGCACACATCCTTTCTTCAAAAGTCACCATGTGCCTTGACCTTGTCAAGGGCAAAATCTGCATATAATCTCATGAAGCCCCCCACACAATTCCAGCTGGCTGGAGCCTTAGAGGAGCGGGTTGGCCGAGTAATACTGTAAACGGTCTCTGTTAATTTTTTTTTCCTTCATTCTCCTGTTCTGAAACCAGATTTTGACTTGACGGTCGGTGAGGTTGAGCATGCGAGACAGCTGCAGGCGCTTCTCTTTGTTGATGTACACACTGAAGAAGAACTCCCGCTCCAGCTCCCGGATCTGGTACTTGGTATAGGGGCAGCGCTTCTTTCGGGTGCGTTGGCCACCTGTGGAGGGAGAAAGAGGCAGGGAGTGAGCCAGGTGTGGGGGCTGCAAACCATCCCAGAGCCCCAAGTGGAGGAAAAGAGCTGACCCCAGGGACCGGAGGCCCTGCGGGAGCCCCATCAAGGTCTCCCCAGGCCCCTACTACCTTCAGGCTCCTACTGCGGGCTGGGGACAGGCTGCAGGCGGAGTCTCAGCCCCAGATAAAAGCCAGCTCCCTAGATAGGCCCCCAGGGAGGCTGCTTACACTGCCTCCAGAGCAGAAAGGAGGGATCCTCACAGCAACAGGAGAGTTTGTGCTGCGGAGGCTGCTTTCAAAGCCACAGAGTGGGGGTTGCTGACTGCCTGCAGCCGGGCCAGACTAAATAAACAGCTGCCGGGGGACATTTCACCTTCCAGCACCTGGGCGGCCGGTTCCGAGGCAGTAAAGGCGACCCCAGCCCTAGTCTTTCCCCTCGTTAACATCTGGGCCAGCTGCTGGTTCTTTGTCAGCCTGAGTCCTGGCCACCAGCTCCTGCCTCCACGGCCAACCTCCTGGCTTCGGCGAGGTCAGGAGATGGCAGTGGAAGCCCCCTCTCCTGGGCCTTCTCTGAGCACCAAGACCACACAGCCATCCTGGGCCCGAGTTAGGGCAGGGCTGCTGTTTTAGGTAGAGTGGAGGGAAGAGGGCTTTCCCACAGCTGCTCCCCTTTTCGATAAAACTTCACCAGACATAAAGAAAAAAATCCCGCTTTTGACAGATTGAATCACAATTGTGAATAACAGTTGGACAGAGGCGGCACCTAATTGCCACCGCGCCAGAGGAAAATGGCTTCCTTTGGACAAAAAGGCCAACTTTGGGTTAATTTGTTTCATTTAATATATTGCTCGAGCTAAGCGGGCTATTTTATCTGTTAAACACGCTCCTAGCGCCATCGTTAAACAGCGATGCCTTTGAATCCCGGTCGGGACTGGAGACCCAGTGAAACACATGGCTTTTATAAAAATCTCCGGATTACCTCGCTATCAAAGGCTCCTGGAGCCCTTGCAGGGGGAATTTACAGGCGCCCACCTCCGGCTCCCCAGCCCCAAGCTGGCCCCGAGCGGGGTCGAGCTGCCGGGCTTTGGGAGCTGAGAAGGGAAAAAGGGGGGAAAGGGAGGCTTTCTTTCTTTCTTTCTTTCTTTCTTTCTTTCTTTCTTTCTTTCTTTCTTTCTTTCTTTCTTTTCTTCTTCTTCTTTTTTTTTTTTTTTTTTTTCGCAGGCATGCCTTGGCCGGTGGGTATTTCACGGCCAATTTCAGCACTCGCCACGTGATCCCGCCTTTTATAACAAAGTTTTGTTGGGGGAAACCTAAAGGCCCTTCATAAACCTTATATGCTTATAAAACAGCATATAAAAATTTAACAGCGGTGCTGCGCTAGATTTCCAACTCCCCTTTCATAAAGCGCAGGGCGCTGCCTTTATACGTACTGGAGCCGCCGGCCTTGTCCTCAGTGTGGCCGGAAGACGACTCGGGGCTGCTGCTGCTCTCGGGGCGCCGCCGCCGCTCCTTTTCCTCCGCCGCCGCCGCAGCCGCCGCCTCCCGGCAGCCGCCGGCGCCGCTGTCCGAACTTGAAGTTGCCGGCGTGCCCGTGGCCGCTGCCGCCGCCGCCGCCGAGGTCGCCGCGGCCGCCGGGGGCCCCTTCTCCGCGCTCTTGTCCCCGGGGTAGTCCGAGGAGGCGAGGTTTTCCGGGTTGCCGTAGGCCGTCTCGAAAAACTGGTCGAAAGCCTGCGGCAGGACGCCGTTCCTGCCCACGGTGCTATAGAAATTGGACGAGACGGCGGGGGTGGGGTGGTGGTAGACGTTGGCCGAGCTCTTGGCCAGCACGTCGCCAGGCACGCCGGCCGCGCTGGGCGCCTGCAGGCAGTCTCTGTGCACGAGCTCCTCCGCGGAGTAGCAGTGGGCCAGATTGCCGCGGGGGTGCCATTTAGTGGCGGGCTCAATGGCGTACTCTCTGAAGGTCACTTCGCGCACGGGTTGGACCTGGGGCAGGTTGGAAGAGTAGGAGTATGTCATTGGGCGCGAAGACGGGGTCTGGGGCAGAAAAGAAGGGAGGCTGGAGAAATCTGGACCCGAGACGTAGTAAGTACAACTTGGCAAATACATGTTAGAGGAGCAGGGACCACGCTCATCAAAATCCATCATTGGGCTACCTTGGGCTCTCCGCAGTAGCCGAGCTTAACATGATTCTCCACTGCAGCTGCCTCTTTGAAGCGGATCCGTGAAGTAGAAATTTGGAGACGTAAGCTGACGTGGAAATCTATCCCCATCCTTAGCAGGGAGGTGCTGGTCATGTGACCCGATGTTGAAATTGACAAGCTGCGAGCTAGTCCGGGCCTCCCCCCCCCCTTTCCTTTTTTCTCCCCCCTCCCTCCCCGGCTTCCTTTCTTTGTAGCCACCTCAGGGGAAGCAACAGATCGTCACTCGGTGTTCTCACCGAAAGCACGTAATCGCCGGTGTAACTCATGTTGGCTGGGGGGCCTCCCCGGCGCGCGGCAAAGCTGGGCCGCGCCCCGCTTGTGCTCAGCGGCACGGTCCTGGCCCTCAAGTGCGCCGAGGGCGGTGAGAGAACTCAACTTCTGCCACCCACCACTCCCCGGGTGAGGGACGCCCCACGCTGGGGGTGGCCGGGTGGGAGCTCGTCGCTGCGTGTCCTGTGCGTGGTTTTGGAATCAATTTGCTTGGAGGATCGCGTTCGCGCCTCCTTCTTCGCTGTCCCCCTCACACTGGCTTGCTCTGGGAGACACCTCTGCCTCAGACTCTGGCCGGACCCCCTTCGGGGCCAGGGTTCGCAGCCGTGGATGTGCCGGCCTCATGGCTTGCCCGATTTGCACGGTGACTTGATTACACGCTCGCATTCATGGTCACTTCCGAAGCGCTTTAGTGCCTTCCGTCCCTAAACCGCCAACGACCAGGGCGGCTTCCCCCGCGGTTTGTCAGGGATCCGCAGGTCCCGGAGGGCCTTCGTCTTACCCGGGATCCACCTCCCTTTCATCCTCCTTGCCGGCCTCCTCACCCCATGCCCTGCCCTCGGAGAAACCCCCTCCTCCTCGCTGCCTGCCGGGGTTCGGAGTCGCTCCGCAGAGCCAGAGACGCGGGGGCTGCGCCGCTGCGCACTAGCCCTCCCGCCCGGTCTTCTGGAGCTGAGGACTCGGGAAATCAAGCAGTAGAGGCGAGACTTGGGCTGTTTTAGAGCCGCTGACATCCGAGGAGCCTTCTCCTGGGTATGCTGCAACTTCCTGGGGCCCACCAGCTGCTAGCGAACTCCAGAGCAGTGGGGAGAGTGGGGACAGTGAGAAGGGGCGAGGACGAGGGATCGTGGCTGAGAAAGGGGTAACATGCCTTCTCTCCTTCCTTGAAAAAGCCTGAGAGCCAAGGATGTACAGGGCAGAAACTCAAAAGTGCCTTTCCTACTACTCATCCCACAGAAGGAACACAATGCCAAAGAAAAGAGACAAGAGACGTGCTTCCCAAACTTCCAGCACCTTGGGTGGAAAGGACGCCTTAAAAAGTCTAGGTATGAGCTAAAGATAGAGACAGAGGCCATAGCGACTAGTGTGAGCTTTCTTGGGAAGAGGAAAGAAAAAGATGGATGGTGAAAAACGCTCACTGTCCTGCAGGATTGAATGAACAATGTTTGGGAGAAGCAAAAGAAGACGACACAGAGCAGCCAGGCAGGGCCAGGAGCTGGGAGGGGCCCAGCCTGGGGCCTCCCCACACCTATCTTCTTGGAAGGAGCTGGATGCCCCTGAAGAAAAGTCGAAAATGAACAAGAATAACCTTTTCCCTTTCCCTGTCCAGGAAATAGCCAAAGGTATTTATATATCTTGGGGAGATTTAGAGTATAAACTCTAAGATCTTTGGTATTTAAGTGTCAACATCGATTTATTTATTTATTGCTGAGTGGACTGTAACTGACTCAATAACAAATCTAATCATGTATTGCACTGGAAAAGAAATATTCTCATTATGTATTTTCTCCAAATGATGGCCCACCATTGCATTTGAATGCCCACTGTAAATATCAATAATATCAAGTAATTACTCTGTAGTGGAGTAAACTAATTTATTAGCATTAATGTTTATGTGGCTCCTACCCCCCTCCTTTATAAGGGTGGCTTATCACAAATCATACTTCTCGGACACATTGGTTTAATGAACTCTTTATTCGGGGTTTGCTGCAAGAACTTTTGTGCTCCTTGAATCCCTGAGAGCTGAACTCGAAATTATTTGTGCATCTTCAGCTTGACATATTTGTCCACTGTGGCTTGTGCAGAGGAGGTCTGGTGGGAAGGAAGGTTGCTGGGGAAGGGTAGCTTGAGACCTCCTAAAGCTGGGAATTACAGTTATAGGATTGCCCTGCAGCGAAAAAACTTCGATTTCCAGCAGCGACCAACAAGGCAAAATATTTATTTCTCCACAGTATCTCTTTCTTGGAGACAGAGCATAAAAGGGAGAAGGAGATGTTTGTGAACAGCAGTGTTTGAGCTATTCCCTGGCTTGATTTTGGCTCTCCCAAACTCTCTCCTAGGAGCCCACCCAGTCCCCACCACCCCTCGCCCTCGAACAAAAGGAATGCATGAGGGGTTTCAGTGACTTTGCCATAACAAAGGCGCCACCATTGCGGGGCTTGCCCCGCCCCTGGGTGAAGGCAAACAAATTCTTGCACTTGTATGAGGGCTTTTAAGACTATAATTGAACCCGGGGGCGTCTAGGAGAACCGAAAACAGTTCTAGACAGACCTGGGGTTTTATAGCACTTTTGGCAGTCAACTTCAGGTTGTGCCTGAGCAGACCGGCTGCGGTGGCCCGCCAGCGGGGGACACCACCGTCTCCCCCAGCTGCACGCAGCCTCTCTCCTAATTATATCGGTTTCCCCTGGGTGCCAAGAAGAAGGGCTTCCCACAGAAAGGTCGGTATGGGGATGTGCTCTGTTCCTCATAACCAATGCCTCCCGTGTCCTTGATAGCAAAGCCGAGAGGGTGCTGGCAGGTCCCATGGGTGTCTACAGGAGACAAAGGCGAGTTCCAGAGGAAAGGCTGGAGGGGAGGAAGGCGCTCTGGGAGTGGCAGGCAGGGCAATTCAGAAGGCTGTACTGAAGTGGGGTGCCAGGAGGGACTTGTAGTCTGGAAGGGGGTGTGTGGGGGCGCTGCCGTGAAGATAGATAAGGGGAAAGGCTTTAATGCCAGGAGAAGGGCAAACGCCTGGAGTGGCGAGTGCTTTAGTTCCCCAGCAGGGACAGAAGGGGACGACCAGATCCCCAAGGCTGCCCACCGCTCCCCGCTTCGCCTGCCTCAGCCCCTCTTGCGCAGGTTACACTGGCAAAGTGAACGTTTGGTGGGGGGGAGGAGTTAGAGGGTGGGTGCAGCTCCGAGGATCAGACCAAATCTTGGGGAAACAAAGGAAGCTGCTGCGAGTCCTTGGTTTTGACTTTGCTCTGCGCCTAATTGACTCTTCCGCTTTGCAGGACCAACCGTGGAGCTGAGCCCACCCGGCTCAGGGGAAGACCCGACGGGGGCTAAAGCTGCCCTGGAAGGCCAAGTCCGAGCTGCATTTCTTGAAGAGGCTGAGGAGGGCAAGGCTATGCCATTGGCCCTGGAGACTGGTTTCCCATGAGCTGCTCTTTCTCAGGAGCTCCACAACGCGGGGCCATCTCCAGAAAACAGTCTTCAGTGTGTATTTCCTTTTATCGTCAACCCGAAACCCCACGGCAGCTAATGCAAGAGGCCAAAAATATTTGGGAGGAAGAAAAACAAAGGCAGGAAGTGGCGGCAGCCTGATGGTGCGTGTGTCTGCGGAGAAGGGAGGGAGCCGTTTCAATCTCTTCTTGTTTTTCCAAACTTCAAGGTTTAGGCAGCCCTAGCAGGGCCGGCCCTGTCGCTCCCCACGCAGCTTTTGGAGATGGCCACCCGGAGAGGAGAGGGCTGGAGCCCGCGCCGGCCTCGTCGGGCGGAAACAGCTAACGAGGCGATTTGCTCAGCAAAGCAGACCAAGCCTTTCCAAGGCTTCTTTTGATTTGGCCCTTAAGGTGGGGGATTGGGGAGCTCTTCAGCACCTCGGGACCCTCCTCAGGCGGGTCGGGTCGAGGGCGCCCTGGCAGGGACGCTTCGTGTGCCCTGTGCTCCGCGCGCCTTCTCAGGTGGGATATCGGAATAAAGTGTGTCCAGGTGCTTCTGCCCAGGACTGACGCCTCTGCTTCTTCTTGCAGCCGAGGGGTCTGGGCAGCAGCCGGAGGGCGGCTGTTGGAGGTGCCCAGGGTTGGGTAGCCTCGGGGCGGTCAGTGCACACGGGGGCAATGTGAGGCCTTTCCAGCGGGGTTGTTGTGCTGGCGGGGTTTCTAGCACAGTCGTCGGAAGGACTTGAGCCCGCCGAAAAGATTGTCACTTGATAGGCAGTTTAATATTTGCTCACTCCAGTGGAGGGTGGAGCTGGAGGCAGGGAGCACCTCCAGACTCCGAGGTTCCCAGCCCCAACTGGCGCTGCTGCTAGGCTGCCCTCTTCTTTCCTCGGGGCAGGCTTGGGTGCCGGCAGTGGCTCACAGTCCCCCAAATCTGAGAATCTGACGTCCCCAATGCCTGCACTTGCAGCCCTTTGACTGCTTAGTGGATACTTCCTAGTCTGAATGCCAACCTCAGGCTGCCCGTTCATCCCAGTCCCTCCCTCGCCCGTCCTGTCTCCCCGCAGTTCCTGCTCATCGCTCTCCTGCTCGGCCTCTTTTCAGCCGAGTCCCCCCTTCTTCAGCCTCCTGCTTCTTCTTATGCTTCTGTAGGCTGTAAGCTGAGCAAGAACTGAGGTGCCACTGGAGGGCACCCAGTACTCAAGGACAGAGAAGGGGGACTGTTAGGTTCCTGACTCTTCCTCGGTTCAGGCCTCCACCAGGGATCTGGACTAGATTTCTCACCTGCTGCTGCACTCCATTCCAAGGCCCTACCACGTCCTTTTCTTCTCCCTTCCTCTCTCACCAACACTTCCGCCTTCTCTTCTTGAGACCCAGCTCCTGCTTTTCTAGGCCCAGCAATCCTGGATGGCAGCCGGCCTGGGAGGAGTCAGGCCCACTTGGCAGACGAAACTCTCTCCCAAAGAGCTACAGTCATTTATCTGTGGATTGCTTAGGGCACAAATTTTTTGCCTCTTCTTGCTGGTCTGATCCTCTACCTTCTTCTATCCTTAAATGACACCTGTTTCTAGAAAACCACGCAGAAGATTATTTCAACCCAGGTGACCATACTGCACACAGGTGCAAGAGCCGACTGGAGGACCGAGGGTGGTAATGGCCATAGAGCCCTTCCTGGGCTCTCTCCTTCCGAGTGGGAGGTGTCCTAGAGGTACATCTGTCCTCCATGGTGAGCCTGGGACATGGGTTGTATGAGAAGGCCCAGGAGATCTCCTCGTGTTTGTTCTCAGGAAATCAGAAAAAAAAGTCTATGGGCAGATCAGGGCTAATCTATCACATTTCCAGATGCTGCTCTGAGGTGACACTGAAGTATCTGGGACCCTCCTCTATCACTGCCAGGTGGAGGCCGGGTTAACTAATCCCCTTGGCTTGGCGAGGCACCCACCTGTCCACAAGCTCCTCTATCCTTCTGAAAGCACAAAAGCATGAGAACAGGTAGTGCCTTGAACTTGACCTTTTGGTTGGTCTTGACCCACAGAGGTCCCTTAAACATCTGAAAAAGTCCACATCCTTCCACTGGCCTTTGAGGGAGGGTAAAGCATAGAGCTCAACTGAGGGTCTCAGACACCCAAACAATCTGGTTATTATTTAGTTTAGTGAGTCCCAAACTGATGGGAGAAAGAGCTTACTTCCTTTGAGAACGATTATTTTTATTGTGCACTCATTAGAGATTTTTTTCCCCTATCGAGTGGGAACAAATTTGGTGAGGGGAACTTTGAAGGGCAAAGCCCTGGTTCTCAGCGTCTGCCTTCCATGCTTCCTGCAACTTCGGCCCATACGGGTTTTCCCAGCCCAGTGTGTCTGCAATAAAGAGGAGAAATGCGGGTGGCCAAGCCAGAAGGTGGCCCTGGGGTCTTGGTCCCCACAGCTGTGGCTCACAGGAAACCCCATGCCCCAGCTGCATCCCAAGACAGTTCCCCAAGTTTCTCTGTTTCTACTCAGCCAGGATCCATGGCTCACATTCCAGACTTGAGAAGAGTGAGCCCCTGTCCAGCCCAGCCCTGCCCTAAGCGTCTCTGCCACATGCCCTGCTAGGCAGTTCTGCGAGGTACCTAACCACAGACAATCCCTCCAGCAGCTAGTGTCCCCTCAAGGCCCTACTCCATGGCACAGCCCTAAGGACCAAGTCTAGCTTTTTTGTCTTCTGTTAAAAAAAAAAAAATCATTTGCAGGGCCTCTGAGTCACCTGGAGCAATAAGCTCAGCGGCAGACTGGCCTTACTCTATTTGTTGACCACTGGGCCTGATGTGGTGACCTGCTGCCGGCAGGGGCTCCCGCATCTCCAGAGCACAGGGAGGGGGTTCTTGGGGCCCAGGAATCAGGGATTTTTACCTTTGGCAGAGTGCACCTCACTTCTTGACCCAGATTTTAAGCAGAAGAGGAAGAGCATCAAAGTTCTCACCAAAGGCCTGCCACACATTGAAAAAGCAGGCCTGGACTCAGGGGCCTCAAGAGACACTCCCAGCAGGGTCCTTGCTCCTCCGTCTAGTTCCTGGCCCTGTGGGCCCCACTGTCCTTGGGCCCTTGTTTCTACAAAAGTTTGAACTGGATCCAGCCACCTCTAATCTCCCCACCTTGCAGGAGCTACCTCTCAGCGGGGCCAGGCTTTCGCGGGCTCGGAAGTCTCCTAGACCCCACTCTTCCAGGACTCCACGGAGGCACAGCCTGGGCCATCCCTGGCTTCGAGAACTCAATAGGGCTGGGGGTTACCTAGTTGGAAACCAAGAAAGACCCCTTCCTCCATTCCACCGGCCCAGACTATCAGAACCGGCTTGCCACCCTAGTTGTGTGTCCTGTGCCGTCCTGTGCCTTCCTGCCGCCTCCGCCGTTGCGACCGATAGGGCGGCCCTGACCCTGGGGGCGGCCATGGCGCCGAGGACTTGACCTTTGCAGCTCCAGAGGACATCGCTCTCTGAGCCCGTAGGAAGGGATTCTGCGGTCTCCAGCTTCTCCCACCCAACAGCAGCCCGGCCAACCGACGCCTGCTGCGCCGCTCACCCCCATTCCCCCTTCCATTTTGCGCAGCGTCGGCATGCCCGCAGCCGGAACAAAGCCCTCAGCAATGCTCTTGCCACCTCCTGTTAGAGCTCTTGTCCCCAGCTCCCCGAGGCCAAGCGACTCAGAGCTAAAGCCAGGCTGTCTAAGGGCCTCCCCAGCACCCTCTTCTCTCGCTTGACCGCAGCCAGCGCGCCAGGTACGACTCTGGGTCCCCGCCGTGACGGCTTCGCTCGTGCGGGGTCCCGGCCTCAGGCTGCGGGCGGCGCGGCGGCCGAGCCCAGCGTCGCAGGGGCGCGGGGCGCAGCGAGGCCCGAGGCTGTCTCTCCCGCCGCGGCGGAGCCCCGCGCGGCAGCCTGGGCGCGGGATTTGGTCGCTCGGATCCACAACGTGGCCCTGCGTGCCCAGCTCGCTCTCCGCGCCCTCGGATCTCACCCTAGCCCGCCGCCCGGGGTGCGGAAAGCGGAAGTATTTGGTAGAGAAAAACACGGTTTCTTTTCAGCCCGTCTCAGCACCCCTTTTAGAGAAAATGCTCCTGTCAAGTTTTATTTCCCGTTGCAAACCACCTTCCACGCTGCCAAGAATTAAGACCGGGAGAGATTAAATACCCGATTATTCTCTTGGGGAGGGTGGGGCGGGGCAGAAGAGAGCACCCACACAAAACATTCGTTTCCATCGGCTCGGAACGCCTAGCGAGGCCCGCGAAGGCCCGCTCCGGCGGCGGTGACGTCAGCCTGCAGCTGCGGGGCGGCTTGCGGGCTCTGGCGCGCGACCCTCCCGCGTCCTCCCGGCGCTGGCCGGGGGGTCCCGGGCCTCGACCTCCGCCTACGCCCTGCTGCACGCCCGCAAGCCCTGAGCGAGGCCGGCCCTGGGAGGGTGTGAGCCTCCATTTTGAGTAGAGGGTTCATGAGGAAGAGTGGAGGATTTTGAGCCTCTTCTCTGTCCCCGACGGGCGCGACATCAGGCAGCTCTGAGGCTGCAGCGGCGCTTCTCCGGCTCACCCGTGTCCCCGCACCTGGGGCGAGCCCCGCGCCGCCGCCCAGCCGCGCGCCAAGGCTTGACCAGCTCAGAGGCGCCGTTGTCATGAGTCCTGCCCGGTGGATCCAGCTCTTCAGCGGCGCTACCGAGCCAGACAGAAATGAAATCGACTGTGGCAAGGCCTTGGCTGCTTTCACGGAGGGATTTTTCTATGTCAGAGTCTCTTTTCTTCCCTTTCAAATCTAATTAAAAATAGCCAATATCTTTCAGGCATTCGTCGGCGCGGCACAGATGCGCGAGGATCGAAGCAGCAGATCAGAAAGTGGGTGTTTTCACAAAGAATGAAGCCGGCTGCTATGTACCCGGAGGCCTAGCAGATGAAAACTTAATTATTGTGTGCCTGTCTCAAAACCTAGGCATAAATCTCCGCAGGCCTCTTGGATAACGCTACATTTTTGCTTATGAAAAATGGGACGCGAGCGACTCGCTGCTCATTTCTCGGATTCTCCAGGTCTCGGGCTGCTGACACGCATTCGATCAACTTTAAAGGACTGCGCATAAATCAGCGAGCCCCTAGCGTCTCCTCCGTAGAGTTCCGCAAATCCAGAAGGGCGCCTCTGAACACACCAGGTCTAAGGCTTGGCAGTCCCAGGGCGGCCTCGGGCTCCGCTCGAGAATTCGCAGAGAGGACACGAGAGGCCGCATCTTCACCTAACCCTCCAAACACATTCAGCAGGGTGTAATCCGCACATATGTTACACGCTGAAATCTGTCACCAACCACCCGAATACATACTATCGCCCTCAGCTGAATTGCACTGCCTCATGAATTTTTAAGAAAATATTTCAATTCGGTTGAATTTTTAAAAGAATAATTTCCTTTTCCCCCTTTCTTTCTTAAAAAAAAAATTCTTTTTTTTTTTAACCCATATAATTTAAATCCATGGCTTCAGCTCTGCATCAGGCATAAATAGTGGTGAAATGCAAAGTGACATTTTACAATCACCCACTTAAAATACCTTAATAAATTTGACAGTATTAAGAGCAAATGGAAAAAAATAGGGTTTTTTCCTAAATCCCATATTTATAATTTGTTTTAATGGCAACATGACAGGCCATTACAGGATTTAAAGTCTTTGTTAATTTAATAGATGAAAATGGTGTCTAGTTGTTTCCATATTTACTATGTCTTATTCAAAAAGTTTTCCTTTTAGAAAACAATATACTTGAATCAGCTACCCAACCCACACTATCCCAGTGTCTTTTGTCATTTTTCTTATACGGTGGCTGGCATCCTCTTAGATGTCTTTTTTTTTCTAAAGGTTTAGACTACTTGTTATTTGGTCATTAGGGAGTCATCATAATCCACGCTTACTTCAGAATATCTGGTAGATCCACGGGAATTTTAAATAAAGGGAGTTAGGTAAGATCGACATTATTAACAACCATTTTTAGAATAGGGGGGAAACCCCTCTGAAATATCTTCTGTCATTAGTTTTAAAAACTGCAGGGAGAAAAAAAAGGAAAAACTACTACTTTACCCAGAGTTCCTGCAGTGGCGATGGCTTGTGAAAGGGGCGGTATTCGGGCTGCAGAGCTGCTGTTGGTCTCCTTCCTAGGCCTGAGGCTCAGAATATTTCTTACATCTAAAGAAAAATATCCCCCATCAACAGAAGAGTCCCCTTTGGAGTTGTTCATAAACATACAGTTTGATCCAGTTTTGAGGGGATTTTCCACCACTTTAAACATTTGGGGAGAAAGTTGTTACTTTGGAATGACGGCAGCTCTTTTAGGAATGGTGTGCTGGTGTGCTGGTGCACGAGACTTGGGAAGGTTGAACTGAGGCATCATTTTCATTTGTTTCCACAAATAGAGTGAAAATCCTCAGGGCAGCAAAATTTGATTGCACTTCACAAGGCCATTCCATAAGTATGTTTCAAGACTCTATTGTTTTTGAGATAGCTTTAGAGATTCTTTCTATAAGGCTCCATTTGTAAAGAAGCTAGAAATCTTCAGGTTGGAGAGGTTTCCATCAGCCAGGTTTGCAACCAATCAATACTGTTTTCCATAAAATGATGAGTACGGTTCTTCAGGTTACAATCACTTTCCTCTAATGTAAAGATGAAATTAACCTCATCTCAAAAGTCTACATTCTAAGGATCCTGGTTCCATCAACATTGAAATACATATGTGCATAGTATGGATTTGACAAAAAAAAATTACCATATGTATGTGTGTACATATACATTCTATATGTATATATACATACACATACATATGTATTATTTATGACTCTAAACACAGCACCTGATGTGTTGTTAGGGGTCAGTAATTCATAGATATAATACTTATTATTACTATTATTATTATTATTATTATTATAGTTTTGATGGTGGTCGTTAATATTAAATGTATGTATTTCTTCCACAAATCAAATGGCAACCTCTCAAACATCAGTATAAGATTGCACACAACCCAGGAGCAGCACTCGGCTCTGAGCTATCCAGGATAGCTCTCCTTCTGCATCCATATTATGGTCATTTTGTAGATATGAGATCTTTAAGCTCTCATACTGGCCTCTTAAGAGGTGGGTTTCTTTGAATTTCTGAGATGTAACTCTAGAACTCTAGAGTTAGCAGGCATCTGAAACTTTTTATTTGCCGTATAGACTCCCCTCTAGCTCTAATTAGGATGGTAGACCACCTTGGAGGGTGAGGGCCAGGAGAGAATGGTTATTTAAGAACACTGCTTAGATTGTAACAAAAATGTACAGGTTTAAAGGCAGAGCTGCAGAAATCTGATGCAGAGCAAGTTGCTGTGAAAACAAATTGAACTTGGCCATTAAAGAAAAGGAGCAAAACAGCATCAGGTAAAGTACATTTTGTACCTCAACTTCTAGAAATCATCTGAAATTACAACATATCGAGTCATCAGTAATGAACGATACTGTCTCTGTACAGATTCTACAAATAAATATACAAGCACACACAAGCACGGAAATACATATATGTATACACATATATGATATATATTCACATATATACAAGCACATGTATAACTTACATATATTCAAATTTGCTCCATCTAGAGCCAAAGAAATGAGTGCTAAATCTCTAAGAAGTCAAGGAGGTAAGACCTTTTTGATTCCCTTGAAGCTAAAGAATTACAAGGAAGCTTGTCAACGCGAGGTGGCGCCCTTGATCTACTAATCCTGCCGAGGCCAATTCATGAGCTGTCAAAAGTCAAGGTCACAAATTGTCTTTTTTCGTCAAGGTCAAGGTTTAAGGCCTTTCCTAGTCCTGTCATTTCAACAAATATCAAAACCTGCCCTCTCAGACACATGCAGACCCAACAGCAGATTTTAATATACGACAGCCTGGACATCACTGATACTAAACAACTGGTTTTCATTTTCCACAGGGAGCCTGAGAATTTCTACTATCTCTTCCTCCTTTCTTTTTTCTCCTTTTCAGAATATCTGACACTTTAACGTTTTTGAAGCACTTTCCTCAATTTTTAGGATTTTAGTTATGAGAGATTTCTCCCTTTGCTTAAAAAATTTGTAGCAAAAATAAAGCTAAATAATAATAGAAAAGAATGGTCCTTGGTTTGTATAGGACAAGCCTGCTCCTTTTCTCTCTGTGCAGTGCACGTTTAGCATAGGAAAATAATAAGTATTTCCTTCAGATTTTAATGGTAGTAACTATTTTATTAACATAATTAACACCACTATAGCACTATCTACAGGTCTAAAGTTTTTAATTATTATTTTTAGTAGAAATATTTGGAAAGCAGGTGCACAAGTACATTTTCACAGTGTGCTGAATGTCTTTATTTACAAGATAGCATTTTATAGTGAATATGAACAAAATGAATGTGCTAATTGAAATAACTGCTTGATTAAAAATGTGCTGTGAAGATGAATTCCTAAACTTTCTAATGCAGTCTCATAACATAATAAACAAGGAAAAATACTAATCCTTTAATAGATCAAAATATAGAATGTAAACATCTAAATGTTTAGGGGGAATGGATTTCTGTTCTGAGTTTTCTAAAAAATAAAAAAGGAAAATTATTTATCCTGCAAAATGTTTAGTAAATATTGGGAAATAGCAATTTAAGTGATAAATTAATTGTATTTAAACCAAAGTCCACTATGTTGGGGTGGGACTTCTCGGGAGATCTGCCATAATGTGAATTCTGTGAATCATCTGATGCTTTAAATATTTTTAAAAGAGATATCAAATCCTTCAGAAAGTAAACGATACCAGGGCAGAAAACAGTCCAAATGCCACAAAATGTGCTTGTTATGAGCAAATAAAAATTATTATGAGAAGGACATTCCCGACCTGGAGTTCCCTTGTAGCCTCAGAGGCTCAGCTGGTTGTATTTACTACCAAGACAAATGATCCTGGGAAGAGCTTTCTCTCCCTTTCTCCCTTCATAGTAAATAGTCCCAAATCATTATTTCAGTACCTTCTTCTCTTTTCCCCTCTAAATTTATACGTGACATGTTTTGCAGAATATACAACAACGGTAGGATTTTCACTAAAAATTACCTGAGCAGTCACTTAACATGCAAAGGGAATGGCAATGGCAACCCAAGGACAAGCAGATGTTTAGGACAACCGCTTGCTTTTGCAACCAATTCTCGGATTATTACCATATAACATTATGTCCTAAAATATAACGGTCACATAAATACTTACAAGATTTCAGTAAATTAGTAACTTATCTGAAATTGCGTATTTGGGGGTTGACATTTGACTCTAGAGTTTGTCACTTAATGGTCTGGTGGGGCTGGTGGAAGGACTGGCAGTCTTTACCATTTCTTAAAGTTTGAAAAGAGTTGTAGATTCCACCAAGGAGAAAGAGATCTCCCTTAGGAAAGCGAAATGCCAGTGCCTCTCTTTCTCTTTCCATTCTTCAATTATTATTAAGCATTATAATCATTATCTGGGTAAAGCAACCAGTTCAGAAGGTTTCTTCAAGTCGCCCTCTTGCTCCACTTTTAATCCATTAACTAGTGGTCTTCAGTTTGTTGATGACTTTTTTCTCTTTGACCCTCCTGTTCTGGAACCAGATTGTAACCTGCCGCTCGGAGAGATTCGTCGTGGCTGATATACGCCTCCGTTTGTCCTTGGTAATGAATTTGTTTGTAGCGTATTCCCGTTCGAGTTCTTTTAATTGCACCTTGGTGTAAGGGACGCGCTTCTTTCTCCCCCGCCTGTAGGAGCTGGCGTCTGAGGGATGAGAGACCACGTCTGGAAGATAGGGAAGAAGGCAAGTTACAGAGGGATCAGACCCAGGCCAGGACACAGGAGACAACTTGATCTGAGCCACCCGCCTTGCAGTCCCGGACGCCCTTTGCCACTCTGCACAATCCAGCCCTCCACCAAAACCTGGAGGATCGGCGAAGAGGGTGGTTAGTTCTGCACTAAAATGAAATCGTCCAGGCCTCCAGTGACCCCTCCAGCCTGGCCATCCTGTCCGTACAGCGCTCTGGGTTCGCTTGATCGCCTGCACTAGCGGCCCACACCTTAGCGCTAGGCTCAGGGGACACCAGTTCTATGCCTAGCTCCTCTGTATTCCCCAAGCCCTCACACTTGATGCTTCTACACTGAAGCCACTTTTGAGAGAACGAAGACGGGCAATTTGGTAAACCGTTTCCAGGTCAATTTCCCATCCTTAAGTCGATGTCAAGGGCTGGGGAGGGCGGGGCGCGGAGGGAGAAGGAAGCCAGCCAGGGTCCCAGCAAGCTTCTTTCCAGCCATCCCTCACCCAGAGAGAGCCAGGAGCCAGTCCGACTCAAGCGCAGTATGGGCAGCGCCAGTCAGCCGGGGCCGGGCTCCCAAGGGTGCAGCGCCGCTAGGGCAGGCCAGGGAGAGACAGTAAAGGGGCACCGGGGTGACCCGGGAGCGAGCGGAGAAGCTGGAGCGGAGCCGGAGGACAGGGGCTGAGAAGGGGGGCGCCATTTACCGGGCAGAGTGGACTTCCAGAGGTGGGGAGGCTGCGCCTGCTCTTTGGGGCAGTACATTTGGCCGTTCCAGCCGTTGGGCAGCGCCCAGGGCTGGTAGCTTTCCATGGGAAGACCCAGGGGCTCGTGGCGCGACTCGCCGGGGCCCCCGAGGCCGGGCACCACAGGCATATCCAGGTAGCCAGGCACGGGCTGATGGTGGTGGTAAGGCCCGGGCGCGTAGCCCTGGTGGTAGAAGGCGAACTCCTTAGCGCGGGAGCTGAACTCCTCGGCCGCGGGGCCAGCGGTATCCATGTACTTGTCCGCGAAGGCGGCGGCGGCGGCGGCCGAGGCGGGCTGCGCGCACGACTTGATGGCGTTGGGGTGCGGGCCCATGCGGGCGCACGGGTAGTAGCCGCTGCCGAAATAGCCGTAGGGAAGCGCCGCGGGCCC
>NW_011888850.1:4179187-4194968 GCF_000151845.1 Pteropus vampyrus
TTAGCGCTGTCCGCTTCTAGAGCGTCGCGATTGGGCTCCCTTTCCAGGGGAACAGTGGCTGGACGGTTGCGGATGCGCCTGCCTCATGGGTCCCAGGACATCCCACTGGAAAGCTTGTGCTGCATTTGGGAGCTCCCTCCCCTTCCCCGTACACAACGTTAGTGGACAATTTCATACACACGCACTTAGGCCCACAGGCTTAGAATAATCCATCATATGCACACTGACACACACATTCAAGTGTACCCTGATCACACGCTCACACTTATGTACACAGACTTTTCCTCACTCTGCACCAGCAGCAGCTTTTCCTCCTCCAGAGCCTGTGAGATGGAGAGAAAAGCTTGTGTGCTCTGTTCTCTGGCCCTTCCACACCTCCGGCGGGGCTGTCCTGTCCTGGAAAGAGTTTAAGAGGAACAGGCTGGTTGGGTGCTGGCTGGGACTCGAAAGAGCCCCCCTTCTGGGGCCTAATGAAGTTTCATAGAGCTGGGCAGGAGCTGACTCTCCAGGCACCTGAGCACTCCTTATTTTACTCTGTTCTGGGACAGGAGAAAGGGACTCTTTGGGGCCACTTCATTTCACATTAGGATTAGGGGAGAACACTGTCTCCAGCCTGCAGAGGGAGGGTGCCTGGTCTTCCTCCATCCAAGAAGCAGCCCGAGAAGCCTTTCCTCTGTGCCTGGGGGAATGGGACCCTTTCCTGAGAGCATGGTGAGATAGTGCTGGTGGAAGAGCCAAGTAGCCACCATGTTTTGGTGAGGGATTCTGGGGGCCCTGTCGCTTTGGGGCCACATACTTCCACTTCCTATCGTGGAGGTTGCGATTGATCTGGTCAGATGCCCAAAAGGGGAACATGCGTTCAAAGTGAAAGTGGGTGTATACCACGGGTACATCAGGGTTGGGAAGAGCTAAACTCCCTTCCACCCCAGGCGGACTGGTGAGCAGCCAGGTAGGACCTGCCTTCCGGTCCCAGATTGCAGACTCAGCCTTAAACTCAGGGCACTGCAGAACATCCCCAGCCCCTACCCCTCAACCCTGTCTGAGCTCTAAAGCTCCTGGTCTTCCTGCAGGGTCTCGATCAATGAGGCTGGGCTCCAGCTTTTATCTGCCCTGATCCCTGGGTTTGGGTTTGCCCGGACCAATGTAAGTGTTGCCCAGTAAAACCTTCTATGATTCCCACCCCCTCTTCACCGTACATATAACCAGAGTGCCCTTTCTCTCCTGCCTTTTTAGTAGCTCCAGGTAAATATTGATTTGCCCCCAGTTTACCTCCTCCCTGACTGGCCATTTGCAGACTAAGGAAGTGGCCTCTGTAGGGACTTGATTTTTGAGTTACTTTCTGGGGCATTCATTCACCTCCCCTTCCTTCCTCCAAGTAGCATTGTAAAACTCACGGTGACAAAGAGACAGGGTAGGGTTCAAGGCCCCAGTTCCTGAGGACTTGAGGGCTGTTCTGCATATGGGTCAGACACGGCTAGAGGCCAAGGTCAAGTTGAAAGTTGTAGTCTAGTCTGTTTGAGAACTGCCACCAAGCCCGGAGACCCAGGCAGCTGTGAAAGGCCCACCGCTCACCTCCTCTCACTCTTGATTCCTTTTTCCTTTGGAATTCCTTCTTCTGGCTCTGTTTGGTTACCCAGCATTTTTTGCTGCCTTCGTGGAGTTTTTTGGGGCGGTGTTTACAGACTCTTCTTCTCTGCCTCCGCCCTGCTCTTGGCCCGAGCTTCAAGCCTCTTCTGTTTTCTAGCCAGACCCGGAAAAACGAAAACACAGCTCTGGGAGCCCCCACCAGCTGGCGCCTGTGCCAGCTCACCTCTGGTCACGGCGCAGCTGCCGGTGCACACAGCGGCCACGGCCAGCTCCGCATTCCTCACTCCCTCTCCCCACTTCACCGGAGACCGAGAGCCCTGCGTGCAGAGGAAGGGCCCCAGCTCCACAGACTGCCAAAGTCGACTGGGTCCCTCCTCACCAAAAATGGTGAGACAAGATTTCATCTTGTCTGCTGAGGAGCCGCAAGCAGGTTTGTCTGGGAGGGACGGCGCTGGGGGACGGCTTTGGGTTGCATCTCAAATTAGGCTTTGCTCCCTAAACTTGGCGGCTCCGCCAGGGAAGGGCTTCAGGCCTGAATTATTTATTGAGCTTTGTGGTGGATCTTAAGTGATCGAGTTATCTGGATGTTTTCTTAGCTCCTTATCAACTTTCAAAACCTCTAGAGAGATGGTTACTTAGAGGGAGGCAGCCTGCTTGTTCCTTTCATGTCTTAGATCTCGATATATATGAAATTATTTTTCTACCAGGCAAGTCAATGGCGTCCTGGCGTGCGTCACTGTTTTTAAAAGTCTGCAGGTCCTGTTAGATATTGAATTGTAGCCACTAACCAGTGGGGATGGTTCGTAGAATTTGAATGAGCTCTGTGAATAATTTGGGGGTCTCAGTTTTTAGAATTTCTACTCACTTTGAATCAAGAAAATCTTCCTCCCCTTTTTATCCTTTGTCGAGGGACATAAGAGATTCATTAGTGGTTCCCAATACCTTTTCTTATTCTCTTAGCTCTCCAGGCAGCCACCAAACTGGCTCGCTGTGTGGAAAAAGAAAGGTTGGTAGGCAGTGAAGGAGTGAAATGTGCTCTGGGAAGCAAGCACGGAACTGTCTCGGTGATCTTTTTTTTCCCCTATGGCAAGGTCAAGACTCACTTGCCTGCCCAGCTAGTTGTTCCTGACCCTCTGCTTTTTTTGTCTACCAGGCTCAGGAATTCCTATGGGATTGCAGGGAGATGCCATCAACTTAAATCTTGGCAATGACAGTTTATCTTCAGACCCTTTCTAAGCAGTAGGCTGGGGAAGGCAGGGCATCTATTGGGATCTGCAGAAGGCAGTGGCCGCTTGAGCAAGAGGGTGACAGGGGTGGAGGTGGCCTCTGCCTGGTGCTCCCTGATTTTCCCCGGAGGGGTCCTAAGTAGGCAGCATGGGCAAGATATGAGGGTGGTGGCAGCCAAGTGGCTTGGCCTTTGTTCTAGGAACTGCCAGACCCTTGGCAGGCATGGCTTCTTACCTCCTAGGGCAGGCCGGGGTGCCCCATGGGGCTTTTCTGCCCTGGAGCCTCTTGCTGATGAAAGAGACCTGGGCTAGGTGTTTTTTTGTTTTTTTTTGTTTTTGTTTTTTCTTTTGGAGGAGCCATCGGAGGACTTGCTGCCAGCCTGGGCCATGGGGCCCTGGGCTTTCAGGGTTAGAAGAGAAAAGGACAAAGGAAAACCAGGTTTTAATTGAGTTTGATTTTCACTAGCAAATGAAATTTACCTGCTCTCACTTTAACTAGGAGGAGGCTGTCAGCACTGCTCCCTGGCACTCTTTCGCTGCATCCATCCAGCATTAGGATAAACATTCCTCTGTTAGTTTTAAAGACACTTTGTATTTCAGGATATTCATGTGTTTCTAATGTATCCAAGCAGCTTTACGAGCTGCATTTGCAGAACATCTTAACCCTCTCTTTCCCACCGCAGGAGGGTGGGGGCCCAGAGATAATGGCAAAGGAAGAAAGATCCAGAGGGGGAAATGGCGGAGGAGCTGAAGCAAGCTAGGAGAAAAAGAGAGGCAGGGAAAAACAGTGGAACAGGATAGCGCCTCCGAATCTGCCGTCGACCAAACCGTTTTGGGGGAGACAATTGGGGGTCCCTTGGTGGGCATTTAAAGTCTCCCTGTCCTTATTCCCACCAAGGTGGAAGCTGCACTCTTTTTCTTCAGGAGGAAGGGTAGGTTCTGAAGAAACCTGGACTGAAGCTGGCCAGTAGGCAGGGCAATAGTACATCTTGAGTCACTTGCTCAAACTTTGGCTCCAGATTTTTGTCCATTCGAAGCATTCATCAAGCAGGAAAAGGCCCAAAGCTATAGGAACACTTTTGGACTGTGGGAAGTCACTTAACACTGTGGCGACCCAATGCTGACACGGTGGAAAATGGAAGTGCAAGATCCAGGAAGATCCACGCAGATCCCACTCTGCCGTTAAGAGTCCTTCATGCAGTGGATTTTGAGAACAAATTTTGGGAGGAGCGTCTTTCCCACTGCCTGGTGGTTTCCTTGGAGTACCAGGCCTTCAAGGCCACCAGCGCACAGCGCCTCAGAAAGGGCAGCGCGGCAGAAGCCCAGGATGGACCCCAGTTGCAGTGCTGCCCTGCAGTGTTTCCCCCAGCAAGTCCCTGAGCAGGGAGAGGGGCGCCCCACCCCGCCACACGCGCTTTTTAGAACAACCAGCCGCATGTCCAGGCTCCCTTGAGGAGCAGCCGCCTCCGTCAGCCAGCCGTGCTCAGACTCCCCAGGGTTGGTGAAAACTTGGCGTGAGGGGCCCGTTCCTACATCTGAGACCGACCGCCCTCGGGCTCAGGGAGGCCTGGGGGATTCGGCCGGTGGCAGTGGTCGTGATGAGGGGAGCACGGCCTGTGCCGACGATGCCCGCGCTGCTCTGCTCTTCACTGGACCCGGATGCTCAGCCTTCGCTCAAAGGACGGGAGCATGCGTTTGGAGCAGAGGGAACTAGGGGAAGCGCTTAGCCGGAAGAAGGAACAGCCTTCTCGAAATCTCAGCTGGCGGCGGGAGTACGGATGGGCCCGCTGGACTCGGGGCCCATGCCACCCAGGGAGTGAGCTCCCCGTCACTCAGCCAGGGTGCCGGGAGAGCGCAGGAGGCCGGAGGCAACCCAGGTGGCTGCGACGTGAAAAGGCCGGGAGGTCTGTGTCCCGACGCGGTCTGTCCCCGCCACGGCCCGAAAGCAATCGCATCCGTCGGTCTCCACCCCCATCCTTGCTTGATGTTCCCTCCTGCAACAAAACAGGAAACCAGCGCTGGGCCGTGGATTCATTATGTCAACAAATACACTGAAGACTTTCGAGCATTTGAAGGAAATAGGGTGTTTGGACGTAAGCCTGGCCCCGCGCAGCCAGGCTTTCTCGCCGAGAAGCCGGTGCAGGCGGCCAGGCAGCCTGGGCCCGCGTGAGTCCATATGTTCCCAGAACCCTAAAGACTCCCAGATCTCTGACCCGGGTTGCGAATTCTTAACGCAGAGAGCAACCGAGGGAGGGAAAGTCACCAGCTCAGCCACGGGGAAGAACTCAGAACAGAGAACACAGAGGTGTGATCAGACTTTCACCAGCACGTTCTATGCTGTAATCATAACGATGTGTGTGCCTTGGTACGCACACACAGATTCACATATGCGCTCCCACACACAGTGAACAAGACATCCAACGTCACGTGGGTGAAATACAGGCATCAGTCTCAAGGAAAAAATATTTCACCTTGTCGGACCAGCCCGGTGACATACTTCGGGGTTGCTGGCGCCTCTCTCTACCCATTCTGATTTTTTCCGACCACTCACCATTCCCTCCCCCGCGGCTTTGTAAATACACCTGACCCCAGTGGAAGGCAAGCCCCCCTACTGGCATTTACCTGGTTCGAGTGTTCTCCCCAGAAACTCTGGCTGGCTCTGGGGCCGCGCGAGGAGCCGGCCAGGAGCGCCGACGCTGCTCGGGGCGCAGCCGCCGCTTCTTTGTCCCGCTGCTCCAGCCCCGCTCGGCCCAGCGCTCAGGGAAACGAAGCAGCTCAATAAAAACTTTTGATATTAGTTTTTATGGGTATTTACACTCTGGTCAGGGGAGCCGAGTACGGAAGCTTCATTAATCAGCCCCCAGCCTCGGGTTTGGATGTTCAGTTTATGGGTTGGGAAAAGGAGATTGCTGGAGAGAAAGCATGCGGATGGCCGGCTGATTCCCGAGAAATGAAAAGGGAGACAGAAGGTCGTTTTCCGTTCTTGGAAAACGAAGATTAAATGGGCACCTCCAGGTGCTACCCAAATGGACTATGTTTTTATTTGAGCCCCCTGGCAAGGATAGTTTTTCCACCTTTGCCTACCACAACATTAAAGAAAATATATTATGGAATTTTCCAAACACACACAAAAGTATAATGAACCCCTATATACCCAACTCCTAGTTTCAACAACTATTATCATTTTGTCTTTAATGTTTTATCACTCACTTCCACTTTTTTTTTTAGTATTTTAAAGAAAATTCCAGACGTATCATTCCACCCTCAACACAGGGTTTCAAGGATAAATTTCAAGGTTGAGCAAAATTGCTCAATAAAAGGGAATCCTTCCTATGTCCGAGAGTAAAAGGGGTCAGTGTGTCTGAACTTGAATTGTTCTGATCACAGTCTAGAAAGAAGAACCCGAGTGTTCGCCCTAAAGAAAACTGGACAGAAAAGGGGTCGGGAACATGGAATATCTCGCCTGAAATTTTATGTTTCTTCTTTGTCAAATACACATATGTGTGAGGGAAACTTATGCAAACTTTTTCAAGGAGTGTGTCATCCTTTCATTGAAGATTTCTACTGCTGCATCAGGATTTGGGGAAGAGGTGAAAACCATGGCTCACTTCATTCCGTGTCCTAAACTGACATACATTCCCTTCTTATTGGACAAATGACAATTTCGCATGTCAGCAACTTCCCCTGGTAGAAACTAAAAAGAGATGTCTAATAATTAAGCAGGGAAGGGAACATTGTACTGGATTGATATCTCATTGTAGCAACCGCAGTTTGAAAAAGAAGTGCAATTCTGGTATTTTTAAAAATCTCAGCAGTATAAGAGTTTTTAAAAAGAATTAATAAAGGTGCTGTGGTTTGTTTTTGTTTGTTTTTATTCAGTGTTCTAATTGACAATGAGCATGGGAAATAGCAAACCACTGAATTTGACAAGTTCTATACCAGGCAGCTACTTCATAAACTCGAACCCCACTCATGTGAGTCGATAGGTATTGTCCGTTCTGTGGTAGAGTGTTGGGTTATTTTGCTGTTTAGATTGTTTATGTTCCTTAATGACCTTCCCCCCCACCCCAAGCCATTTAAAATACCTGGGATGTTCTTATGCTAATATATGCTAATATAACCGCTCATCACATTAGAAAAGAGCTATTTGGCTAAACTCCTACGGAATGTGTAAATTAAGCACAAGGAGAATTATGTGCATAGATTTTGTACAACTCTCTAACAACTCCAACTGCACCCAGCAGAAGCCCCTGGAGTCACTGGCCCTGAGTCCCTCCCATGCTGCCTGTGGAGCATCCACAAGATTGATACCTGTTGGGGTTTTGGGCACAGCAGCTCCTTCGAGGGTCTCTGGTCTCCTGACTCTAGGATGGAGTTCACCATGGGGGTTAGGATCCAGTCAAGGTCAGGGTGGGAACCGCAGAGTGAGAAGATTCGGAGGAAGAGGGAGAGAGGGAAGGGCAAAAAATAAGAAGCAATAAAAACATTATTCCCAACAAAAAGTCAAGTCAGGGCAGCCCAAGGCAGGCCTGTGTTTTTAAAGCTCTGCAGAAACCCGTTCTCTGCGGAAGCCTGTTCGCTGAAGAAGCCTGGCTGGGAGCCCCCGCTGGTGAGGAGCGGATGCTTAGGTTGCAAGTCTCTCTGCGACTTCTTTAACTGCACAAAACTAATCTGGGATTTGAGAAACTGAAGTCCAGAATTAAATGTGGGCATGAACTTCTGCCCACAGAGAGCCCAAGCAAGGAATTCTGGCTGGTATCAGCTGTCCTGGCATAGGTCTTGAGCCAGACTTGGGACAACCCATCAAGCCTGCTAGCAATTACGTGTTCTCAGCTACTTTTTAAAAGGCCATATTTCTTTACATTTTTAGGACCTAATGTGGGGTTATGTCAGGTCATGGGACCCTTGGCTGGTGCAAAGTAATTTGATGTCATTGAGAGCAAACAGACTCATTTGTCACTCTGAGGAATAGACATCCCAATGGGCCTGAGATGCGAGCAGAGCAGAACTGGCTGGGGCTGTAGGGCCCAGTCACAGGTCCAAAGCTGGCTTATCTAGCTGGGCTGGGAGAGGGGCTTTCTGGGTGGTGTGTATCAGGCACAGGAGAATGAGGGGTCAGGTCTGCTCCAAGCACACACATCAGCCCGTTGCGCTCCCGTGAAACCCAGACTGCTCCAGGCCCTTAGGTTTATCTACTATAGGATCCAAATCTTGGCTTTTCTTTCTCTAAAGTTAAAGCTGGTTAACACAGCTGCAGTCCTTCTCGCCCCCGCCCACCGCTGCTCCAATGATCTGCATTGGATTCAATAAAACCTAAGGGAGCCTCCCTTCCTGTGGGACAAGACTCACCCAGCTGAGAGGTGATGAAGAGGGGAGGGCAGAAGGGGCCAGAACCCTAGACTCCCTTGGGGATGCGCTTTGGTGTATGACAGGGCTGGCCAAATCTTGGTGAAGGGTTTCAAGGCATTTGCCTAGAATGGTCTACTTATCTACTGTTTCTAGTTCAGGTTTTGTCTTGGGGTGGGGGTGGAAGGGTGGTGAGAGGATAATAGAAAGCCAAAAAAGGGGGTTTCCTGAGCTCTCCTTTGAGAATCAGAGCGGGGCCAAGCCCCGGAGTATGTGTAGGTGTGGAGAAAGCAACTTGATGGGCAAAAGGAGGAGGGGAGACCACTTCCCACAGCCCAGAACTGAGCATAAGGTAGGATCCTCCTACCGAGGGCAACTCTCAGCGTTCATCCCTGACCCGGCAGTCCCCACCCCAGAGGTCCTGGGAAGTCTACCAGCAGAGCTACATGCCCACTGCTGGGGGACCTAGTTGTGGCTCCTGGGATTCCCACAATGAAATGTGACACATATGTATCCCTTGGCCTCTGCATCCTCAGAAGCCTTCTTGTTGTTACTCTTCCTTCTTGATAATTCCAAGATGAGGTAATGCCACAATAAATGGAAGAAGACAGTGAACTTAGACCCAGATGAGGCGGTCAGCCAGGAGGCCCAGAGGAGGGATACCCCTCTGTAAACAGGTGAAGCCCACCAATAGAGAAGCTGTGACTGGCAACTCTGAGGCAGAGGAGGCCAGCAGGTCTGCTTTTCTACCTTCCCTCAGGTTAGGAAGCGCGCTGGTGCCTCAGGAGTGTGAAGGTAAGAGACAGCATTCCACTCCTGGGGCTCGTCCCCCTAGAGTGCTAAGAGATGCCTGGTCCTCCACAGAAATTAGTCTGGGTGAGAGGAAGCAGATATGGCAAAGTCCAAGGGCCCTACCACAGAGATGGGGTGAAAATACTGCCTGTAGTCACTGGGAAGCTCGGCTCCTACAGCTCTGCAGCGGGCCTGGCCCACACCAGCCGGCAGGTGGCCAGGGCTCAAAGCCCACCTCTGGGTGGGATGGCCTTCCGGCCTCCTGCCTCACCTGGATTTTTGTGACAATCTATTATTTGTCCTTAGAGTCACTCAGGACCCTCGAGAAGAACCCACATATGGTCGCTCCAGGACTCCTCCTTCTTTGGGTTCAGGAGCCCCAAGAAAAGTCGGACAAGAATCCGGGAATCCTGGGTCCCACGTGCCCTCAGCTGGCTGACCAGGACCCCAACCTGGAGGGAGGAAAGCCAATGAGAGCCGGACCTTTCCTCTCCGAGGTGGAAGTATCGCCTCGGCCCTGAGCAGAATCCCCGCCCTGTCCGTGGGATCTTCCAGATGGCCGCGGGTTTGGAAGGGGTGGCCCAGGAGAGAGGGTCTTCTGTCTTCTGCCCTCCCATCCTCACCCGACCGCTCGGCAGTCAAGGTGGCGGTCGGCAGAGGCAGAGGATGCTCGCGGGGCGCCGCTGCAGTTCCGACCTCTTCCCACTAGATGTCTTCCCAGTTAATCGGAATTGCAGGGCGCTGTCGGCTCCCGGTGCCCGAGCCTCGGTTTCCCCCGCCGCTTTTGGAAGTCTGGTGTTCTGCTGGGAAAATAAACCGTTTTCTTTCTTTCTTATGGTCCCCTCCCCTCCCTGAGCTCCAAATCCTGGCTCTGGAAATCCACCAGAATCAAACGCTGGCTCCCTGTGGGGCTTTGTCGGGACCGCTCTCGCCATTGGAATCTTTTTATGACCTTTGATGTGTTTAAATAACATAGCAAGCCTGAGTACACACCTCGGATTAAACTTTAATCGGCTGCAGTCAAGGTCGCCCAGGTGGTAAACGCGTTTCCTCCGATGTCTCCTGGTGGACACTGCGGGGTCCAAAGTCTGTGGCTGAGGCCCCACTGTGCCCTCCCGCCTCTGCCCAGGCCTCGGTGGGGGCCAGGACGTCGGGCATCCCATACAGCTCCAAAGAGGACTGAGGAAATAGGATGAGAGGCAGACACCCAGGGTGGGCTAATGACCTGAGCACAGTTTTTATAGCTACTAGACAGAATAGTTAAAAATTCCGAGAGGCACTTACAATTTCCCCTGACTCCAGAGAATGGTTGTAGGTCCAAAATTATGGTCAGTGCCTTGATTATTTCTCCCAGTGTGATTCTGGTAGCCCAAGGAGGGGTGAGAGGTTGCTGGTAATGATGGTGCCAAGTTAGTTGTTTGTTTTGAAGGTTGCCAAGACTGTCTGACGTAGGTCAAGATCTAGAACTCAGGCTATAGTGGTCTTTCCCAGTGCCAGGACACACAGGTTAGCTTGAATTTCAGCTGGGCTGAGTCATCAGGGCTGAACATAATTTTCTGAACCAACACACTTGTCATGGAGAATTGTCTTGGGCAGTTATTTAGGAAAAAATCCAAGGCCAGTGCAGCATGTACAGTGAAGGCTACCGGTGTGCTTTTAAAAAGGGGATGTGTACACAAGGCTAAAAGGATAGACAAGTCACCAGTAACGGTGGCTTCTTCTGGGAAAAAGTGAGGGTCAGAGAGTCCTACGGAGAATTCATTTATTACTGTAAATTCTTTTGTGTTGTTTGTAATAGGAAGCAAGTCCATGTGTTAGACTTTGGGGCAACTCTCTTCATAAAACAGGGTACCTGTTTAACTCAGAGCCAAGCACCCCTCTGGGGAATTCCCTCCACACATCGACCCAGACTTGGATTCAGAGGAGACATTGAAATAAGGCATCCGAAAGCTTAGGACAGACAGTCTTATAGGCTAGCCACTCAGATTTCCATCTCCTGAAAGGGGTTGTCAGGCCTTTCGCCACTGGGCTCACCCTAACCTGGAAATAGACATGCCGGCCAAGATAGAAAGCCCCAGCCATTCAAAGCAACAGAACTCCATTATCTCAAAATGAATTAAAACCTTATCTTCAATTTCCCCCCAACCCCTGAGTGCCTGAGAGTTTGTAGACAAGGCCCCTACCTGCTCCTTCAGATTAGAGATTCCCACAACTCCTAGCCACGGAGTGAATGGTAGATATCCTTTATGTATCTATGTGTATGTTTGTCAATTCTTGTCCCCAAGAGTCAAGAAGCTCCACGTACTTGACTGGGTTGTTGACTACTTGAGTTAGAGACAATAATATTATCATTGACCAAAGTTAATGTTAAAAGTGCTTCTTCATGAAGACTTTTGGGGGCTTGTAATGCTCTATATCAGGATCTGGGTAGTAGTTACACAAGTGTATACACACATAAAAATTCAGTGACCTGGGTGCTTAAGATTTTTATGCTTTGCTATATGTAAGTTATATGGCAATAAAAAAAATTTTAAAGTGCTTCCTCATAACGACCTGTGAAGTAAGTCCTGAGGTTTTTATAATCATCTCCATTTTACCGGCAAGGCAACTAAGACTCAAGGGCAGCTAGAACGTCCCAGGAGTCCCGAAGAAAAGAACCACTCCCAGCTTCCTCCTCCCGGTCTTGCTGTTTCAATATGGAGCCCTTTCTTTTCCAGCAGATTTGTCAGGTAGCAGGAACCAGCTCAGTCTGGAGATGTTCTTCTCAGGGTGGTTGTGAGGAGGGAATAGGGACGATCAGCAACTTCCTTCAAATTCTTTAGCCTTTGAGTAAGGAAGGAGAGGATGGGGAGGCTGCTGTAGGCCAAGAGGGATTCCCACTTGAGTCCCTCTAATGATGAAGATGGAACATATTTTCTTTTCCTTATTCCAGTCACCCCTGCCCAGATGCACTCCGCAGCAGGGCTCTTGGCCAGGGAGACCCCTCCAGGAGGTGGCACCCTCCTGTCAATCCCTGCCCCCCAACACCCGTTTCTCAAAAGCACGGGGAGGGGGGGGGCGAGGGGAGGGCTGGTGGGCGGTGAAGTGGGGATGTTTTGAAATAAAGGTGGCTGCAGTTAGATGGCCGAAGACATAGAAAGCGGTTGTTATTTATTCCAGGCACAGTCGCAAAAGGCTTCCAAAAATATCTAGCCGAGATATTTTATTGTCCAGCCTGTCTGCAGCCTGTAATTATGCGTTCAAGATGTTTAATGTGTGCAAATGCATTAGCCGCTTTCGCTCGTGAAAACCCTAGTTGGGAGCGGAGGAGTGGCAAGTCTGGAGATAATTATGTCGTACAGTCGCAAACATTATTCTGCTCTTACTGTAAACGGCCCTGGCCACCTTTACAAGAAGCCAGAAAAACTAAGAGTGATCCGTGGCGTTTACTCGGACAACCTTTTTCTTTCTTTCTTTCTTTTTTTTTCTCCCGTATTGTTCGAAGTGTCTATCGGGGCGGCTTCTGTGCCAGAGGGAAGGCGGAGGCAGAGGAGCGCGCGGGTCCCTGGAGGCCGGGCCTGGCACCACGGGGCGGCTGGGGCTGGTGGCCAGGAGCCCTCGTGGCCGCGGGCAGACCCCACCGCCGGCAGCGTCAAGCGCTCTTCCTTTTCCGGACTGTTCAGATCTCCTCGGCCGGCCCCTCACCTCCTCATCAAGCCACCTCTGCGCGCCCGCAGACCCCACTCGGAGGCTGCTCTGGGATGAAATGCGACCTATAGGCCGAGGCCCCAGGCCTGGGAGCAGTTCTCGAAAAGGCGCCGGCCGGCGGAGGCCTTGCTGGGGTGGGGTGCGTGGTCGGCTCTCACAAGGCTGACCCCGGGTGAACGTGCTATTTTGGGTCCTGGGTGCTGCGGGAGCCAAGAGAACAGCTGGTTTGGGGGACCCCCGCCTCCGCCCCGGGACTGGCACGTCAGCACCCAGCGGCAGGTCTAGCGCCCTCCACCCCCACCCGGCCTCTCGGGGGAAACTTGTAAGGTCTTGTGCTAGCACCTCCCACCCCCGCGACACGTACACCTCGGTCCCCATATTCGGATAGCGGCTCCGCCCGCCCAGTGACAGTGACCAGTGCAGGGAGAGCAGTCCGAGACGGTGCCTGGCCCCCGAGGGAAAAAGGCTTATGTTTGCAAGCCAACAGCAACGCTCTTCTTCCCAAATTTCTATTTCGGCTCAGGCTTTTAGGAAAAGAACACCGAGGCCGAGGTGTGGTGCGGAGCGAGGCTCAGACCGCTGCCAGGTTGGGTGCGTCTCTGGCTGGGCGACCCCCCAGGGCAGTCTTGGCGGGCGGGTCGGGGCTGCTGCGGTGCCCGCCCGAGGGCTTCTTTGCTGGAGGCCGGCAGCCTCCCCACAGGAATCCCAGCGTCTGGGCTCTCGTTAGCACAACATTCTGCCTCGGGCCTGTGTCCTCTTACGTCTCCTTAGGAGAAGACCAGATTTTGAAACTCATTTCAGGCCGCTGATTTAAAACAAAACAAGATAAAAAAAACATTCGGCGCTCATTTCGTGTTGCGGGGCACGTAAGAAAATCTGTGTGGGAGCCAGAGCGCATTTTCTGAGGCCTGGCAGAGCTGTTGCCGGCCCCAGGGCATGGAGCATAGGCGGGTGTGGAAGGCTCTGGAGGCATGACATAATCCCAGGGAGAGAAATACACGCAGAGCGGGGAAAAAACCCCACCAGACGTGAGTTGTTCCTGCTCCAAAAGCATCCCTTTGGGCCACAGTTCATTGGGCTGGTGGGTCTGGGGTCCACAGATCCATCAGTGGTGGGGGCAGTTTCTAAGATGTGAGTTCCCAATGTCACCCTTGAATGTGCGGGCTCTGGCTGCAGGAGATGAAAGAAAGAAAGGGGAAAAAAAGCTTAGTGGGTGGGGGGGTCCTGGGTGGCTACAACTCCAAACTAAACTCTGTGCCTTGGCTGCCTGGCTCCCAGACCTGGAGGAGGGAGTTGGTTAGTTCTTCAGCAGCTAGAACTTGGGGACAGCAAGACCCTGGCAGGAAGTACACACTATGAGACTCTCTCTCCTGTTGTTCTTCCTCCCCCCTCTTGTGTCTTCCTCCTTTTCTTTCTCCCCTCTTTTCTCTACTCCAGGGAGTCAGGCCTCCAGGCACTAGGGGCTTTACTCCCCGGCCCTGGTTGGATGGGATGGTGAGACTGGGAAGTTTGAGGAAGGGTCTCTCTAGTGGTTCAGATTTCAGAGACCCGGGAAGTGGCCACAACTGAAAGCCTGAAAAAGAAACTTGAACCACATTTAGTGTTCCACAGGTTTGTGGCTTAGAGGGCCTAAAAAAAAGTCATCTTCTAACACAGAGATTGCTGGTTGCCTGAGAGGCTAAGCAGAATTTTTGCAAGCAGAAGAGGATAGGGAGGGAAAAAAAAAAAAAAAGACACTTTATGTAGATTTCCTGTCTTGTTACTGCTCTTTTGAATGTAATTTTTCATAGAATCGAGGGTTTCAAAATGCTCCTCACGGCAATCCAATATTTGATCCTCGCCCTGGGAATTGAGTGAGCTCAGGGCCTTCTTGGCTCTCTCCTCTTCTGTTTTCCAGCCCCCTCAAAAGAGCCCACAGAAACACAGAAAGGCCCCAGGGAAGACTCTTGCCACTGGAAATGACTCCGCCTGGGACCTAGAATCCAGAAATGGTGAGTGGTTTCTCTGCCTGTGTTCTGGGGTTGGGGGAAGGCTGGGCTAGGCTGCCAGGGGGCCTCCCCTGAAGCTGTACCCAGCCAGGGAAAGGGGGTGGGCTTTCTGGAAAATGGGTGAGCAGGGCCACCTGGAAAACTGAGATTTCTCAGCTGTCTAGATTCCCTGGAGGAGGAATTCTCTGGCTGGGAGAGATTGTTGCCAAATCCAGTATTCAAAGTTAGTTTTCTGGCCCAGGAAAATTGGGGGCCTTGTTTAAATCTTTTCCTAGAAGTTATATGCTCATTCTTCAGCTTTCTGTTTTCTATTAGCCAAACAGAGACTTCACGTAAGATAATCTCGGTTTCTCCCTCCAACCTCTGAAACATGTAATTTGAGGGAGATACTGTATTTAAAATGCCAGTCCCTGTAATGAGCCCAGCTTAGCAGTGTGAGCTCCCACCCTCCCCTTAATGAACAGAGCTGTCGAGAAATAATTTCACTTTGATCTAGTTTGTGACCTGATTTTTTTGGCTTAAAGAAGACTGGGCGGCTAATTGGATTCTTCAGTTGCCTTTAATCTCCACCTCAACACTTGGAACCTGACCAAGCTGAATTAAAACAAGTCTGATAAACAAGATGTAGCTGGCTCCCAGGTTAACAGCAATGAGAAAATCCCCCCACCACTGTGGAGTTTAATGATCACAGCGTGGTTGGCACCTCACAAAAAAAAACCATGAAGCTGTAGGCCCCCAGAACCTGCAGCACGGAAGTCTTCAGAATCCTTTCCCCTTCCCTCCCAACACCCTGGATGTGGTTTAATTAGAAAGAGAAGGCGAGTGGTAGAAGGAGGTGGGGAAGAAAAACTTACAGTTGGCGCAAAAGGCAGGGTTGGGGGGTTCATCTCAAAGGGAGGCAGGACGTTGAGGAGACTTTGTCCCTGGGAGAGGAAGCAGGCAGAGCCTTTGAGGGCTGGACAGTAAAGATTGCAATTTGAATTTCCAACTGTGCTCCAAGAGTGAGGGGGTGCAGGAGGGAAATAGGATCTGAGGGGCAGGGTTATGCAGCCTAAGGGGCTGGGAATCATGGGTTTTATTTAATCTTTTCAGATGCCAGGGTTTTGTGTCCTGGAGGCAAAGCAGAAGGAGGAAGGAGTCTGCTGGGACCTCCTC
>NW_011888850.1:4196275-4201719 GCF_000151845.1 Pteropus vampyrus
ACCACAGACACCTTTAGTCTCTCCCTAGAACAGGTTATTACCATTTAAGGCCAGCTAGGCACCTAGGAGTCAGGGTCTCTAGATGTACTAAGCGTTAGGTATTTGACAAAAATCACTGAGTGCTTATAGACTGCTAATCGCTTTACAAATATTAACTCGTTTAATTCACCAAACAACCCTAGGAACTCTCATTATCATTATTCCCATCTCGCGGATGGGGAAACAGAGGCGCAGACAGGTTCAGTACCTCGCCCAAAGTCATCCAGTAAGTAATGCCATGAGTGGACCCAGGCCTTGGGGACAGGGGCCGTGTTTTCAGCCGCTAATCACTGCTGCCTCCTGTTAATGTGCTGGTAGAGACAGTGGCCCCGAGAACCGGAGTCGGGAGTTGGCCATCTCTGCGCTGAGCAGGCAGCCACTGCTCTAGAAGCCTTACTCTGAGCTTCAGAGCCAGATTCTCTGTCAACAGTGGGTCTATTAATAGATGCTTTTCTGATCATTGGAAGTAGTTATGTGAAATGTAATGCATATCCCTGGTATTTACTACCTCGGGAACACAGAAGACGTAATGAAGGAGGGAAGGTTGTAATTGTAGAAAAACACCAATTCTAGTAACAGAAGTCAGTGGCAGCCAGAGACATTCTCCCCAGGTTTCCGGCCCTGCTGGTGGCCCCTCTACCAGGCTCCATGCAGGCAGGAACCCCCCAGAGGAGGAAAGGGGCCTGTTATAGGAGTCATCAACCTGTCACCACGGCTGGGGTGAATATGGCTTCTGAGTTGGGGGGAGGGGGTGGAGGCTTACTCTTCAGCACCACCAGCTGTAGGGAAGTGGGGAGGGGGCTGTGGAGTGGGGTTTGGGAGGGGGAGGCTGGAGGTGGAACAGGCCTTCTCTACCTACAGCCCTGGAGCATTTACTAAGTCAGCAAGGCTCCAGGCTGGGCACCCCTTGGTATCGAACATGAACGAGGGGACCCTTCCCCTCGAGCAGACTTAGGTGTGTGCGCGTGTGGGAGAAAGGTGGCGTGACACAAGTACGTAGATGACCCCACCGAAGGCTGAGACAGGAACCCAGGGAAGCAGCAGCAGACGCCGTGTGTTAAGAGATGTGGCACGTGGGGTCTATGTGGGGTCTGTGTGGGAGAGGTTGCAAGGAGGCTGCCCTGGGCCTAGAGGGTGCGAGATGCAAGGGGGATGCTGGGGACAAGCACAAAGCCAGTTGGCCCAAGGATGAGGGGAGGATTTGGGAAGACCTGTCCTGCACCCATTATGTTCTAGATGCTGTACTCTGTAGGGATTATTTCATTCACCCCCCAGGACTGCTCCATGAATTAAGCTCTGTTGTTACTTCAATTTTACAGATCAGGAAACTGAGGCAGAGGATCAGTGATTTGTACAAGTTCCCTCAGCTGGGTGGCAGAGGTCCTGCACGGTTCCGGAACCCTGACTCTCAGCCGCTCAGAACCAGGTCCACAGGTGGACCTGTCCGGTTAGATCCAGGTGAAGGAAGCCCAAATGCGAGGCCTGTGTTTGTGGTTCTCATAAGAAAAGCTGCATTGTTCTTACACTTCTGTATTTCCCCGCTGCCACCATCACATCCTGCAGAAGATATCCAAAAGTGATGAGAAACTGGGTCTCCTTTTCCGGGGCGGGTCAGAGGGCACCGTCGCTCGGGCGCGGAGGCTGGGAGGGCGCTGGGCAGACTCACCGACAGACTGACGAACGGGGCTGGGAGGACCGGCGACCCCGGCAAAGCGACCGCGCGAACCCGAAGCCCGAGGGCGGCCGCGGGCCGGCCGCGGCACGGCGAGACCTCCTCCAGACCTGGGGCCGCACCCTGGGTGCTCCCCGCGGCCTGAGGGCCGACAGAGCCGCCTCCAGGCTGCGGCTTCCTCCGCCCGCCTCGCCGGGGGCTAGGGCAGGGCGGCCCGCGCCGCGGCGAAAGCGAAAGGGGACTGTGATCGCTACACCCCGCCTTCTTTCAGCTCTGGCAGAGAGACCGAGAATCCTGGCTCCTAACCAACTGAGTGACCGAGGCAAAATCGAGGAACTTCTAATCTGTGAAGACAGGCTAATGATAACAGTGACAATACTATATGTGTTTGCTTACCCTACACGAAAGGATCAAATGAGATCATTTATTCGGTGAACACATATGTGATGTCCACCTACTATATGACAGGTGCTGCGCTAAGCTCTTTTTATTCTAAAATGCTTATCTTTTACCTGTGCCTTTTTTGGATAAATTTAATTGAAATATTATGCACAAAAGGTGCATAAATCATAAGATCAACAAAATATCATGCAGTGAGCACACCTGTGTCACGAACCACAGATCAAGAATCAGAACTTAGCCAGAACCTTCCTACCCCTTAAGCAGAGCATCTAACGCCAACAAATAGCTATTTTTCATCCAACAAATAAACGATGCTGTGAAAGAGCATTGCACACAGCCAATTAAATGCTTTCAGTTAGAGGCCTCGTTATCTAAGTCAGCCACCAATGAGCAGGGACAAGATTTACCTGAATGCTTGCTCTTCCTGGATCTTTTCAAGGGACTGGAGGCCTGGGTTCTCACCTACGCCCTCACCCATCACAGAACGCTAAGGCACCCCTTGTGATCTCTGGGCTTCCTCAGTGGAATGAAGGGGCTGGCTTTGCTCTGAGGACCCTTCCTTCTGCAACTAAGGAGGGTGGCTCAAATAATAGGACGGATTTGGAGCATGGCTTGTTGCAGTATTTATTGTTACTAAAACAAATATTAATACATCCATAATAACATGTGTTCGAAGGTGAATGTCTTCAGTCTGAGGCTCATCATAAATATAGAGCCTGGAACTCAAAATAAAACCTCAAAGAGGTTCTGCTACTTTGTATAACAACTGGAGATTCCTTCAGAAATCCTTTAGAGACGAGTGTTTCTGCATGTGCATGCAGACTCTTCATATTGAATATTTCCCTCAAGTACCACAATGTGATAGGTTGGAATGTCCATCCTCGCTGTTACAAGTGCTACGGTGAGTTCCAATCTAAAAACTAACAGTAGGGGGCATAGATCCCAAGGGATGTTTCCCCGCCCTACACATTCATTCCCTTCTCAGGCTGCCTGGCTTGAAGATGCACCAGAAGAATGCCCAAGGCAACCTCTTCAGAGACTGGAAATCCTAATTCAGCAGAACCGAGTCCTTTTATGACATTAGCTTTTCCCCAAGGGGGCTGGATGTCCTCAGAACAGGGCCAGCATCAGGAATGGAGAAAATGGTGGAGTAAGGATTCCTTACATACAAGTGGGGATTTACAATTGACAAAGCACTGGCCATTTCTCCATCTGTTTGGTGAGGTTACTATGAATACTTCCCTGTGTTTTGTTTTCGTGCTGATGAAAGGATCCAGAACACAAAGGCCCTTTGTTAATTTTGAAGTGCAAGGTGACTCTGGCTTTAGGTTTGGAGTCACACAGACTTAGATTTGAGACCCCAGTCTGCCACTTACTTGCTTTGTGACCTTGAGCAAGTCTATTCACATTTCTAAAATTAAGTTTTTTTTCAACTCAAAAATGGATATAATAATGTCACTTAGCCCATAAGACTGCCGTAAAGTTTAAGTTCTTAAATAAAGCACTTAGCCAAGTGCCTAGACTAATGTAGTTAGTTTTAATTATATATTGTTATTATTGTTATATAATGTAATTCTTATAGGCATGGCAGAAGTGATTTACAGCGATGAAAGTATTAAACTACTAAAATATGCTACATCATGGGTGAACCTAAAAATTTAAGCTAAGCGAAAGAAATCGGACACAAGAGACTACCTCTTGTAGGATTCCATCTATCTAAAATGTTCAGGAGAGGTAAACTTATAGCTACAGAAAGTAGATTAGCAGTTGCCACAGGCCGGAGGTGGGAAGAGAGATTAACTGTAGAGGGCATGACGGATCTTATGGGGGGTACGTGTGAAAACGTTCTAAAACTGATTTATTGTGATGCTTGTGCCACTTGGTAAAGTACTAGAAATCATTGAATTGTACACCCGAAATGGGTGAGTTTTATGATATATAAAGTATAAGTCAATAAAGTTGTTTTAAAAACTCAGAAATTATCACAGAAGAAGACAGAATTCAGGTTTCCAATTAGGTGTTCTTTAGACTCTGGCGCAGTCGTTTGCCTCCTGCTGGGTAGGAACGAGAAGGCAAACAGCAGGCAAGTTGCTACTGTCAGAATCTCCATTAAATCGGGATGGAACTAAGAATTTGGAGAATGTGGAGATGGCAGTATCTTAAGGAGGAGAGAATAAGCTTTTTGGGCGGAGGCAAAAGTACATAATAATTCTGGCTTTTATTAAATTCTTAGTATTCTAAAAAGCTTTATATCTTAAAGCTATGGTTTTAGTATTCTAAAAACGATGTTCTAAAGTTTTATACAGATCATCTTGCTTAAACTATACAACATATTGAAAATGAGTAGTGTTGTTATCTTCATTTCTGAGGTGATGAGCTTCAAAACAGAGAAGTTAAGTGACGTGACTAAAGTGGCAGAGTCAGGAAGTTTGTTTCAGAGCACCTGCATTCTACTCTGATGCTATTTATATAAATGCATATGAAAAGGAGGGGAGGGATGTCAGCGGTCTGAACAAAAGTCTTGAGTTACATTTGTGAATGTGCAAGCCTGGAATATTCCGAGATTTTGCCTAAGGAAATATGATGTTGTTTTATGTGTAAATAAGAACCATACCAGACGTCTCGATGAGGGTGGATCATCTCAGCTTATTGCTGCTGGGTGCCACTTTTCTATATAAATATTTTTAAATGCCAGACAACCCCTTCATTTCTGCTTGTTTGAAGTGTGGCCATGCTCCTTTCTCATAGTCTGAACTGAGCTCATGTTTCTGGAACAACATTCAGAATGATTTAAACAATCCCAGAATCAGCCTATATCCCAAGTCACAATCCCCTCTTCCCAGCCTCTTTCATAGAGTTCCTTCTTTAGCCAAGAATGCGCTTCCCACTCTAATTCCTTCACTGGAAATCCTGTTTAACTTTTCAGTGCTACTCCTTCATAAAGTATGAAGCCTTTCTGGATTAAATAGAAACAAAAACCACGTTTTAAAGATCTACTGTCATGGTTTGCTGCATTGAGAGAGAGTATGGCTAGAGGACCAAACAGGCCACATCTCCTCGGAGCTTGAGAAGTAATGGAATAAAAACTTCAATTTCTTTCAAGAGCCCAAAAATACTGTACTTAATCTTTTCGTTTGCCTTGTATGAGTAGATTAAGTAAAATATTCTCACTTCTTTCATTCTTTTGGTCGAAGAGTTTAAAAACTATTTGCCCATACGAAACAGGCAATTTGTTAGTTGAAATAAAAAGAACGCAAATTTCTTAGATACAGTACAAGGAAGAAAAGAGGTTGAAAGGAAAATTAACATAATAATGAAAAGATCAGAGAGC
>NW_011888850.1:4203169-4210589 GCF_000151845.1 Pteropus vampyrus
CTTGGGTCAGTGGACTCAGAAGTCTCCAACTGGCCTGGTAGGCCACTTCTGGCTTAGAGTCTTTGGCCAATACGGAATTTTGTAACAATTCAAATTAGTTGCCAACATGTAAAAACACTTGGAAATGAAATATCTGGCAATGTTATCAGCTGGAGCTGAGAATCTGCCATCTCCGTCTGCTCATTTCCTAACATGACCAAGGTCATCTCTCTCATTGCTACTACCAGGTTGCTCCTATAGACATTGGTGTGTGTCCCTTGCCGGAGTCACAGAATGCTGTGATGGGGGCACCCTGAGAAACAAATCCCTTTAGCTTCCTCTGATACTTGATGCTGTGAATTGGCCAAGGTCACTCACTGTGTGGCAGAGTTGGAATTGGTACTCTTCACTGATGAGGGCTTAGAGGAGTGGAGTGACTTGTCCAAGGTCACCCAGCCACTTTCCTGACCATTGGCCCATTCTCTTGGCTGCCCAGGGGCCTCAATAAAACTCAGCCAATGGCCAAAGATGTTGTACATGACCTTGACGTGGGTTCTTAGGCTTTTCACCTAGTTGTTGGTCAAACCAACCAAGCTTCCTTTACCTCCATCTATACCTATCGAAGGGAGAGAATCCATAAGCGGCTGCATATGTCTTAGTTTCAGCTTTCAGGTGCTGGGTTATTATCTAAGAAACGTCACAGAACCGTGGGCAGCTCTTCCTCATCCTTATGCACAGTTTGAAAATAGACCTGGCCGATACTATAACATTTATACTTAACATGCTAATCTCATCCCTTTGGAAATCAGTGCCTCTAGACATCAGGGAAATTTCCCCAAACCTTCAAGCTTGCACCTACAGGGTGGATGGAGACTAGAAAAGCAACAGCTACGTCACAATGCCAGCCCTGTTACAATTCTGAGTTCTGTCCCCCCTTTTTCACTAGGGAGCCAGAGGTAATTGGCTAGACTAGCAGAGGGTCTACAGGGGTGGAGACTCCCTATCATAAAACCAGTTTAGGGAACCATGGTGGATGGAAAATGAGTTGTTAGAGATAATAACTGGTGTGGGAAAGGAGCAGCACTTCTGCAACGGTTTCTTATTTTACTTTGAAGCACTTCCCACCCAAGACTAAAGCATGTAAAACGGGCCAGAGGCCCTGATGTTTCTCCATCAAGCATATAAAAGTTTGAGGCATTTGTGTTAACTTAGCATATGGAATATCTATCTGCAACAGCATTACCTCTTCAGACATATCCTCTTACCTCACCAGCAGTAAGTGAACCGCTTACAAAAGCTACATTTTGTGTGAGAGAGGCTCAATTTGGATTTGAAATCAAGAAGCCTTAACAATACCCACTCTATATGAAATTACCACCCCATTTAAATAAGGTCCAAGATGTTTATAGCTCACTTAAGGTCTCACAGCAAATTGAGAACAGAAATAGAAATAGAAGAGCGGGCTGTTTCCTGAGAAAAGCTTGTGCATTTTCTATCTCCAGAAATACTTCTCAGTTGTCCCCTTCACAATTTCTCTGCAATATCTCATTTAGGTGATATCACTGTACAGGTAAAATGATTTTTATGTTTAAAAAGTGGCATACTGTACATGTAAAAATAATTAGGTCACTGGCTGTGCTGTAGTAACTTTTTCTTTAGTTCAGCTGCCTTCCTGGAAAAAGGTTTAGTATACCCCGAAGTTCTATGAAGATGTTGTATAATTTGTCAGTGGAAAATATCACACACACACTCACACAAACACACACACCTTTATCACCCAGAAAATCTTGGGAAATTTACATTTTCTTATACATAGTGCGCACGCTCTCTCTCTCCTTCCTTCACTCTCTCTCTCTCTCTCTCTCTCTCTCTCTCTCTTTCTCTCTCTTCTTTCTCACTCTACTTTCTCACTCTCTTTTTTTAATTGGAAAACATGACTTCTTCATTTCCCATTCTCTTGTAGGCTTTTGGTCCTCCTGGTGTGGTGCACCATGGTGTCGGAGACCCAGGCTTCTTCCATGTTGCCGTTCTGCCATACGTAGGTCCAGGATGTCAGTAGACGGAGCTCCAGGCAGCTGGACAGAGGAATAGCAGAGAAATTTAAGGAAGGCTCCTGGATGCTGCCATGTGACTTTTCTGCTGACATTCCGTTGGGCCAGAATTTAATCCAAGGCTAGCCTGAGTTGCAAGGAGGCAGGGAAACATGGTCTTTAGACTTCAAAGCCATGTGCACAGCTAAAGATTGAAAGCTCTTTCATCATGAAATAGGTGAGACAGTTAGCTGTCTCTATCACAGTAACTCTATAACCAAGTGACTAGCACAGTGTCGGGCACCCAGTAGGACCACAGTTAATATTATTACTTGGATCAAGTTAGGCCAAGGTGTCTTTGGAGGATTTCTGGGACCTTCACCGGGAAGATTAATAACACTAGAACCTTCTGCTGGGCATAGGAACAAGAAGCTGGGAGTAGAAGCTGGTGAGAAGGAATCAAGCAGTTTTGCTTTCCATCTTTGCTGTACAGTGAAGTCAGCAATACAGAGAAAGAGAAATATCGTCATGTATTCCCTCCATCCCCCAACATTGCATTGAAAACGGTGGCTGACATGGCATCCTCTCTTCATTTCTTATACCATTCACCTCCCACAATACCAAAGTTCCACACCACCAACGCCATCTTTTTCCTCAAAATAGAAAAGACACCGGCACAAATAGTTCTCATTTGGCAATTTATAATATCGGTGGCATTACACCAGTGACACTACTGCGAGGCACTGGGAAGGATGCTCCTAGGTGAAGGAAGTGAGAGGTCTGGGGAGCCCGCCCATCTCCTGCTCTCCTCATTTCCTCAACTCTGTCTCCCTTCCTGCACCCTGGTCCTCTCACCCCTTCCCATAACACAGGGAAAGTGCAGACGGGGGCCTAAGGACTAAGCAGGTGATGGCTTAAAATGCGGTTCCTCCCAGGGTGTGTATTTTGTAATAGGCAGAAAAAACCTTTAGGACTCCAAAAATAAAAAATCATTTTAATGACAAGCAATAGGGCTCTGTTTTGGCCAATAACTACGTGAAGAAGTCAAGGCAGCTATTATTCAGTCCCATTTTACAGGGGAGTAAATGGAAGTTCCTGAAGATTAAAGTGACTTGTTCACGTCAACTAGTGGTAGAGCCAGTACTGAAGCCCAGGTCTATTTGGCTTTGCATGTAACTTGCTGCCCACTGGTATATTCGCTCCAGGCATGGGGTTCTTGCTTCATTCATCTTCTTTTTATTCCACAAACTCACAGAACTCCCTTAGGCTCACATCCGGGGAAGTAGCACACCACTATAGTAATAGCTCACATTCATTGAGGCTTACTTTATGATCGATGCTCTTCTAAATGTTTACATAAATTGATACATTTTCTCTTTATATGGCCTCATTTTACAGATGAGGAAACTGAGACTTAAAGAAAAGAAGTAACTTTTCCAACATCACGCAGCCTAGCATAGTGAGTGGCAGAGCTAGAGTTAGAACCTAAGCAGTCTAACTTGGGTCTGTGCACTTAACTATTATGCTAAATTGCCGTGACAGTTAAGAGGGCAGCAGTGGTAGCTGACTATTATTTATAGATCAACTACTTTTACTCTACCATAAAGGAGGAATTCCATGATCACACCAGGCACGTCTTGATTTTTTTCTCACTATCCCAGATCCCAGTGGATGGAGTTAGTTACAGAAAGGACACAGGACCGTGGATGCGACCAATGATAGCATTGCAAAGATGCCAGCCAAGTAATTTTTTTATTTCAGTTATGCATTTACCATCTCTATATTTGTTGAATTCCAACAAATGTATGAATCACCCTAGTTTTGTTACATATTTATTTCTGGGAAATGTTACCACCATGTAGGGGGAGGGGCACAGACATAGTATTGGTTCCCTGGGCACCATTCTTTTTCACTTGACATTCACTGCTGATTCTCACCAAAAATATGATGCTGAGAAAGGAGAATCACGGAGACAGTAGGGTGAAGTAGGGACACTGATAAAGTGGGACAAGAGGGAATTGGCATTTACTGAGGACTCACTCTAGGCCCTTTCCGTTTGGCATCTCATTAAATATTCAGAACAGGTCTGAGGGGCAGGCCTCGTATTGTCCCTCAGACAGCTGGTCTGCTTGAGCTCACAGGCTAGTAAGTGCCAGAGCTGGAGTTCAAGCTCAGGTCTGTCTGGCTTCCAAGTGCATACTCTTACCTACTCATCAACTGTCTTCGAAAGACCAGACATCTTGGCTGGGCAGGTTTGGGAGCAGTCCCCCACCATCGATTCTGCTCTCACAGCAGTTACAGATCATCTTCTATCTTTCCGAAGGTCCCTGGGATCCGTCTCTCTCTCCTGGTCTGAAAACCCAGGCCTTGCTGCACTTCAGACTAGCTCCCTGCTGCTCCTCCTGACAGATCAGGGGATCTCAGCATCTGTATCCACAGAGAAAGTGGACTCATAGCTATTGGAATTAAAATTTGGTATTTACGAGCCTGGGTTTCCCCCTGGCTCTCCCATTTACTATCAGCGTGACCTCAGGCTAGTTGCTTAATTTCTTACACCTCAATTTCCTCATCTGTAAAATGGGGAGACCCATACTTTCCTCTGAGGATCGTGGCGAAGCTTAGATGAGAGTGGGCGTATCACGCTCTCAGCTTACAGCCTGAGCACATGGGGTTTTTCTTTTTCCATTGCCTGTGATGGGAAAAGATGAGGACCGCGATGGAAGGTTCTAATAAAAGGAAAGTTGGTCAATTTTTGGAGGTAATCAGGCTCTTCAGTTGCTGATGGGCCATATTTGGGGTTGAAATCACGGCCTGACTGTTGCCGCCTGTGAGAGTGTGAACCGTTTCTCAGGGCCGAGCACCAGGGCAGAGTTACATCCTGGATCTGGGTTCCTTTGGCCCTTTTCATGCCTATTTTTAAAACAGTGACCTTTCTTTCCTCTTCTAATTCTTTCCAAGAACAGTAAGGCTGACTCCAGAATAATTAGGAGAACATTCCAAAGCTGACTTATTGCCAATAACAGAAGTTATGAAACAACTTTGAGTCCATTATAATAAAAATGTGCATTAACAGCACATTATGTTATATATTCTTATAAATCGTCAGTAGTATTTAACAACTGTCTGCCATTCTTTTGTGCATCTGTCAGTATTGGCAGGCTTTAAGAATGGTGTGGAAACTAAGAATAATTCCTTCATTCTGTAGAATAAGAAATTCATCCTCTTACCTGGGAAGAGTCTGAGACTTTGATCCTTATTGTGGCTCTGTGACCTTGGTCAGATCTTTTGCCTTCTCTGAATCTTGGCTTCCTTAACTGGAAACTGGAAAGAACAACTCTGGTCTCTTCTACCTCATTAGGGGCCTGGGAGGTGTGAACAAAATACTGGACCAAGAAGTCCTTAGAGCAGCCTAAATGAACAGAGCGATGTCAAGGATTAATATGATGATATCTGAGTATGTGTCTCAAGTGAGAATGAAAGAAAAAAGAATTAACAAAGACTCAAAAGGAGTAACAGTGCTCCTGGCTTTGCCCGCCATTCATTCGCTGAGTAATTTGGGGGGCAGCACTTAAGTTCTCTGGGCCTCAGTGTCCTCATCTGTAAAATAGGGATTATATTGATAGCTGCTCTTCCTGTTACACAAGATTATTGTGTCAAATGGGATAGTGGGTATGAAAATGTTACCCGAATAAGAAAAAACCATCCAACTGTGAATTGTTATTGATAATAGTAGCAGTAACACTTGGCGAAGTTTCAGTATTCTTCCAGGGCTTCAACTAGTTTCGCCGCCTTTGGAAATGAAATTGATCCTTGAGATCACAGGGCGTGGCCTCTTAGTTTCCACAGGCAGGGCTTGAATCCAGTGTGTAGGAGCCTGGCCTCCGGCATCACACTGCTGGGATTCAAATCTCACCCTTGCCTATAACAGGCTGTGTAACCTCTCTGACTTGGTTTCTCCATCTTACCTCATAGAGTTGTGAAGATTAGTGATAAAATACAAGCAAAGCACTTAGAATAGTACACAGTACACAGAAGATATTTATAGCTGTCTTTATTCTTGGGTATTCTTGGTGGCACCTTGGTCTCATGCTGCCTAATTTATAACATCCCCTGTAAGTTTAACTTACTAAATAGCATCCCAAAGTATGTCTGATATTAGAAAAATCTGACCGAATGAAAAAGCATTTCTAACTATTGACATGTGGCTCAGGCCTCTTTGGTTCCTACTACAGCTGCTTGCTTTTAACCAGCCACAGCAGATGCCTAAATCGCCATCTTGAGATAAATGAAAAGAAAAATGCTTGTATTTTTCTCCATCCTAAGAGGCTGCAGGCAAGAGGTGCCCATAGTCCTTGGGGGAGCCATAGAAAACCTGTTTCTATGCCTCACCTTTTCTTGCCCTCAGTGTCTCCCAAGGCCCTTCTTTTCATTCTATCTGTTCTCTAACAGAATAGGGGACCCAGACATGGAAGATCTGCTCTTCTCTACTCTGGAGCCAGCAAGCCAATCTCATCTCAGAGCCTCTGATTCCCTTTTGTGAGAGAAATCTCTGGGTAGGGCAAGTTTTCCACTCTGCTCCAGGTATTGCGATTCGTGAGTGGTTTCTAATACGCCGCCGCGTGAGGCATGTCTTTTAGTGGATGAATGAGAAGATGAGTGAGGGGCTAAATTTGATAATGACATCATTAGGTAATATGTTAGTGCGCGAAGAGGTACATAGAGGCCATAAAGTGGAAAGAAGAGGGGTGAGTAACGTGGGTAACAGAGGCGTAAAGCTCTGCACCAGAGATTTAAGAAAAGTTACATTTTTTAAAAAGCCATTCCAACAGAAAAAGTTGAGAACCATATGCTTTCACTCATATGTGGGATATAAAACTGAAAGCAACAAACAAACATGACAAAGAGAGACTCATAAACATGGACGGTGGATTAGTGGTTACCAGAGTGGGGAGGAGGGGGGAGGAGGATTGAGGTGGAGGGGATCAAATATTTGGCAACGGAAGGAAATTTAACTTTGAGTGGTGAACGCACAATGTAATGTACATATGACGTGTTGTTGGATTGTACACTTGAAGTCTGTTTGATTTTATTAACCAATGTCACCCTAATAATTTGATGTATAAAAAAAAAAAAAGCCATTCAGGCATCGTGGAGAATCATGGAAACTTAGAAACCAGGCTGATGGAATAAATCCTTAGAGCAGCAGTTCTTAAACTGGACTGTGTACCAAATCACTTGAACATTTGTTAAAACACAGATTGCTGGGCCCCCCTCCAGAGTTTCTAATTCAGAGTTTCTAAGTCTGAGAATTTACAGTTCTAACAAGTTCCCAGGTGATGCAGGGACTACACTTCAGGAAACATTGTCAAAGGGAATCCATGGAGAAGAGTTTATAAATGGGCCTCACAACT
>NW_011888850.1:4211429-4213210 GCF_000151845.1 Pteropus vampyrus
TACCCCAAAAGGGCTCTGTGACGTTCAATGAGGGAAAGGGACTAGCCCGGGTCAGGACGAGGCTCTATAAAAATCAGTCCCCAGAACTCCTCATACGAGGAGGGAGCAGCTTCGCTGGAGGGAGCGGCTGAGCCCACCCACCTGGTTGGACCTCCTCGCCTGGGGCGGTTCATCTACCCTTCACCCCGACACTGACACCTCTGTCCGCAGTCCCACACCACCGCGCCTCCTGGCCTGGCCAGGGCGAGTGAGGGGAGAGGAAGGGGCTGCGGCCTCCTCCACCGCCGGGGAACCGGGAGAGACGAACGCTCAGTGAACACACAGAAATGGAGACTCGCAGAGAGAGACCCGCACTCAGGAGGGAACATTTGGGGACCAAAGGGCTGCTTAAGCCTTGGAAGAGAGATCCCCACAGGTAACGTTTCCACCCAGATAGGGGTCTCGGATCGCCGGGTTGGATGGGCGCAGCAGTAGGCGGGTTGCCTCTTCCAGTTCCAAGGAGAGAGTGGGAGACACTCCACTGCGGAGGGGGCAGGGCCAGGCTCGTCTGGCCTTTGAGCAGTTAAGCGCTTGGAAAGATTTGTGCTGAGACAAATTCTGTTGAAAACAAAGTTGAAAACCTACTTGCCCCTTGCCTCTCCCCATGCAGCAAAGGAATCCATGGTGTACAGGACTCAAAGATAATTGCCAGTTCCCTGCACACCACCAGGTCCCCCATGTCCCAAGGGTAGGTCAGTCCTGCCTTTTACAGAAGACCCAGCCTGGTGATTCTGTCCCTCCAGGGCCTAGGTTTTGAGTGGAGGCATGTGCAGAGACAGAGGATGTGCTCAGGCCAGGATGCAGTGTGGGGAGACCTGGCCAGACACTCAGGTTTTGTTCCTTGGGCCAATAAATCATGGAAGACAGTTCGGGGGAGGCAACTTCCAGCTAATAGAAAACACCTGGTAAAGCCACGCCCCTTATCAAAGGGATCTAGCAATTGTCCCTGGGATTGGGTAACTCTGGTGAGTTTTGTCCCTTTCCAGATAGGTCCTCACGCCTCAGTGACAAGTGATGGTCAAAACCTGTACTAGACTTTGCCTCTTAGGGTCTCCAGAACCAGCTGTTGCAGTGGCATTTCTGATATTTTGGAACTTAGGCCCTGAAGATTCTTCCCACCTGCTTGGGCAAAGCAGTTAGTCCCCCCTCCCCTAAATCCCTAAGGGCCTGCTCCAGCCTTCCTGCAGACCCTTGCATAATCTCACCCAGCCTTAGCCTAGTCTTAAAAGAGGGCAAGGCCTGGAGGTCTTTTCCAGGACAAGTTCCCAAAAGGTTTAGGGTCATTTTTCTTTTTCTTTACTCTCCTTCATGCCCGCCCCTCCCACCCTCTACTTCTCCCAATCCCTGTGAATTTATTTGGGAGCGAGGAGAAGGAGAAAAGGCCTTGGCAGAAACCATAAGCAGAGTTTTGGGAGGGAAAGGCTCAGAATGCAGTGTCTGGTACTTTCTAATATCACCCGTTATTGTGAGTGTGGACTTGAAGCTAGGGGGAAGGGGGTTAAGTCCTGACCATCATTTGTATATGAGCCTCCCTGTACTTCAGATCATTTAGCTGCAAAATAGGGATGATTTGTAATATCTTCCTCAGGCCTGTTGTGAGGATGGAAAGAGCTGAGACAGGTGAAATGCTTAGAACAGTGACTCTCTTACCATGTGGGGTTCCCAGACTTCCAGATGGAGTTTCTTTTTGCCCTCCTGGGAAATTATGGGTGGGGCAGGGTAAGGATAGTCCACATGTGCAG
>NW_011888850.1:4213260-4235152 GCF_000151845.1 Pteropus vampyrus
TTTTTCTTTACTCTCCTTCATGCCCGCCCCTCCCACCCTCTACTTCTCCCAATCCCTGTGAATTTATTTGGGAGCGAGGAGAAGGAGAAAAGGCCTTGGCAGAAACCATAAGCAGAGTTTTGGGAGGGAAAGGCTCAGAATGCAGTGTCTGGTACTTTCTAATATCACCCGTTATTGTGAGTGTGGACTTGAAGCTAGGGGGAAGGGGGTTAAGTCCTGACCGTCATTTGTATATGAGCCTCCCTGTACTTCAGATCATTTAGCTGCAAAATAGGGATGATTTGTAATATCTTCCTCAGGCCTGTTGTGCGGATGGAAAGAGCTGAGACAGGTGAAATGCTTAGAACAGTGACTCTCTTACCATGTGGGGTTCCCAGACTTCCAGATGGAGTTTCTTTTTGCCCTCCTGGGAAATTATGGGTGGGGCAGGGTAAGGATAGTCCACATGTGCAGACTCTGAGCCTTCAGCTTCTGAGGGCAGATGGGCACCTTCTTTGAGGGGCCCCTGAATGCACCTAAATCCCAGAGAGTGCTGGGGGTTTGTGGAGTATTACCTCATGGGGGGTTAAGGCACTCCTGGGTGTTGAGGCATCCCTGAGGGCCAGGAGGGACAAGGTCTTGGAAGAAGCACTTGTGCAGTGTCTGACACTCAGCTGGGCCCTGGCAGTTTGAGTCAAGATGATCCTATCATTGTGGGAGAAAAGCCACTTCAGCTTGTTGAGGCCTTTTAAAGGAGTGTTATATAGATTAAATGAGAAATGGGCATCAATGAACTTTGTAATGAAAGCACATTTCAGGACAGTAAAGGTGAAGGACCAACCTATACCATCTCTGCTAGGGTGGGGGAGGGGGATGCCTGGGCCTCTCGGGGCTTGGGTGTTGAGGAATTGTTCATTGACTGGAACATGGGCCCTTCTAGTTGGTGAATTGAGGCAGGGAAGCTTCAAGCTTGGGAGGTCCTCTGGGCTCTAGTCCTGCCCTGGGTCCTCCTGCTCCAGGATGCAGTTGATGGATGCAGGGATATGGGCTGCCCAGGGAGTAGTCCACAGCTCAGGCCCCGGAGTTTGCCAGGCTTGGGCCTACAGAAGTCAGGCCAACAGGTATAGGGGCAAGAGCAGCTACAGGGCTGGCTGGCTCCAAGGACCTAAGGAGGAGGAGGCATGGGGTTGCAGAAAGCATCCAGTTTTCTATATCAGGCGCCTGGCCCTTCGCTTCAGGAGACAGAGAAGGGGGCGCTTGTCCAAACCAGAGTTCCAGAAGCAGCAGGTTCTGACTGCCTGAAGGAGAAACTGTTCTGTGGTGCCCATTGCAGAGTGGGCAGACTGGTCCGGGAAGTGGTCCCGATGAAATCTCCTGCCTGGGGAAGCCGGCCTTCTGGGCGTTTGAGATCCAGTGGACCTTGATTCTGGAGGGGCACATCCCGTGGTACCTCTGAGCTTTGGGTTTCCAGACGGGAATAGGCAGCCGTCACACTGCCAGAAGTCCCCTCACGCCCAATGAGCCCCACCGCGGAGACCCCGCCACGCGGGAACTTCCATGGACACTGGACCCAGGGCCCAAGATCAAGATCCATGATAGCCGGGCGACGCTTACTGTTTAAAGGGAAGTCCCCTTTGTTCTTACGTTTTACCAAAGCGAAAAGCAATACCAATTTTTTCCTGATCAAAATTTTGCTGGCACCGAAGCGGCCAAAGCAGCTGCTGGAACCCTATGTCCTTGTCCTCGGTCTCCTCGCCCCTTCCTTTCGGGCTTGCCTCGCCCCCCCACCCCGCCCCCGCATCTGGCTGGGGAAGGTACGCAGGGCTGCAGGCAGCGCACCCGAGCGGGGTCCGCAGGCCACTGAGGTATTCCTCCACCCCGACCCCCGCCCCTTCCGCCGCTCTCCGGAGCCGGGTTTTCTTGGGAAACGAAGCGGCTCCAGCGGATCAGCGCTTCTGGTGGCCCAGGCCCGGCTTCCGATTCCATTTAACACAATCCGGGCATCTTATCTTCGCGTCGCCTCCCGGGGGCTCCCACCCCCGGCCCAGCCTAGCGCCGGAGGAAGTGGAGCCGCGAGCTTTTGAAGTCTGGGGAATTTCAATCCTAGAGGAGCCGCCAGGACCTAAGCCTGTCGCCCCAGCGGAGAGGGGACAGCAGGTCCGCAGTGGGGGACCAAGAAAGGTGAGAATTGGTGGGGGCCCGGGCCGGACCCCACTGAGGCTGCTATCACCCCCCTCTCTGCTTTATGGGATTGTCCAGGCCCGGCGGCTGCCGGGACACCTCTCCTCGAATTCACCTTCTGTCTCCACCCGTTTTAGGGATGACCTTTATGATATAGTGATAACCACGCTATTAAAATGTCCCCTAACTTAAAAAATGTTTTTATCCCGTTCCCTCCTGTTTTCTTCTTCCTCGCTTTAAAAACCCAGCCTCTCTTCATCTGATGAGGAAAGGATGCTTTTGGAAGAAGTGACATTTGCTTAACAGATTTTTTTTCCTCTTGCAGGCCCTAAAGACCAGAGAAATTGAGGCTTCTTTGAGGGGACTGGAGGCAAGATTTGGGAGAGAGATGTGGTGGAGTGCAGCTGAGGGGGTCAACCCTGAAATTTCAGATAGGAAGCCCCCGAGAAGGCAGCCCCTCCCCCCGCCCCCCAGAGCCTGTGCCCCAGCTTGAGGCTGCTTCTTTCTCAGGACTCAAGGGGGAAGCTCCCTTGATCGTGCCAGACCCAGGAAGGAGACACCAGTGGCACCTCTTGATCTCTCAATCAGTACCCCGCTTTCATCTCACAGGGAAAACCCAGAGAAGAGGATCAAACGCAGAGCACTCCCATTGAATGCAAAGTGGGGGGCGGGGCAGGGGAGCCTGGAGTCCCTCTGAGAACCTGGCTTCTCCCGCGAGCCCAGCAGGGCAGCTGTGAGAAGGTGGTGGGCTCACTGGGGGGAGGAAAGGGTGGACCCGCCCCAAGCCCAGACTTGGAAGGGCCCAACACAAGGTGGACAACCCCAGCAAACACAGATGCTGGGGGCTCGACTTTGACAGGAAGGAGAGAGCTAGTCAGAGGCTCCTCAGGCTGGGAAGGGCAGGGCGTGACAGAATCTTCAGATAACTCTGCACGGAAGGAAAAAGCTGTAGAATTTGATCTCCTCCACTCCCACAAAGCTTCTCTCATCTTCAAAGTATCCCCAAGATTTGGGGGCTAGTAGTGCTCAGAAGACGGTGATTTTGGGAGTCCCAGGGAGTAGAGGTGTCTGCGCAGACATTACCTTCCCGATCCTCCCCCTCACCCTTCTGTAGGGTTAACGGGAATCTTATCGAATAGAAAGAGAAGCCACAAGCAGGAGTGAGAAGGGAACTTTCCTCTATCCTTGAACCCCTTGCTTCCTCCACGGCCTCCATAAGCTTGCAGATAGGAAGACTGAGGTTGGGGGGAGGGAGAAGAGCCGAGAAAACGGAGAGGGAGGAGGCGGAGAAGAGAAAAGTAGGAGATAAAAAGAAGAACAAAAAAAAAAAGAAAAAAAAGAGATCGAGGGACTTTTCTTTAGAATCTTGGACATGAGGGCTTTGCCTTGGGACACGGAGAAGGAGGGGGCGGTGCAGGGGCAGCCCTTTGTGGCTTAGAGCTAGAAGGTCTGAGGAGGGGGCCGAGAAGGGTAGTATTACAGAGCAGAGACCTGCATCCTGCCCTCTGCAAAGTGGGGAGAGACTGAGCTCACCTGCCTGGCCCTGACACGCTTGCTCAGAGCTGGCAAGGGGGTCGGTTTTTCTGGTGGGTTCTAGTTCACCTTCCCTGGAAGAAGCCCCGAGAAGCAACCTGCAGGCAGCTGCTCCTAAAGACGTCAAGCACGACAAATACCCTCCAGCCCTGCCATGGAGGTTCCCCTTCTGTCCCCAAAGATCCATGAGAGCCCCCAGTCACCTGCCCTTTCAGGGCATTTTCGGTGACATCTCCCTCGGGACCGAAGCCTCTGCACAGGCCCCAGGAAAAAAAACCCTGTGAGTCAAACCTCTGAACACGAATGCCACGTTCGAGCACTCTGAACCTCTGCCCCAAATCTCCGTGAGAACAGCGACTTCTCCCAGCCAGGGGCCTCTGGTGCTGCCGCTGTAGCGGCTGCATTTGTCTGAGTCTCTTCACCTGAAAAACCTGCTTTTTTGGGGGGCGGCGTGGGTTGGGGTGGGAATTCGTTTACTCTGAACGAATATCTTAAAATACGGGCAAGAAAAGAAAAAAAGGCCACTCTCAGAACCTCTCCCCACCCTACATACCTGAAGCGCAGGCGAAGCGGGGAGCAAGTGGGGAAGCGATCGCTTCTACAAATAGCCCCCTGGAGGTCAAGCCGGCCGTGGAGAGCTTAAGGCCACCTAGAAGGGGAGGGGGGAATAAAAAAAAAAAAATCAGCGAACATTTTGAGTCAGCAGCCAAGGCCTTAAAGAAAACATTTTAAGACATTTATCTCTTGCCCTGTGGGGAAGAAAAAGAGCAAAGTTCTCTTTCGGATCCCAGGAGGCATGAGATGGGCGGAGGAGGAGAGAGGGAAGGATACCCCAGGCTCAGGCTCTTTCCAGACAACTTGCGGGAGGAGGGAATGTTTTTCGGTAGCTTGTAAAAAAGACCCTGGAGCTTGTTTGAGGTTAGCTCGCCAGGGACAGGCAGCTGTAATAATGCGAGGAGAAGCGAGCCTTGTGAGTTGGCCTTCACACTCCTAAAATGCAGTTATGGATCCTCTTATCAAGGCACCAAGTTAAGAAAACAAAAGCCAAAACAACAATTAAAAAAAAAATCAAAAGCGTATTCAATTACCGAGTCCCGCAGCCCCTGCGGAAACTCGCCGTGCGCGTTAAGCTCTCTTTTCTTTCGGCGGAATTCCATTTGCATCCCCTCTGCCTGGGTGTCTCCCTCTCTCAGTGTGTGTGTCTCTCTGTTTTCACACTCTCCTCCCCATTCGAGCGAGGCCCACACCTGGCGCATCACTGCCGAGCCATTAGCTCGGGTCTCCTTTCATCTTCGCTGTGGCAGACGTTTCTATTTATCCACTTGCGCTCGCCGAGTGGCGTCACCAGCGGTACTGTAATGACGATTGCAGCAGGAGGATGACAGCTTAGAAAGAAGAGGGCAATGGGGCTTCCTCCCAGAGGCGGTGCGGCACAGAGGAGCTCTCGCATCGCAAGGTGACCCCAGCTGCACCGCCACCACCGCCGTCACTGTCGACACTACGCTCCGGCCACTCCGCGCCCACCCAGACGCCTGGCTTCTCTTTCTCCCTTCTGTAGCCAAGATCTGTCGGACCTCTAGGGACCCTGGGAGCCGGGGGCTAGGAACTCACTTGGGGCTTTCCCTCTCCTGCCTCCGGAGAGCCCGGGATGGAGAGCCGAAAGGACATGGTCTTGTTTTTGGATGGGGGACAGCTTGGTACTTTGGTTGGAAAGAGGGTCTCCAATTTGTCCGAAGCCGTGGCAAGCCCGCTGCCAGAGCCGCCCGAGAAGATGGTGCCCCGTGGCTGCCTGAGCCCGCGGGCCGGTCCTCCCGCCACCCGGGAGCGGGGCGGGGGAGGCCTGGAGGAGGAGCCGGTCGACGGACTAGCAGGCAGCGCTGCGGGGCCGGGCACCGAGCCGCGGGCAGCCGGGGCCGCCGCTCTCGGCCCGGGGCCTCCGGCCTCTTCCGCCGACAGCCTCTCCGGCCAGGGGCAACCTAGCAGCTCGGACACCGAGTCGGATTTCTATGAAGAAATCGAGGTGAGCTGCACCCCGGACTGCGCCACGGGGAACGCCGAGTACCAGCACAGCAAAGGTAGCCACCGCGCCCCCCTCTCCCACTGCGCCCACCTTCCACATCAGTTCTGGAGGGGAGATAGACCCTCTCTTCTCTCAGGGCAGGGAGGCTGGGGTGGGGGGGACCCACCTGAGCACTTCTCCCCAGCTATCTGCGCCCTGGCGGGGCCGGGACTGAGGTGACAGCTGTGCTTTGGGGGGAGGTAGGAGACCGCAGCCCTGGGCTTGAGGGTGATTCAAAGTGCACCCCAACCCCCCAGAGTTTTGTGGTAATGCTTCAACTGCGCCTGGAAGATACCTTCCCCCGGCGTGGGTGAGATCAAACGCGGATCCGGGCAGTTTGTGGCTGGCGGGGTGTAAGGCGCATCCAGGCGCGGAAGTGGGGAGTCCATAAAAAACCGTAAAATCTCAGCTGACCCGGGCCGCCTGGGTGCTGAGGCCCTCCGACCAGTTTGCACGTCGGTCAGAGGTCCAAATTACCTTGTCACTTCCCGGGCTCGGTGGCGCCAGGTCGGAAATGGTCCCAATGATCTAATTGCCTTTGGTCTCCGGTTGCATTTGAAAAGGCAGAGCTCTGGCCCTCCCCCCCACCCCTTCCCCTTTCCTTCCTAGCCCCACTTCTCCACCCAAAGGAAAAGGAGCTACAGGGGGCAGGAGCCCCACCCTTTTCTGGGTTAGGCCCAAAGGAGGAGGGGGGGGGCTGTCACACTGCTTTAACTGGAGATCCCCTTCCTGACCAGGGGCTGCTGTGAGATGCTGGTAAATGGCCAGGAGGGCAGTCTCCCTGAGAGAGTGGAAAGCTAAGAGGGAGAGCCCACCAGCAGATACTCCTCCACAAAGCTGTGGGGGTGGGTGGGAGAGACTAGTATGGAAAAAACAAAAACAGAAACAAAAAAACTCCCCCACCCCTTGGCCTTGGCAGCCAACACAGAGTTGAGCATATCCACCCATGATCATCTTATCCACTGGACCCAGCCTCCCCAACCATAGCATGCCCTCGGAGCAACCCATACTCCGCTCAAATATTTGAAGATAATAGGTGTTCGTACACACACTCCTATGCCATCCTGCAACACGTGCAACCTAGTGCAACGCATTCCCACACCCGCATTGGCAGCCTGGCACACACAAAAGCGAGGAAACTGTTCGTGCCCAGCATCCTGCAATGCACTAAGACCCAGAGTTCATAACGCTCCAGCAAAATGGTGTGTATCAACTCACTTGCCTGTCAGGTATGCACATCTTTGCCCACTCCAGGCAAGGGTGAGCAGAAAGCTCAGAGAGGCTGCATCTCACCTGTGCCCCAGGGCAGGTGGCTAGGGTGGCTGGGCTTCTGTATCTAGCAGGAGTAAGGGGCCTTCCAAACAGTAGCCCCGCCAGGCCTAATGGCTGCTATGAGCCCCTGTCCTCCCTTCCTGGGTGCTTGAAGTCCCCAGTGCCCCAGCAGAGGCAGTGGCTGAGGCTACTGAGAGGAGGGGGTGTCTCTCTCCATCCTGGGCCTACAGCACCACATCAGCAGCGTTTGTGTGTCTGTTGTGTTGTGTATGTGCGTGTGCTCTGGGCTCCCTGCGCAGGGCCGGGCTCTGAGGTACTGGCCAGCAGTCCCAACAGTGGCGGCGAGGCCCCAAAGAGCAACAACGGTGGCAGCTCGCAGGGCACCCTGGCTTGCAGTGCCAGTGACCAGATGCGCCGGTATCGCACCGCCTTCACGCGGGAGCAGATTGCGCGGCTGGAGAAGGAATTCTACAGGGAGAACTACGTATCCAGGCCACGGAGATGCGAGCTGGCCGCTGCCCTGAACCTTCCCGAAACTACCATCAAGGTATGAGCTCCAGGTACCAGGGAGAGAGGGTGCGCCCGCGCAGGAGGAAGTGAACAGCACTGCTCGATCCTTAAATCGTGTGTGAGCCGGGAATCCATGTCTGGGGTCTTTCTGCCCACGTGGCAGCTGGGCTGGGGGTGTCCAGGCCTGCTGCAGGCACCAGGTGCATGCACCTTCATCCTCTCGACAGTCCCTAGACAGCCACTGCGGCCGTGCGGTTGACTCTGTCCCTTTCTCAGCCAAATAAACAGCCGGGATGGGGTGCCGGTGCACCAAGGGAGAGAGGCTGAAAGGGGAGGTGGTTCTGGCGAAGCGCTGCCTACTGCCTCAGATCCGTGGAGTCCTCAGTCCCTCACTACTAGTGCACTCGCACGGGTTCTGGCGGTCCGGGGAGGGGGGTTCTGGCTGCGGGAGCAGAGGGGAAGAGGGACAGAGGCTGGAGCCACTCTCTAAACCACTCCTGGAGGGATTCCGGCTCCAGGAGGTGGTGGTGGTGGTGGGATCCGCCCCGCCCAGAGGCTCTGTGCCTTGGCTCTTCCCCTTGCCGCGAACATCATCCCCTGCAGTGGGGCAGGACTTCTGGGCTCTGCGCACTGGGCAGGGTGTGGCCACCCAGCCTGTGCCTCTCCTCCCCCCCAGGTGTGGTTCCAGAACCGGCGCATGAAGGACAAGCGGCAGCGGCTGGCCATGACGTGGCCGCACCCGGCCGACCCTGCCTTCTACACGTACATGATGAGCCACGCGGCGGCCGCGGGCGGCCTGCCCTATCCCTTCCCGTCGCACCTGCCGCTGCCCTACTACTCGCCCGTGGGCCTGGGCGCCGCTTCCGCCGCCTCGGCTGCCGCCTCGCCCTTCAGCGGTCCGCTGCGCCCTCTCGACACCTTTCGCGTGCTGTCGCAGCCCTACCCGCGGCCAGAACTGCTGTGCGCCTTCCGCCACCCGCCGCTCTACCCCGGCCCGGCGCACGGACTGGGAGCCTCGGCCGGCGGCCCCTGCGCCTGCCTCGCCTGCCACAGCGGTCCGGCCAATGGCCTGGCGCCCCGCTCCACCGCCGCCGCCGCCTCGGACTTCACCTGTGCCTCCACCTCCCGCTCGGACTCCTTCCTCACCTTCGCGCCCTCTGTGCTCAGCAAGGCCTCCTCCGTCGCGCTGGACCAGAGAGAGGAGGTGCCCCTCACAAGATAAGGGGCCGCCCGCGGGCTGCCGGCTCCAGGACGCCCGTGGGGGCCTCCCTCCGGGGACTCGGCCAGCGCCCTTCCCCGCCCCCAGGGCACCGAGGGGAAAGAAGAGGGCTGCGAAGGACTGGCGGGACTCGGCTTCGAGGATGGGGACGCCCGGGAAGCGGCTCTGGCTGGCGCGTTTGTGCGGCGGGAGTGGGAACCGCGAGGCAGAAGCTGAGAGAGAGATCCACCTTTGGGGCGGCCCGCTTGGCGGTGCTTCACCGGACCCACCGCCCCTTACCCGGGTTTAGGCCGTGGCTCCAAAGCTAAATAAACTTAGTAGCAACAGCAACCAACATCCAGCTCCTCAGCACCCTCCTCTTCCCCAACACACCTCACACCCCTTCCTCACCCGGGACCCCTCCCGCCTGTCAAGGCCAAGCCCAAGCACTGGAAAGGGAAATTACTGTTTCTCTAAACAAAACGCTGTGTATGCAGAGCAGAGAGAGATTAATCTTTGCCAGCTTTTCCAAGGCGTGGCAAGGGGCTCGTGGATGGCAATGCACCAGGCATCCAGGGGAGAGGGTGAGAGAGAGGATTTACTACCGCGGGGAATACTGGCCCTCCCGCGGACCCTGGGGGCTCTCTGCCTCCCTGGAGCCTCACTTACACAACATCTTCCGGTTCTGCCATCAATCGGCACCTGATCTCTTTCCTCTTTCCTAGCTTCTTGATATCTCTCTACTTGCAACTCCATCTCCACCTTCACCGCCCCCCCCCCACGCCCCTCAGCTTTTTGTTTAACATTCGCCGGGACACTGGCTGCAGACGCTTCAGGGCCCCTCGGTGGCTTCTACCAAGCCTCTTCTCCCTGGGCCCAATACACACCCTGATTAGCAAGTGATGTGTGTGAGGAGGGTTTTTGAATGTTGAATGTATAATAATGATCACGGTGCAGCCAGTTAACAGCCCAGAGCTGAGCTGTTAACAAGGCGCCCAGGGAAGACCTTAGGGAGTGGGACCTCATCTTCCTCCTACAGTATCTGGTGGCAAATTAGAGGCTATTTCCTGCCTTAGCCTACCCACCTTTTCTTCACCGGGAGTTTTCTGGCCCTTCCCTTTGCATTTGGCATTTTATGTCCTTTTTACTCTCATTTTCCTCCCAAGCTGCCACTGGAGCTAGACTTTTGGATACTGGCGGGAGCTTTCTGCCCCTTCTGGAGAAACTTGTCTCCCTCCTTCACTTGGGTTTGTTTGGGAGCCACTCCCAACCTGTCATTCCACACTCATTCCTGCAGCCAGTTTTTGAGGGATAGGGGAACTGGTGTCCCCCAGTACAAGCTTTACCCTGACTGGGAGGGAGCGGTTCTTTCTTTAGGGAATGAATTTGGACTGGTTTTCCTTTGAAGCCCAAAGAATTTGCTGTTACAATTTGTTAACCATATTGCAATAAAAGCTGGACATGATTCTCATTTTAGCATTTTAATTTTGGGGGGCAGCAGGCAGTGTGCTGACTTTTTAAATTGCTAGTTCAGCCATCATAGGCTAGGGTAGGGAAGGAACGCACAGTCTCCCAAGCTTCTGTTGTGCACTGGCAGGCTCCAAATGGATACTACACAGAGGTGGAGAAGGCAAGTTCCAAGCTGCCCTGGGGTGTATGTTTTCTTAATTCTGGGAAACTTCCATGACTAAAGTGGTTCAGCAGAGCTCTGACCCCACCTGGGGCTCACTCTGTGATGCTTACTTCTCTAGTTACTCCAACCCTTTGAAGAAAAGTGACCTAGACTATGGTCTCTGTGGATCCTATCTCTCCCCCAACCCAATGCGGGGGCAGTGGGGGTGCAGCTTGAGCACTGCAGAGAGCTGGGTTTGCTGGTCAAGCTGCATCTGCAAATTAGGGTTTAGGGAAAGGAAAGAGGGGTTGGGTTGGGTTGGGATAGGAGGGTCTGAATCATCCTCCAACTGGAAGTAATCTCCCAGGGTGGAATTCTGGTCTGGTCAGGGCAAGAGGACAGACTGTGCTCAGCAGCTGCCTCATCCCCATCCTCATCCCCATAGGAGAGCCACCGAGGCTGCCTCTGAAATCTTGGTCAAAGAGGGGAGAGGTGGGTGGGACCTCAGCAGGCTGGGAGCTCAGAATTGCAGATTTCAAGCGTCCTCTGCCTGTGTATCCGTGGGCTGGTGTGGACTCCTCAGTTGGCCTCCATCCTTCTTTGAGGTCCAGAGCAAACCCTCTTGCACACAGTGACCTCTGCCCTTTCAAGCAAAACCGTGTGCTGAGGTTTCCAGCATCCTTCCCACTACTCCCCTGCCCCCAGCTCTGTGCGGCTCCCTCAGCTCCCTCGGCAGCTTGGACACTCCCAGTGCCAAACCCCTGGCAAATTTTGCGGTTACTTCCCCGTCGGGCCAAGATTGCTTGCGACAGGTAAATGGGCTGCGGGTTGCCATAATGCCAGGCGTATTTTCAGTTAATAGGGAGGGAAAATGAGGTGTCTGCAGCGATATTGGAAAGTACAAGATCGATGATCCGGCCTCGTGTCCAATCAGCAGCCTTTAATTGACTGTATTTTCTGGGTAATTGAGCCTCTCTTCCTCCAAATTGAAGTGGAAGATATAACAATACATCTTGCCAGGAGGAATTACTCATTACTTCATAATGAAATTTCCCTTTTGCCAAGGTTTGCGGTTTGGCGCTAGGCACCAATTCTCACACTCCCTCCCCCATCCTTTCACCTAAAAACAGGTTTGCCCGCCTGCACCCAGCAGCCCCAAGTGGCCTTGATACCTCCGTTTTGGTGTTGGTGGTGGGAGGGGGGATGACCATGAGGAGGGCACTGTCCCTCAACAGCCTCAATCTCTTCATCTGTGAAATGAGAAGGCTAGACGGAGCAACGGGGCTGACGTGGTATTGTCATTTTCGTTCTTCAACGTTCTGAGTGCCTCTACTTAGCTTTGCCCATCTCAGTCCCATTTTGCAGGTGGGGAAAATGGAGGCTCTGGGTCTCACACAGCTGTTAGGAGCCCATGCAGCTATGAGATCCAGGCTCCCCTCCATTGCCCTGCTTCTTTGGGTCCCAGAGGCCATGGTCACCCCTGGAGAAGTCAGACACCCCACTCCCAATTCACACTTTCCCTGGGCTCCTGCACCCAGGCTGGACCTGGTGGAGCCTGGGAGCACAGACCAGTGCTGGGCCGTGGTCCACCCGGCCCCGCAAAACCAGCCGCCCTGCAGTTGGTGTGCGCATTCATCGCGGGCCGTCGCCGGCTTGTTAGGGAGTGATTGATTGCCTTATTAAAGCGTGTTCTTGTAAGTGTGACCAAACTGATTGCATTGCATATGTTTGGGATAATGCTCATTTTAAACAACAGGATAAAGAGGATGAGCTCGGCAGAGCCTCCAAAGACGAAATGATTCCGGCCAGCAGTGCTCTAACTCTGGCATTAAATTGCCCAGTTACATAGCAAATCACTTGGTTCCTCCACCCTTGTCCCCATTTTTTTCCTGGCCTAAAGTTTGATCGAATCCCCCAATGTGGTCTGCCCCACGCATGGTTTCTCTAGTGACTATATCAGCTCTGCCTGGCCAGCCGAGAACCCTGCAGCCGCACACCCCAGACATCCAGTCCCCGTCCCCATCCCAGGCAGAGAGAAAGTGATTCAGAATGCACCCTTTCACCCTAGGCCTCCCAGGGGGACATGGCCCTAGAAGGTCACCACAGATGGGAACTGAGGTTCCCCGCAGCAAGTCGCGTGTCTCCCCATCCCCACCCCCAGACCTTCAGCGAGAATTTAAAAGATTCTTTTGTTCCCCAGGCTTCTCTCGCTTGCTCGCTCGCTCGGGTGCTTCCATTATCCCTCAGTCGGGGAAACCCCTGCTGCCATATGCCCGCCCAAAAGCACGGTGGACAGTTGTCGAGGACGGCTAGAAGGATGGCATTCTGCAAGTGAGAAGAGCCATTCCTTCTTAGCTTCTCCATGCATATCACCTCAGAGTGAGAGCGCCAGGAGGAGGAAGGGAAAGGAGGTTGAGGGGAAAAGAAATTGGAATTTTTTTCTAATTATTCTATCCACAACCAATTGTGATGGCCACGTTCTGTTTCTGTGCCTGTTCCCTAACAAAGAAATCCTCAGCCAGCCTTCAACCACTGCAGTCGACTAGCACAGGAGCCAAACTGCAGGCAGATTGAACTTCCTAAGGGACGCCTTTGGAGTACGCTGGAATTCTGATTTGTTCAAGATGATGACAGTCATCAGGACAAGTCAGAAACGATGCCACTCCTCTGAGTGTCATTTGTAAGTGTAATCACACGGATTCGTTTGCAAGACCCAGTTAAAACATGTCTGGATAAGTGACTTGGTCCAAACGGCAAATTTCTTCCATCACTCAGGGACTCCTTCGCTCTGCAGAAGCAGGCACATCAGACTGCATTAGGGCAAAGCCAGGGCCCAGTTCACCATTTGTGTTAGCTTGTGGGACCCAGAAATGTTGACCCTGAGGAGAAAAAAGCCAACCACAAAACGCATGTTGCTGTCTACAAAGCAAACAGAAACACAAACTCGTTTCCAAAATTGCCTTCTCAGCAAATAAGTATGTGATATTCTGAGCAGGAGCAGGAGAGAAAGATTGCCACTTAAAAATAACATGAAAGCATTAAGTAATTATTTAAAACAAGGCTGTTTAGAAAAATATTTGTATTTATTGCAGCTGCTCAATTGGCCTCGTTAAAGTCGGCAAGCATTTAAATTGTGTTACAATCTCATTTAAATCCCCCTCCGTTCCAGCAGGCTGAAGAGCTTGAATAGACCAATCACTTCATAATGATGATGAATGAGAAATTAATTCAGATACAAGCAAGACAATTTAGGCCTTCATCTGTTTAAATAGCCTTCCAATATTATTCGCGATCGCGGGTCACAGATTGAATCAATTGTCCAATCTTGTGAAAGTCATATCCTTGCATCTTCATCGAGATTATTTATAGCGCAGCGAGGGCTGCTGAAAGGTGTGTGCTGTTAACAGGGACAATTACTTAAAGGGAAGCGTTTATAAAATGGAAAACAAATGCCGGGTTAGTAACAAATGGGATCAAAAGCAGCCATTCCAATCTGGGTCGCGGAGGGACGGGAGCGGGCGCGGCCCCCGCAGGCTGAGGAGGGCTGCGGGCTCGGCCTCTGGCCTCCCCACGGCCCAGGTGAGGCCGGGTCTGCGAGGCGCTGGCCTGCGCGCTGGCCGCGGTGGCGACCCGGGGCCAGCCTCGCCCTCGGTGCTGCGGCCCAGGCGGCCCAGTGTGGCCCCACCGGGCCTCCCGAGGAACCGCGCCCCGCGCACTCCGACCCCAGGGAGTTTCCCTTGGTGCTGGGGTTTCAGCACCCCCCCCGGGCTCAGACCCCGGTCCGACGCGCTCGGGCCTTCGTGGCAGAGGTCGAGAGGCCTCGCTGCGCGGACGTTGCACGGGTAGCTGGAGGCTTCTGGACTTCGGGGGCTCAGCCTCTTCTTAAACTTTGCCTCCTTCTAAGCCGACCGCGGGGAAGGGCCCCATTTCCACAGGGCCAATCCTCCTTCGTCGTTCCGGGACTGGAAACGCGCCTCGCGTCGCTGCCTGTCCTTCCGGGCCTGGGCCCTTGCCCCCCGCGGGCTTCTCGGGGCGCCCTAGGACCCGTGAGCAGCGTCCAGCTCTCCAGAAAAGCGCCCTTTCTTTTCTCCATCAAGTGTCCTCCCCGTCTCCCGAAACACCCCCTCCCCTGCTGTCGTTCCCTCCACCCCCAGCTGCAGGCGTCCCCCGCCTCGCGAGAGCCCAGTGCAGCCGAGGTGGCCATCGCGACTTCGAGGCGACATGTGCCTCCCGGAGGAATCTACCTGCCCTCCTCAGCCCCGTCCGGCAAAGACCTAGAACAGTGTACGCGGGCAGGTGGGTTTGTTTTTCCCGAATCGGTACATGCGCGTCTACACCGGCTCTCTGTGCGCGTCCAGGAGACACCGAGATTTTCTAGGCGGCACTCTTAGGGGACATAAGTGAAATGGGCTCGGAACAGAAAAGCGAGAAAGATCGTTTAATGTGCGGAGCCTGGAGCAGGAGAGGAGAGCGAAAAGCTCCCAGAGAACGCAGCGGCGTCCATGCGGTACCCCACGCGCGCCGCTCCCGTCCGCGTGGAGGTGGTTTTTTTCCCCCCCTTCCTCTGTATTTCTGTGTTTTGAAACAAAAGCCCAACTAATGGATTCCTGGCGCTCTGAGGACCCACTCCCGGGAGCGACTTTGATGTATTGCTGTCCAATTAGTGCCTTTAATTGGTGTCCTCGGGGACGGGCCGGCCTGGAGCTGGGACACAGCCTCCTCTCGCCTCTCTCGAACACTGGAAAGGTAAAATTTATAACGCACTGTAGCAATCCCGTGGGAGCGCGAGCGAGGGAGGGAGGCAGGGAAGGAAGGGAGAGATACAGCTCCGTCTTGCAGAGCCAGGCAGGGGTGGTGGATAAGGGGCCCCGATCACCCGGTTTCTACTCAGTTTCCTGACTCCCTCTCGGGCCTGGCAGGAGGGCTTGGACGGCTGTGTCGCTGAGGATTATGAATTTGCTCGAGGAAAGGCCAAGGGAGGGAGCATTGTCTGTAGAAGCCCACCCCATGTGGTCTCTCGTCTCGTTAATAATGGCTGTTTGTTAACAAGGATGCGGAGGTTAAATAATCCGGGTGGAAGATTAAACACGCCTCATCAAGGCTCTGGGAGCCGAGTAGCACAGAGACCCGAGCTGCGGGCTCACTGGAGTCTGGAGGAAGGTGGGGACGAACAGCCTGCAAGGAGCCCTGGGGTAGAGGAAGAGGGAAGGACTGGGCCCCCTTTTTAGGGTGTCCCCATAAAGTCAGCGCAGGCCCAACCCCTTGACGTGTTGAATAGAAAATCCATACAAGAAGCAGCCCCAGTGAAGTGTGGATGTCAAACTCTGCCAGCAGTCTGCTGAGATCAGGAATGGAGGCCTGGGTCCGAATCCGGGGTCCCCTTTGAGGAGGGGCTATCTGCTGCCTCCTACACCGTACAAGGTCCTATCTCTGGGAAGTAAAGGGCAATTTTACCACATGTGAATAGCACTGGATTGGAAGATAGAAGATGAACCTTCTAGCTTGGGCTCTGCCCCTAACTAGCTGTGCCACATGTATTACATTATTTTCCTAGCTTCATTTTCCTACTGTACATAAGACAGACAGGAGATAGGGCTTGATATAGATGAAGTATATTTCTTTTTCTTTCCTGCGGCTCTCATCATACTTAGGGAACTGAGCACCTGTCAAATACTCTATCCCCATTCAGTTCGGTCAAAGAGGATTTTATTCATCGAATATTTGAGGGCTTACTATTGGCCAGTCACTGTGCAATGTGTATTTTTTAACTGAGAGCAGAATAGCAATTTGTATATCCCTGTGTATGTCATACCCAAATATAATATTTTGTAAAAGAAGACAAGGAAGAAAGAACTTGAGGAAGAGAGTAGAATTGAATGTGGGTGTATGTGTAGGGTAGAGAAACTGTAGAATGAAAGGGGAAAAAAATCAGTGAAAGAAATGTAGATCTTGTTGAGATGGCAAGCAAAGCAATGTGGGTAAGTACTGCAGTAGTTCCTGGATAGTTCATTCAGGGGAATGGAGTCCTGCTGATTTGACAGTGAACAAAAGGATCCCTGACTTTTCCCAGGGGACCCATGACTTATGTAACTAACATTGCCGATTTTCTATTTTAATGTTGTTTCCATAGTAAGAGTTCTACTCTTCAGTTAATTCTCCAAACACATCACTTTATGAATTCGCCAAACAGGGAACTCAGCTGCTAGGCTGGGACTCATCAAGCTTCTGGCTGATGGGCATTTGGGCTCAAGGAAGACAGAGAATGAGTACTCCACTGAGGTTTTTCTCCAGATCAGCAGTAATTGTAGCTCCTACATGTCTCTGCTTTCCCTTGGAAAAGTCCAGAGACCAGATTTGTAGTTCTGGGCAGTAAGGTTGGACAGCTAACATATATTAGTACTTGAGACATGCCAGTCACTGTTCTATGCTTTCCGTACATTATTTTATTTAATTTCCACAACAGCCCCTTGAGGTGAGGACTATTATAATTCTCATTTTACGGATGTGGAAATTGAAGCACAGATAGTTACACAGTTAGTAGACCAGTCTGATTTCAGAGTTCACACTTATCATCACTTCACTAAAGCTGCCTTTGTGGTAAAATATAGTGGCTAAGGGCAGACTGAGAGCGTATTTCTCCAGGAGTTGCTAATGTCAGAAATGGGCTGTAGAAAAGGGTGGCTAGTGTAGGAGGCACGATGGACTCTTGTGTCTGTCTTTAAAGACTACAACTCCACTCTGCCTTCCAGAAATACAATCTCCAATTTTTTTTTTTTTTTTTTTGCTGAATATTCGATGAGCAGTTTGGTCGAATGAATCAAATGTTTATTGAGCACCTGTTATGTGGCCAAAACCATAGGTTCACACAATATTTTCTTTCTCCTCCAATTTGGTGCTGACACGACTTTGTGTTTGTAACCTATTACAATTAATTTGTGCTTTGCTTGAGAAGAACTCATTAGTGATGACAACTGTGGTAATGGTGATTTTATGATAGGAAATACAATTGTTTTGGGAGGGGACTTGGCAAAAGAGAGCTCATCTGTTATCTGATTTAGAGCCTGTACATCTTTAGCATCAGAAACTTTACATTGTATAAAATATAAAATATAAACATTTGGCATCTATTTATTAAAATATAAACCATTCAAGCAACTTAGAAGCACAGATTTTGGAACCAGAGTTCATGGGTTTGAATCCCGACTCTGACACTTAAAAGCTGTATAACACTGAAAGTTTCTTACTCTTGCTGACACACAGTTTTTTCATCTGCAAAATGGAGATGATAACAATGGGCATGTAGTACTTATCTGTTGCCGTTACCCCAGAATTTAGTGCTTAAATCATTAGGCATCACCTCAATCCCTGTGGGTTGGGTGTTTCTAATTCAAGGTCAGTCCACTGGGGCTGTGGTCTCATCTGAAGGCTCAACTAGGGGTGGATCTGCTTCCAAGCTCACTCATGTGTGGTTGTTAGCAGGATTTACTTCCTTGCTGGTGGATTGTTTGACTGATGGCCTCAGTTCTTTCCTGGCACTTGGTTGGGGGCCTTAGTTTCTTGCCATGTGGACTTCTGCATAGGGTAGCTAACAACATGGCAATTGGCTTTCCTCAGGGTGAATAAGCCAGACAGCGTGCATACACGGGGTGGGGGGAGGGCGCCACGGTCTTTTTGTTACCTAATCTTGGAAATGACATTCTATCGCTTTCGCCATATTATATTCATTAAAAGTGAGTCACTGAACTAGTGATTGCCAAAGGGGAGGGGATGGGGGGACTGGTGGAAAAGGTGAAGAGATGAAGAGGTACAAATTAGTAGTTACAAAACAGTCACAAAGACTTCGAGTACAGCATAGAGAATATAGTCAGTATAATTGCAATGGCTATCTGTAGAGCCAGATGAATGCTAGAGTAATCAGGGGATCACTTCATAAACTACATAAATGTCTAACCATTGTACTGTATACCAGAAATGGATATGAAAAAAAGTTGTATATACTTTGAATAAAAAAAAGAGGCAAGTCACGAGATCCAGATCCAGCCCACACTCAAAAGAAGGGGCTCACACAAGGCATCAAAACCAGGAGGCAGGGATCACTGGGGACTGTCTTGGAGGCTGCCTCCCATAGACCCTATCTCATAGGGTCCTTGTGAGGATTATATGACTTTGTACATGTGAAGAGGTTAGGACAGTACCTGTTCGCTCCAATCCCAGTCATCATCTGATCCACCGAGCACTCATTTCTTCATCTAGACGCTCTTATTTCAATTTCTCTCTTTTTTTCTTGCAAACCTGTGTGAAAGACTGTAGGAAGGGCAGGGCGGAGTCACTGCTACAAGGAAAAGGAGAAGAGGAAGCAGAATAGAAAGAGAAGGGAATGGAAGACTTGGGAAAACTCCAGGGGAGGGAGCCCTAGAGATGAGAGGTGAGGTAGGAGATACTTGTTAGCTAGCTTGTTCCTTACTTTTCAAAGGTATTCTTCCCTGCATCAAATGAATACTATTTTTACTCTATTTGTAATCATACTCAATGACATGTATATAGTGGGCTTACACTTTTTAGTTAAGCATTTCCACATACATTATTATACTTAATTCTTACCATGGTAATGTGAGACGAAAATTCTTGTTATCACCATTTTAGAGATGAAGATAAAAGTCCAGTGTGATGTTTAATTTCATGTGTCAACTTGACTGGTCCACAGGGTGCCCAGATATTTGGTTAAACACAATACTGGGTGTTTCTGAATGAGATTGATTTTTGAATTGGTAAACTGAGTGATGCATATTGCCCTCCCCTGTATGGGTAGACCTCATCCAATCCGTTAAAAAGCTTGAGTAGAATAAAAGACTGATAACAAAGAATTCTCTCTCCGTCTATCTTCTAGTTGGGACATTAGTTTCCTTGTGCCTTCAGACTCAAACTTGGACTGGACCTTACTGGAACATTGGCTGTCCTGGATGTGTACTTCTCAATCTCCATCAGTATGTGAGCCAATTCCTTATAATAAATCTCTTTCTATGTCTATATCTACATATCTATATTTATATTTATCTCTTTTTTCTATTGGTTCTGTTTCTCTGGAGAATCCGGACAGATATACCCAGTAAATGGTGGTGGGGTAGGGGAGGACGTTGAATCTAGGACTCAAGTTCAGGTATCTCACTCCAGCTCTTGGTTCTTTCTGCTGCGCTCTGCTGCCTCAGCTGCCCAACTTCTCTTTGTCGTGAAGTTATAGCTTCAGTTGGATCCATGGAAGATGCTATGGCATGAATGTAGTGCTGGAAGATGCTATGGCATGAATGTAGCACTCCCAGTCTTGCCTGACCTAGCTAGTGAAATCAACATAGCTAAAAGCTGACTCAGAAATGAGCAACTAGAAGGTCATGTTGCTCAAAGGGTTTCCTGCTGAACAAAGGGATTTAGTCCTGATTCCATAACTTTTCGGTACTGGGCTACGCGGTTAGGAAAGTGGAGCCCAGTAGCAAAAGGACATAACTAGAAGATGCATTATTCCTCAGCAGTCTGAGGCAAAAGATAAACTCTGTGGGACTGGCAAGAGAAATTGGCGCAAGGGGAGCGGAACAAATAAGGCTCCCAGGCTTGTTAGACTGATGGTGTTCACGCCTCAAGGAGAAGACTGAAGTACCAGGCAGGAAAACATGGCTAAGACTTGATTACCCTGTTCTGTCATATCCTTCTTTAGTAAAAGAACCCGTTTTCAACTGGGCAATTGGCCACCTAAATAAAGGCTACATTTCCCAGCCTGCCGGGTGTGGTCGAGTTCTGGCCAATGGAATATAATCAAACCTGGTGAGTGTGACTTAACAGGAAGTGTCCTTAAAAGAAGGGGATGGTGCCCTTCTTTGCTCCTTCTTCTGGCTGAAGTTTGATGTAATGGGTGGGACTCAAGAAGCTATCATGGTCTATGGCCATGCCACCTTGAACAAGCCCGATCCCGTCTGATCTCGGAAGCTAAGTAGGGTTGGGCCTGGTTAGTACTTGGATGGGAGACCACCTAGGAAGACCAGGTGCTGTAGGAGTAAAAAATAAAAAATAAGGGATTGTAAACTGACAAGGTCCTTGCAATCTGTGAGGTCAATCAAGGGTTGCCTTGCTTGAAAAAAAAAAAAAAAGAAGCTATCATGGACAATGAGAAGGAAGCCATGTGTTGAACAAGATGGAAGGAGCCTAGGTCTCTGACACTACGGAATCCCCCTGGACCACTTACTCCTTAACTTCTTTTACATGAGGAAGAAATAAACATCTGTGTTCACTGAGCCATTCTTAGTTTGGATTTTCAGTCCCATGGAGTGGAACCTAATCCTAACTAATACAGTATTTATGATTAAGTCAGGCAAAAGTGAATAGAGACTACTCCTGCACGCTGATTGCGCAAAGACAGAACTTGGAGGGAGGCGTGACCCCTGGCCCCCAGATTTATATCGGCTTGGTAATGAAGATGAGGAGGTGGTGCATATGTTATAGAGCCTTGAAGTTAGACATGCAGGATATGGAGTGTAGCATGAAGATCATATAGGTTTTTGGGCGAGAGGCTGGTTTAAATTCTTGTTTTGTTGCTGACTGAGTGATCTAGCAAGTTGCTTAATCTTTTTGAGCTGTAGTTTCCTCATCCTGGGGTAGTGATTATATATGAGATAATAAGCATAAAGCACTTTAATTCCCAGACCCTGCCCTAAACCAGTTGAATCTGAATCTTGGAAACGGTGGTCTAAACATTTGTAGTTTTCAGTGCTCTCCTAGGTGATCCTTTTCACTGATGCACAGTGAAAATTGAGGACCACTGGGGAAGAGAAAGCATAAGCATGCCTTATCACCTAGTAGGTACTCAGTAAATGACATCAATTGTAATCGAACTGAGATTGAGATTAATAGGAAAGCATCTGGGTTTCTTTATTATCTTTAAATATACATGATCCACTCAGATTATCTCTTGACCAACTCAAGTTTCAGTAGTCTGGATATACCACATAACTGGGGGACACCCTGACATTTCAGAGCTAGGAATAACCCTCAAGATTATTTAGCCAAACTATTTCACTTTATAGGTCTTTTTGTTTTCTCTAGGTATAATGGACCTTGTGTGACTCCTGTGGATCTAGAGCAGACACAGGACGTTACATAGGAAACATGCCACCTCTGTTCTCACTTTATTTTGATGCCAAGACTGGGGTGACTGTACACTCCTTCCATATTTCGCTTGAGCAACGATAACACCTCTAGATCCAAAAGCCAAGTCCATTTCTTAATGGCAGTGTAGGATCTTCATTGGAAATTGATATTCTAGTTGTACATCTCTGGGGTCAGCGATTAAAGTTAGTGAAAGGCAAAGTGCTGAGAAAAACAGGATAATCAGGCATACTCTCACCTAGATGTCACCCCACTCAACTAGTAGGAAGGAAATGCAAAGGAGGAGTTAAGAGCTCCCTCGTAGACTCCAGAAGGTAAGCTTGCATGTCACTTCAATGTGACTGGGGTGGGATTGGGGATGTTTGGAGTGTTCCACCAGTTTCTGTCATCTACATGT
>NW_011888850.1:4235202-4241003 GCF_000151845.1 Pteropus vampyrus
TCGAACTGAGATTGAGATTAATAGGAAAGCATCTGGGTTTCTTTATTATCTTTAAATATACATGATCCACTCAGATTATCTCTTGACCAACTCAAATTTCAGTAGTCTGGATATACCACATAACTGGGGGACACCCTGACATTTCAGAGCCAGGAATAACCCTCAAGATTATTTAGCCAAACTATTTCACTTTATAGGTCTTTTCATTTTCTCTAGGTATAATGGACCTTGCGTGACTACTGTGGATCTAGAGCAGACATAGGACGTTACATAGGAAACATGCCACCTCTGTACTCACTTTATTTTGATGCCAAGACTGGCGTGACTGTACATTCCTTCTATATTTCACTTGAGCAATGATAACACCTCCAGATCCAAAAGCCAAGTCCATTTCTTAATGGCAGTGTAGGATCTTCATTGGAAATTGATATTCCAGTTGTACATCTCTGGGGTCAGCGATTAAAGTTAGTGAAAGGCAAAGTGCTGAGAAAAACAGGATAATCAGGCATACTGTCACCTAGATGTCACCCCACTCAACTACTAGGAAGGAAATGCAAAGGAGGAGTTAAGAGCTCCCTCGCAGACTCCAGAAGGTAAGCTTGCATGTCACTTCAATGTGACTGGGGTGGGATTGGGGATGTTTGGAGTGTTCCACCAGTTTCTGTCATCTACATGTTCAGAACCGGCCAAATGACTTTGGGAATCATGATTGTTTAAGATCAGAGATAGGGTTGGGAGATGGCAGCAACTCTGAAAGAAATATGTGTAAAAATAGTCCTGCGCCTACGAAGGGAATTTCTAGAATTCCAGGAAAGTCCTCTTAGTACTGCCTGAACGGGGTCTGCTTCTGAACTATCATAGTATCTCTGCAAAAGAGCCAATAATTCTATTTTCTGCAGGATTTTTTTTTTTTAAAGAAATAGATTTAGTTCAATACATACATAGTAATTCTTGAAGTACCAGAGACATCTCGGTAAGGATGTTTTGTCTCTGCTGCCATAGCCAGAAGCTTCCCTTTGCTGAGATGTCAGGATCAGACCAAAGGAATAAAAAAGAAAAGAAAGAAAGGGAGAGTTGAGTATAATTGCAAATCTTAGCAAACCACTGAAGTCATAAAGCTAGCTGGTGGAAACAGGAAACGCCTCTTGGGTCTGGAGATCCACACTTGGATTTCAGCTCATAGTGTAAAGTATGCAAGCAAGTTCTTGGTCACTTGAAATTACCTAGAGGAAAGTCACTGATCACATCCCTAGAATATACTTATGATTCTACCCCAGATCTGATGCTCTTTCAATAAATTGCAATTACAATTTTGGCTTGGTAAAAATCTCACTCTTATTCTATCCACAACAGGGTTTTAGCAAGATGTGACAAAGGGTCTTCTCCTGGTTTCATTGTATTTCCCTATCTGTGGAGGAATCAGTCTTATGGATAACACAAGTGGGAACACCACAGAAACTTAGATGACTTCACACGACTGTATTTGACATTTAAAGGACTATTCTGTTTGTCTGTTACAAGATTGCCTCTCTCTGGTTTGAGTAAATGCAATGAGAGGTTTACAGAGGCACTGTGAAGCAGCAGAAGGGGGTCTGAGTTTTGTTTGTGCCATGTGCGAGTTTCCTGGACTATTTGTGAGGAGGTCTATGTCAGACTATTTCCTAAACTTTGCATTTCTTACAACTTTCTACAGTGAACTGAGGTTCAGACCCACTTCCCATGACCCCTCTATCCACAATACTACCCAGGATCACCCTGCAAATCAGTCTCTCTACCTTATTAGGATGAGTTTCATAAAACTTTTTAAAGGTTATTAGGAGAGGAAGTTTCTGCTAAAAAGTAGTTGCAGATTTAACTGAATGCTATTTTAACGTAGTATATATTTTTCAGATGTGTGGTATAGGTTTGCCTAGTGGTGGAATGGTACTTTACATCAGTGATGATTTTGAGATGGATTCTTATTTTCATTGATCAACTGCGGACCCCTTAATTTTTCTCCTTATCTGTGAAGTTAAGTCCCAGTGACTTAAGGACTTAATTTTGCCCTTTTTTCTACAATGTAATTTTTAGACGTTGTACCTAAGAAACTGCCTTGACTAAGTGCGTGTTCGAATGCTTCATGGATGGATCATCTCATTGGTTAAAGAAAGTTGCCTTGGTTATCGGCAAATGTATGTGGCTTAGAACAAGCTCTGTGCCTTACTCCTTCCTCCCTTCAAAGTCGATTATTCCAATTTCAGGACAAAGCAACACATTCTTGGGAGAAGGGCTATGTGAAATAGCCTCCTTTTTTGGCTTGCTGTAGGCTCTCTGCCTTTAATCCCATTCTTCAGGCCATGTCCCACTTCTCATCACGTTGAGTCATGAAATACACAGTAAATGACACAGACACCTAATAGTGCTATATGGATGGGGTAAAGATAATTGACTTCCAAAATTTCGTTCATTAATTATTTGGTACAGAACAGTATACGTCAGTGTATGTGTTGATTTTGTGGAAGGTGAAAAATAAAGCTTCTTCAGCCTGTTTAATCTCAGAGTAAATGTTTACCTCAGAGGCTAAAATGAGCCAAATTAAAATGAATATTCATGGGAGAATGTTAAATGGCTTTCAAAGAGTTAAATCTTAAAAGAACAACTTCTCATTTCTAGAATTTTATAAGCCCTAGTTACAGATATATGAGGGGTTGATATAAGTTGACTTTATTTTATATACTTGATGGGGGCATGAAAAAGCTTTATTAAAAAAGGAATTATGTATTTTGAACCATACTTTGTTAATGATTTCAGTTATAATTTTGGAAATATATTGTTATATACATAATTTTGATCTACTATATATTGGAAATTCAGCTTTAGACTTCCAGTTTTCATATCAAGCTGTATTTTTCCTCTATGCTCGGTCTCTGTGTATTTAATTCTCTTACCATCTCTTTAAAGAAGCTGGTCAAATAAACAATCAACCTATATGTTTTCAGTCCCACTGAAAACTGCACTCACCAATGATCCTCGTTCATTGCAAATTCTGTAGAATCTGCAACACTGGTTTTTGCTATTGCTTCAGAGAATAATTTGAACTCTTCTGCTGGGAGAGCAGTATGAACACATTCTGGAAGAGTTCAAATGGAAGTCGATGGAGATTCATAGGAAACGTAGTTGCTTACGCGGTAACAAAAGAGACATCCTGATGTAGTGGAAAAGGTGCAGGCTTTGAAACCAGGAACGCCTGAGTTCAAATCCCCTTTTGCCACTTCTTAGCTGTGTGTGAAAATCGACCTCCCCAAATCTCGGGCTCTTCTTTGAGGAAGAATACCTCCCTCGCTCCTCTGTAATAAGGAATGTAAAACTGATAGCAGTGCCACAAACTTCCTGCCTCCTGCCAAAGACTGAGTAATTAGTAACATACCTCCTTCTAACAATTCCAATACCTGAAGATAAGGTAGCTGCTTTGAAGTGCAGACTGAGTCAGCAGGGCTAATCTTCCCTGAGGGCGATATATACTTACAACCTTCTCGGAGTGAGAATTGCAAATTGTGCCATAAAACAGGTAAATTGGACCATTTTGAATTTTGGAAATACCAGGGCGATGTGAGGCACAGTGCCTTGTGTGAAGACCTTGGAAGCTCTGGCTGGTTCTGCACTGTGAGTTGTTTGGCCAAAAAGTACACAGAAAAGCCAGCCGGCTGGCACAGACCGATGCCGAGGGAGATCGGCGAACAGGCCAAGGCAACCTTCTGGACGTGGGAGGCCTTCCTCTCTTCCCTTTTCTCAGGGATCCTGAGAGAATTTCCAGAGGGTCAGTTTGAAGATTTGGCCCATGGGAATGATTCCAGGCTCCCGCTGTTCCCCACCCTCTCCCAGGCCCATGTCTGTTCTAGAAACACACCTCTCTACCCGCCTCCCTCCACACACAACTAGATCACTGTTTTTCAAACTCTTGAATGTTTCTCACAGGAAAGAAAGACATCTTATATCACTACCCAGTACACACACACACACACACACACACACACACACACACAACAAAAGTTTGCTAAGACAATATTTATACTTACTCATGCACTCTGATGGTTTCTTTTCCATTCCAGTCTCAAACATGCTGGTGGTAACCCACTAAATTCCTTGACTCATTAGAGGGCCTTGACCTACAGTTGGAAAAGCTCTAGCCTTAGATGACTTCTCCTCAGTGACACTGGCATGTTAGAGAAGATATGAACATTAGAGATCGGGCCTGGACTCACCCACCCTACCCACACTGCCCCCAACCCTACCCCACATCATTTTTTTTTTACGCCTACAGCACCCGGTCTTCCTAGGTGGTCTCCCATCCAAGTACTAACCAGGCCCGACACTGCTTAGCTTCCGAGATCAGACGGGATTGGTCGTGTTCAGGGTGGCATGGCCATAGACCCTACCTCACATCTTGATTACAAAGACAGTCCTGACCTTGATTAGGCATATGAGGGCCATGCATATGCTTTCTACAATTTTGGGAGCCCCAGAATGTTCCAGACTGGGCTTACAGCTCCATTCTCAGGATAGAGCTGATATGAATCGTAAAGCTATGGGCATATGGCTGAAAGAGACTTTCTTGAGGCCTGAATTTTTATAGAGGAGGAAACTGAGGCTAGAGAGGGTAAGTTAATGACCTTAGGTCAGAAAAAGGAAAGAAAGCACTGACCATGTTCACATTAAAGTTAAATGCTTGTTCTCATATCCGTTTCTTAATTCTTTATAGCAAGTCCTAAAACTTACCTGGGTGGGCTGTGTCAGCTCCCTTAGGCTGTTGAATAATTAACCTGGCTAGGTCCAAAAGTATAGGCCTGAAGGGAGTGCATTTTCCATTTTTTTGATATTTGCAATTTAGTGCTTCAAAGCGCTCCTTAAATTTTATTTCTTACTTTTTCATCTTTAGTATTTTGCTTCCTGGGCTTGATGCTAGATTTTAAATACTCAACATCTAGATTTTTTTCCCCTTAAATAGCTATTATGAAGCAATGCCTAGACCATGGATGTCCTTAAATATTTGATGAATGGATGATTAAATAAACATCATAATTATAAAAAAGAAAGACTTGAGAGTTGGAGCTAAGTGGTAAATGGCCACATTTAAATTATAAATATGCATTTGGAGTAGAATCTGCAACACTGGTTTTTGCTATTGCTTCAGAGAATAATTTGAACTCTTCTGCTGGGAGAGCAGTATGAACACATTCTGGAAGAGTTCAAATGGAAGTCGATGGAGATTCATAAGAAACGTAGTTGCTTACGCGGTAACAAAAGAGACATCCTGATGTAGTGGAAAAGGTGCAGGCTTTGAAACCAGGAACGCCTGAGTTCAAATCCCCTTTTGCCACTTCTTAGCTGTGTGTGAAAATCGACCTCCCCAAATCTCGGGCTCTTCTTTGAGGAAGAATACCTCCCTCGCTCCTCTGTAATAAGGAATGTAAAACTGATAGCAGTGCCACAAACTTCCTGCCTCCTGCCAAAGACTGAGTAATTAGTAACATACCTCCTTCTAACAATTCCAATACCTGAAGATAAGGTAGCTGCTTTGAAGTGCAGACTGAGTCAGCAGGGCTAATCTTCCCTGAGGGCGATATATACTTACAACCTTCTCGGAGTGAGAATTGCAAATTGTGCCATAAAACAGGTAAATTGGACCATTTTGAATTTTGGAAATACCAGGGCGATGTGAGGCACAGTGCCTTGTGTGAAGACCTTGGAAGCTCTGGCTGGTTCTGCACTGTGAGTTGTTTGGCCAAAAAGTACACAGAAAAGCCAGCCGGCTGGCACAGACC
>NW_011888850.1:4243261-4257948 GCF_000151845.1 Pteropus vampyrus
GAGAGCAGTCATGGATTCCTCTTGGCAAAAAAAAAAAAAGAAAAAAGAAAAAAAAAAACTGACGGGAGAAAGACCCCAGAATTAAAAAAAATCAAGGAAGTAGTTTTATTTTGAAAATCTGACAGATGCCTGTGAGTTGTATGTTATAAGGGATTCCCACCCCGCATGGTGAATGGTAGGAGAGGGCAGAGGTGACAGAGAACTTAGTAGTTTGCTGAGGTACTTGGAAATACGTACCAGAGCAGAGTTTCTCAAATTTGAATGCATTTCCAAACAGCCTAGGGAGCTAGTTAAAATGCAGATTCCCAGGTTATCCTCCAAGGATTCTCAACCAGATCAAGGGTGGGGCCTAGAAATCTAGTTAAAAATTTTTTAAAAAAATTATGCTTAAAAAAATCTAATATAAAATTTACCCTTTTAACCATTTTTAAGTATACAGTTCAATAGTGTTAATTATATTCACATTGTTGTGTAGCAGATCTCTAGGACATTTTTATCTTGCAAAGCTGATACTATACCCATAGAGTAACGACTTCCCACTTCCTTACCGCCCCACCCTCCCGCCCCTAGCCCCTGGCGACCACCATTCTACTTTGTTTCCATGATGCTGACTACTCTGGATATCTCACATAAGTGGAATCACACACAGTATTTGTCTTTTGCATCAATTGATATGATCTTGTCGGTTTAATTCTTTAGACAATTAATATGCTTGACTTTAAGAGTATTAATCAGCCTTGCATTACTGGGACAAAGCCCACTTAGTCATGGCATATTATGCTTTTTCCATATTGCTGGATTCGATTTGCTGGTATTTTGTTGAGGAATTTCGAATCTATAACAGTGAAGGATTGGTCTGTAGTGGCACTGGCATGTCAGAGAAGATAGTTTTCTCTTACTGACTTTGTATGATTTTGTTAAGATACTATTGGCCTTATAAAGTACTTTTAGAAGTGTTCCCTACTCTTCTGTTTTCTGGAAGAGATTGCATAGAATTTGTATTTTTTTCTTTAAATATTTAGTAGAATTCACCAGTGGAACCATATGGACCTGGAGATTTCTTTTTTAAGAAGTATTTCAAACTACGAATTCACTTTCTTTAATTATTACAGAACTATTCCAACTATCTGTTTCATCTTAGACGAGTTTAGATGTTGTTGATTTGATGAATCGGCCTATTTAATCAAAGTTGTAGAATTTATTGAATCATTAATAATATTCTCTCATCCTTTTAATGTCTGCAGAGTATGTAGTGATATCTCTCATTCTCAGTATTGGTAATTTTTGTCTGTTTTTTTTCTTTGTCAGTCTCACTAGAGGCTTATCAATTTTATTGATAATTTTTCTGATTTGAAATTTATTGATTTGTGCTCTTATTTTTATTATTTTCTTTATTCTGTTTGTGTTAGGTTTATTTTGCTCTTCTTTTTCTAGTGTCTTTAAGTAGAATGATTGGAGACCTTTGTTCTTTTTCTAATATCAGCATTTAATGCTATAAATTTTCTTTTAAGCACACTTCTACTGTATCCATGAATTTTGATTTGTTATGTTTTCATTAAAAATATTTTCTAATTTTTTTTGAGTCTTCTTTGACTCATGAATTGTTTAGAAGTGTGTGTGTGTGTGTGTGTGTGTGTGTGTGTGTGTGTGAATTTCCAAGTGTTTGGTGATTTCTAAGTTGTTTTTATATTATTGATTTCTAGTTTAATTCCATTTTGGTCAGAGAACATGCCTTGTATTATTTTAGTTCTTTTAAATTTATTAATATTTGTTTTTAAAACCCAAGACAAGGGTCATTAGACTGTTCCATGTGTATTTGAAAAGGATGTGTATCCTGCTGTTGTTGAGTGGAATATTCAATAAATGTCAAATATATTCAATTGACTAATGGTATTGTTCATCTCTTCTCTATCCTTGCTAATTTTCTGTCTACTTATCTGAACAATTATTGAGAGAGGAATGTTGAAGCCTTCATAATCGTAAATGAATTTGCTTGTTTCTACTCTCAGTTCTGGCATTTTTGCTTTATATGTTTTGCAGCTCTGTTGTTAAGTGCATATATATTTAAGATTGTTATGTTTTCAAGCTGAGTTGACCTTTTCGCCATTATATAATGTCAATGTTTATCTCTGGTGATTTTCTTTGCTCTGAAGTTTACTTTTTCTGTTATCAATATTGCCACTCCAGCTTTCTTTTGATTCATGTTTGTATGTTTTTGTTTTGTTTATTTTTACTTTCGATTTATCTATACCATTATACTTGTTTTGTATATTGTGCATAATTTGTTGATAATGTTTTTGGAAATCTATTTTGACAATCTCTTAATTGATATGTTTGGACCATTTACATTTAATATAATTATTGATATACTTGAATTTATGTCTATCATTTTTATTTATTTTCTGTTTTTTTCCTCTTCTTTTCACTCTTTTATTTCCCCTTCTTGTGGGTTATTTGAATATTTTTTTGTATTTAGGCTATTTCTCTCCTTTGCCACATGTAATCATAGAAAGAATGCTGCCTGTTTGGAATGAGGTGAGTGTTAAATCTCAGCTCTTCCACTAAATAGCTGTATGGCTCTCATTTATAAAATGGGGGAAATATAATGCTGATTCTTTACTTTTCAAATAAGCAGAAATGTTTGAACATTTATTTTGTTAGAAAACTTAGAAATAATAACTTCGAATGAGCTAACAAGTATGCTAGTGGCTAGAATATGAAATTTGCATAATTTTAAGAGCAAACCATAAGAACACAAGAATTACAAAGACATTTCATGGCATTAGTGGACAATTTTGAATTACGTCCTCGGGTCTTCATGATCCAAGTTCAGCCTCCACCAGTGGGACGCTTAGTAGAGAAGGCTCAGAGTTACTGTGCATTCTATTAATACCCGGAGGGATGGTAGTGAGGATCAAATGATTGATGAGATACTTTAAGTGTAATTAAGAAAAGTACTTCATTATAAAAGTCCAGACATTCAGGACCTACTTTCATTTCAGTTTTTGTTTACTCACACTTTCTATGCCTATCCTTCACCCCAGCAGCTTATTTACAGACTGACCTTTCACTTGATCTAGTCCTTGCCCACACGGTCATGGGGTGGTGAATACTGTAGATAAATGAGTGCTTTCATTTGCTTTGCTCTCAAAGGCTAATCTGACCTTCTCCTTGTCTGTCTGACTAGTTATGACTGACAGCCTAGGTGAACCCCAGGCCCTTGAGGTCCCAGGCAAGGTGGAGTTCTGTATTCTTTCTCTGCTCGTACAGACTTTCCCTGTGTTGACTGGTTCAGAACTGGAGTTGGGAATGGGAAGACCAGGCTCCATTGCTATGGTTATCCTTCTCCAAAGATACTGATTATCAGGGACTCTCTTATCTCCAAAACCCAGATCCCACCTCTTCCAGAAGTCATCCCCCACTGAGTAAAAATGACTGTTGGACTCTTCACTCACTTTCTGGAAAATTCTCTTGAATTTCAACCTTCCTGTACCAACAAACTCATCTACGTGTTTCTAAGTATCAAGTAGTAATTTTTATCTTTGAATTCTGTTCAAATTTAGATTACAAACTGAATTGTTTGTTCTATGTTGTGCAGTGTGAATGTTCATATACTTGAAGTTTTTAAATTATGAAACTACTACAAGCTTCTCAAGGAAAACAATGAAAACTGGCATAAAATAAGTAAATCTCCACTATTAATATTTGATGTATTCCTTTTCAGATTAAAAATCATTTTACATTTATTAATTTTCTTTGTCTTTTGACACATGCATAATTATATTTTAAGCATAGGTTAATTATGGGTGAGCTTCAGGGAACATCTGAACTCCCTGAAATTATATATGAAATTATTTGTACATATAGGTATATGAACTTTTTCTGGGGAGTGGGCATACTTTCTGTCAGATATTCAAAGAATCCATGACTGCCAACATCTTAAAAACCCCAATAAGTTTGCATTGTATATTTTGCACTGCTTGAGAAAAGCACTTCCCCAGAGATGTGGGTGATGCCAGTATATGACCGGGACCATGCCAGGCTCAACATTTTAATTTTTTGTCTCATCGAATTTGGCTGTCCTTGTAAAGGGTTGGGTCAGAATGTCACCTATAGCATGTAGGCAGTTGAAGGCTTTTGGATAACCATGATTCTGTTAGGTGTATGTAATGGGAGGAGCCAGACGGGTCATTGTCCAAGGTGACAAAATGTGGGGCATGTAGACAATCAGCATGCCCAGATCCACAAGGGAAGAAGGATCAGATCTGTGCTGGAATTAGAGTTAGTCTTCACTATCACTATTTAAGGCTGATTTAATGTAGTTACTAAAAATAGAAAGTATTTACTGAACATTAATCCATGCCAAATACTGTTCTAAATGGTAATATATATTATTTCACTTTGTCCTCCCTACAGCTTATAAGAAAGGTTATTAGCTCCATATTACAGGTGAGGATACTGAAGCTTGGAGAGATTAAGTTGGAGGGGGAGTCAAAATTGGAATTCAGGCAGTTTGGTGCTAGATCTGGAAACCTTAATCTCCATATTCTGCTATCTCTGTTGGCAGTAACGGCACAAGCATGTAATGCTTATGTACTATTTTACCTTCTGCATGCTTGCAAGTATATTATTTCGTCTATTCTTCCACATATTCTTGCTTTTGTGGAGTCATCAGATTAACTATGTGAACGCTTTTGCTGCGAGATAGGCATAATTATCATTTCTGTTTGATAAACTAGGAGGGTGAGGCTCAGAAAAATCCCCATAGTTTTCTAAAGCACCTAGTGGCAGAAAATGAGAAACTTGAACTTATGACTCCAATCCAGCAAGCTTGCCCTTGAATCATAGCTTATTATAGACCACCTTAGTCTATATTTTGGCAAGTGGTTTCCAAATACTTGGAAAGATTTTTGAATGGTCAGTTGATTTCTGTAGGCACTTGGTAGTGTCCAATGATAGCATATAAAACTAGATGCTAGATCAAAGTTTGGTTTGATTATTATCTCCTTACCCATGAGAGAAAGAAGCAAATGCACAAGTGAAAAAAAGGAAGTTTATTTACTTGCTCTATATTTGCAATGTCAGAAAAAGACCCCAAGACACTAACGAGATGAAAGAAGCTAATTTCTTTAAGATTTATCTCTATTCTGAGCATTGTGCTTATTATGCCATTATAGGATTCTTCCATTTCTGTGCTTAAAACATTTTCTTCTTTATTAATGACGTTTATCTCTCATCACTGAAGATAAGTGTCCCAATGGAGAGAGACATGAGCAAGATTTGTGGACTCTAACAGACTTGCAAAAGAGAAATGTGACAAATATTTTATAATGGAAAGATACTAAGAAATGAAGTCATTAAATATGTAGGTAAGGTTGCTATATTAACAGACGTTTACCTTTTTAAATACAAGTGTGCTTCTAACAAACCCAGTGAGATTTTGTAATTATCCTTATTATTAAAAGATTTTATTTACATCGATACAATTGATAGTGAAACTGCTCAGCAATAGGGTTTTGAGATGCTGTGCTTTACATATAGCACATCAAATTGATTTTTTCATTTCTAGATATTACAATTTAAATGTTTTTCAAGTGCCATGCAGAATATTGAAGGTTTCAGAAGACAGGGATTTTTATCCACTCTGGTGTATGTGCCCTGCAACTGAGTTTCCCAATGGGGCTGTACGTTTCTGAGAGAAACAATTAGTGTTGAGTAATTAGTTACAGAAGGTACAAAAGGGTATCCTAAAATGTCAAGGTAAAAATACTTGACAATTAAGTCTGAATTATTTAACAAAGATGCCATGTGGTAATATGGTGTTTTTGTAATCAGCATTTTGATGTTTCATACCATTTGATATTTTTAATGCACTGGAAACAGTTTTGTGTGTGTGTGAGGATACATACACACATGTCCACACATACCATCTATTACACCTTTAAAAAGTTAACTGAAAATTTTATATTATAAAAGCAATACAGTTAGTGGAAAAAATTAAAACTATACAAAAGACTGAGGTATTTAAGGGGAAAGCAAAAGTCTGCCTTTTTACTTCTCAATCTTCAGTTCCACTACCCAGAGGTAATCAAGATTAAAATTTCTTGTCAGCAATGTTTACTGTCATATGTACATATATCCTTAAAAAATTCTACAAATGTGATTACAGTACTTTTCAACAATTTGCAACATCTTAAGCTTCTTTCTACATCTGTACATGTAGATCACTTTCATTCTTTTTGATGGCTGCATTACATACCATTGTAAAAATGTACCCATATTTATGAACCAATTCCCTATTGATGGACATTTGGGTACTTTCTAGTTTTTTTCTTTTCTTTTCTATGGCAAACCTATGCACAAGAATGCTCATTACACACTATTATCTATCCGCACATGCACAGGAATAGTGTTGAATGGTTGTGTAACTTCCTAAAAATGAAATCTCTGGGTAAAAGGGCATGTACATTTTTAATGAACTAGTTTTATATATTTAAGGAAATATATGCTTAAGGTAAAAAATAATCAGTCTGTACAGGAAGTGAGAAGCAAGCTCTGACCTTCCCCATAAATACGGTTAAGAGTTTCTTAATATCCTTTCATAACTCTAAAATAATATATATTTTATACATAGGCATTTAAAAAAAACAAGTGGGATGATTCAATATGGGGTATATTCACTTTACATTTACTAGGTACTGTGAAATTGCTCTTCAAAAAGATTATATCTATTATATTCTCATCAAAAGTGTATGAGGGTACCTCCCCACTATTCTTGACAGCAACCCTGGATATCATCATACTTTTTAAATTTTGCCAATCTGATAGGTAAAAATGGCATTTAAAAATCCTTTAAATTTGCATTTCCTCTTTTATGAGTGAGGTGGAACCACATTTGATTGACTTCCTTACTGGTTCCTGTTCTTCCGCGGTATTCATGATCACACCCAAGTATCTCTACCATTACTTGAAGCAAGATGTCTACTCTGTCCCCTCATAAGATGCTATATTTACTCTGGATTTCCTCCAATCCTAAGATGAGACCTTTAGAGTGCTTGCTCCTCCCTTCTTTTTTTTTGTTTCCTTCCTCTTCCGGGTGACATCTCTGAAATCGTCTGCTTTCCTCTTCATTCCTCTTCCGCTCTCATCTCCTGGGTTAGGCTGAGATCGGTAGTAATTCATTGCCTCAGATGGGATACATGGGTGATATATTCTTTGACTCCTTCCATGTGTGTAAACATCTTCCTTCACCTCTGCGGGTGAACGATATCTTGAAAGACTGTGGCATTCTTAGGTTGCAGGTTCCTTTTCCTCTAGCACTTTTGATACTAGTTCAGCCTTCCACCTTGAGGATGAGAAATCCAGTGTCTGTCTGTCTCCTTTGTGAGTTACTCATTCTGTCTAGATGTTAAGCTTTTATTTTTATACTAGGAGTTCAGGAATTTTACAATGATATTACTAGGAGTGTGTCTTCTATCAAGAACTTGCTAGCAACTTGGCAATGCCCTTTGAAGCTGCAGTCTAAGGAGCATTTTTTCCATTCGTTTAATTCCTGTATTACCTCTCCATCTTTTTCTCTCTTTAGAACTCCTATTTATGTAATAGACATTCTCTAAGACTCGGCCTTTTTCTTCATAATTTCTACCTCATCGTATTTTCGTCCTGTTCCTTGAGGTAGTTCTTCCTTTTGGCCTCTAATTCACACCTCCACAGCCACCAGCCAGCCTCTTCTTCAATTCATCTATTAATTTTTAAAATGAAAACGATCAGTTTTATTTCCAGAAAATCATTTTGAGCTATAATTAAATCACCTTAAATGCTCTTATTAATTTTTAGAATTAAGTAAGAGATCATCTAGCTAGATCCTTGCTAAGATGCAGAGGAGGTTCCTGGGTCTTATAAGATCTTGGCCACCTAATCTCCGATCACTTTCTTCCCCTCTCTACTGGGCAATTCACAAGAAACAATTTTGATGATGTCCAAATAAATCCTATTCTCAAGAAGATCAGAAGGTAAGGCATTTATCTGCTTGCTTTGGCAGCACCTATACAGAGGTAAGGCTTTGATTCTGTTGATATTTCTAAAAGCATGTAAGATAATATTTTTAAGTTCATGGACATGTAATGGAAATCATCACATGGATTTATGGTTTGGGAATAACTCTGGAAGAACTATCAGGGAGTTTCTGATTCCCTTCAGATACTCTTTCCTAATCACCAATTTTCACTCTAATATGATTCATAGGCTATGACTCAAAATTGTCTCTGTTCCCTCTAGTAATGACTTAATATCACATAGCAGTTAAATGAAGAAGATAAACTTTTATGGGGCAATTACTCTCAAAGTCTCCTCACTCAAAACTAGTTTGTGTGGCTTTTCTGCCAGCTTACTACTAATAATTGTGTGCGAAAGCTACAAAAGGCAGAGTAGATTTAGCATACGGTAAAGATTATTGAATGATATGAAGGGACTAGTTTTTCCATGGAGAAGAATGAGCGTGCTTGTTTTGGGTCCTTTTTCAAATACATGTCTATTTCTTGGATTATTAACTATTTGTTACTTAGCATCCTGGGTGCTTAAATTATTTTATTTTTGTTTTTTGATATTTGTTTTATCTCACCAAGGTAGGGAAAAAGATTTAAGATATTTCTCTTGCTGTTTCATAACTGAAAAACTGAAGCATTAAGAAAAGGTACCATATAGTGTCTGTTGGAGCCAAGAAGGAAAGCAAACCACTTGCTTTCAGGGCTGTCATGTCCACTCTTTGATTCTGAAGCTAGTTAGGCAAGAGGTAGAACATGCACTTTTTATATAACTTCTAAACCGAAGTCAGCACGGGCCCCCTCCTACTCACATCCCCTGGTATTTTTGACTTTTCCTTCTCTTTGCTATTTTTATGACATCTGATGCTGATGAATCCTTTCCTCCCCCTCATGAAGCTCTTCTGGTGTACATGATACAGGCTCCTTCGATTTTTTCTTAATTCTCTTATCACTCTTTTTCTCTCTTTTACTAGTTCTTCTTCCTCCTCTGTTGTTAAGACCCAGTTCTTGACGGTGTGTATTCATTCATTCATCCATCCATTCATAAATATTGAGCACTTACTATGTGCCAGGCACTGTGCTAAGAAGTAGTCATAAAAGAGTGAACAAGAAAGTGGTATTTATCTTTACAGAGCTCGCCTTCTAGAGGCGGAGACAGACAATAAGAAAAAAAAAAAACAAAAATAAAATAATGACCAATTGTGATAAGTGAAATTAATGATTGTGGTAACTATAACTAAAGAAATAAACAAGGTTTGGTCAAAGAGAACAATGGGGTTTGAGACCATGAGATTTGCTTTAAATAGGGTAGTCTGAGAAGACTTTTCTGAGCAGAGACCCGTATGAGAAGGAGCTGCTGGGTGAAATGTGGGAGGGGGAATCATCCCCAGATAGGGAACAGATGTGGAGTCCCTGAAGAGGAACTAATGGAAGGTCATTGTGGCCATGAAATAGTTGAGTTAGGAGGAGACGGGCCTTGAGAAGTGTAGTTAAAGGGATAGGCAGGACCAAGATAGTGCAGGGCCTTATAGCTAATTGAGGAGTTTAGACTTAATTTACACAAATAGGAAATCTCTGAATAGTGTTAATTAGGGGAATAATAAAATCGGTGTTGCATTTTTTTTTTTTTTTTAAAGAATGCTTTGACCGACGTGTAGAGAATGGACAATAGGGGAACAAATCTGGAAACAAGGGAATGGTTAGGAAGCCATGGCAGATACTGTTGATGGCTACATAAGAGTTATCCTGTCTCTTTGCTCCTCTCACCATACTGTCTGGAAGCCTAGATTTTATTTTCCCAATCTCCTTTGCAGCTAGAGGTGACCATGTTACCCAGATCTGACCCCTGTGCCATAAAAGCAAGTCTGCTGGAAGGCTTTTGGAAAAGATACTGTGTTTTTAGATAAAAGGAACAGATATCAGGGTTGGCTGATGCTGCCTTCCCCCCATTGCCATATGTCCTTGCTTTCTGCCTATGATATCATGATACCTAGAGTTGTGGCAGACATTTCGTGACCATGAGAGAAAGGCCAAGAAATTTATAGAGACGCAGATATGGTACCAATGAAAAATCCTGGAGCCACCTTGTCCAGAATTTTTGACCTAGGAACAATTAAATGCTGATTATTATTGAAACCACTAATAGTCAGCTAAATTGCTTCCTGAAGCTGAAATCATTTCTAACTAACTCAGAGGCTCTTGTGGGGTCAAGGTGAGAGGTGATGGCTTCACCTGGAGTGATGGTGCTGAGTGCCCACTTTGTGCAGATTACTTCATGTTCAATTCTGATCCCTTTCTTTTGAATAATAGCTCCATTTGCTTATAGTTTATCTCCTCATGTCTAAACACTACAGAATCTTTTAATTGCCAATTTCTAGTTGATTCTTTCTCTATCCAATCTTCCCATAATTGTTGGGACAATATCAAGATCATCTTTCCATTCAAGAGCTGACGGTGGATCCTGATAGTCACTCTGAACAAACCTGAAATGATTCAGCCTTGTATTCAAGGAATTCTACCAGATAAACCAACTCTACTCATACAACCTCATGGACTTGTTCCTCTTTAAACACACTCTTTGCTTCAAATTCTGTTTGCAACTTTGTTCTCATTCATTTAAAGAGCCTTGACATGCCTTCCATGTCAAGCCCTTTGTTAAACACCACACTTTCACATATGCTCACCAATTTAATCTTTACAACCGATCCATAAGATATGTTTTATTATCTTCATTTCACTGCTGTGAAAACTAAGGTTTGTGGGAGTTACTTTGTCCAAGGGCAAAATGCTAGTTACCTTGTTCAAGGGGCAGAACCAAGATTTCAACCCAAGTTCACTGATTCTAAGCCCAGTGTCCTTTCTTGGCTTTTATACCACAGTGTCGATTATCTCAATCAGTATTATTCTCTCTTTGGCTCTCTGTCAGTACACATCAACCTCTACTCCCACCCCTCCCAAACTTTCAAGAATTTTCTTGAAATTTGCCTCATCCAGGGCTCTTTGTTATGCTTCCTCAAGGCTTTGCATATAGTTGGAATTCAGTCATTACAGATTATTTTTTTATGATGGTAATACTAATTGCAGTTGGTTAATTGATCTCTGGTAATTCCATTTTTCTTATGGTCTAGCTCTCCAAACAGATTTCAGATTTCCCAAAGGCATGACCAAGCAACATATCCTTCTTAATTTTTTGGTGTTAGTTTTTAATACTTAGGAAAATATAGTAGCTGATTAATTGATGCTTATTTAATAAATAGGCAAATAAAATGAGAATCTTGCATTAAATCTATGTATCTGGCTCCAGATAATTCTCTATATCCTTTGATTTCATTCTTGCTTTCACAAAATCTAAATGCTAATAAACATCATTTTCTTGCTTTTTACCACAAAAATTCTAACATGTTCCCTATTATGGTAAGTACCATATTTGATAACCTTTCTAATTAGCATTACATTTTAAATGCCTTTAAAATGCCCCATTACATATTTGTCTAATAGTCCATGACAGTTTAGATATGTAATTGCTATTATGGATTACCTGGTGACCATCATTATAAATAATTAGAGAGACTTAAACATGTGTAATGCTAATTAGGAAAGTTATCAAATATGGGCAGTTAAGATAATAAGGAACATGATGGTTTTGTTTTGGAACTGCAGTAAAAACATAGCTACAGGGATATGGATGAATCTTTTGTGAATTTAGTGCCCTAGGAATCCAGGAGCCATTTTATAATGGAGAATTTAGCACAGCAGAAAGTGACTTTGTGAATTGTGCCCCCTTTTTTTGTCACTTTGTTAATAACTGACTGTAACTGCCAAAATATTTCTCCTGTACTATACTAGGGGACCATAAGGGGTCAAGCCCTGAGCAAAATATAGCCAGAGAGAGCCCCTTGAAGTACTGCCCTCGAATCAATACCACTCTTTCGAGCCTTGCTTTCCTAGCCCTACAATTTATTAGGCCTCTACTCAACATGTTCTAAATAAGTGGTTTTCTTTTTTTGTCCCTGAGGAAACAATGACTGCCTTATTAAGAAATCATCCAAGATTCCCCCCAATTTCTCACAAAGGCCACTGGACTCTGACCATTGTTTCAAGCAGTTCCTGGAACGTTAGAGAATTGTTACAGCATAAAAGCTAGCAGCTTCTTTAGAGAACATGACATGGTTTAGGAACATTTAACTTTTTAAAGAAATAATAATATTTCACTGTTTCTTCTAGGTTTGGTGGGAGTGGTAAAGAAATAAACTAGTTACTTAAATGTCTTTTTAGAAACATATGAAGTGATATGCAAAATTTTGCACGTATATGTGCATTTTTCTTAGGATAAGGGCTAGCGTTTTCATCAGATTCTGCCCTCGAGCCTTTTGGTAAACTGTTAGATAGATGGCATATTACATGCCAGGCACCAAGGAACAGTTCTGTGTAAGGGACTTGAGATGCTTTATTGTTAAGATTAGTAAAAAGAAAAAAAAAATAATAATCGCTAAAATCCAATGGTGAAGTAAACATCCCCGTATTACAGAGCTCTCTTTCATAGTTTTACGGCAAAGAGCTATGGAGACATCAGGCTCAGCTCAAGGTCATCATTGTCAACCAGGGGCCTGTTGGCTGCCTGGAAACTTCTCTGAGGTTTGGGGAGAAAAGAGAAGGCAGAATTTTTACTCCTCAACCAGAGAATGTTCCAGAATCATCTGGCCACCTTAAGACTCAGGCGGTCATGACTCGTTTCAAAGCACCGACTTTTAGGTTTGAGGCATGTCTTGCTGGAACAGGGGTAGCTCTGAAATGATTGTAGGGCCAAGGTCATATCAGTAGTTCATGTGGTCCCATAGTTGTGCTTTAATTGCCCTTTTCCCTCTCCACCCAGTCATCATTGGAGACCCAAATCGTATGTTCAGATACTTGAGTTTATCTTTTGATTTTATTAAATCTCGCTCATGATCAAAATGGTATCAGGGCCTGGAAATTTTCTGGCTTCTTCATACGCAGGATTTAGAATAATATGAGCAAAGTAAAGATGATAAATTTAGCAGATATTTTCTCTTTCAGATAATATAGAAGCATCCTCACATATCCCCAAACTACGGGTCTGTTTAGGTGTGACTGGGCAGGTATGTCCTCCTTTATTCACGCTGGAAGCTATTTTCTGGTTCATTCTTTCATTCTCTTAATTTGGCAGACATTTGTGGCCTGCCCCTCTGTGCATGTGCTGAACCGTGCTGTGGAAGAAGCAGTGAGGGTTGGTGTTCTGCCTGTTCCCCGGGCCGCTGGTGAAGGAAAGCTTATCGTGGGAAGTCTCATCACGTAAGCATTGAATAACAATTCAAGGCAGTATTAAGGGAGCTCTCACAGGCTAGCTGGGAGCCCGAGATTCCCCTGTAGGAGGTAGGACTTGAACTGAGTCTTGAAGGATGGCAGAGAGGAAGCAAGGAGGACATCTCAAGTGGGGGAATTGGTGTAAGCAAAAGGTTGGGGTTAAGGAATGCAGTGCGTGTGTGCATGCGTGAGCGCGCGTGCATGTGTTTAAGCAGAGGCTAAGACTGGAAAGGCAAACTAGAAATAGATAACGCGAGATCTGGAATTTTAAGGGTACTTAAAACTTGATCTCATAGATAATGGACATTATGAGGGGGGTTATTGGGGAGTTGAAAGGAGAAATCTGACATTTGTAATAAAGCACCTATGCTGTGCGAGGCTCTGTGTTGGTACTTTACTTACATAAATAATTTAGTCTCAAAATGATCTCTCCAGAAAGCATTCCCATTTTTCAGTTGGAAAAACCAATTTTTTAAAATATTTTTTATTATGGACATTATATACCTCCTGATAAAAAGTATCTATGAAATATTCTTGCCCCAAATAGAATTTCTATGTAATCAAGTCTCTAGACTCTGCTAATGATTTATAGGAGATGCAGAGAACAGAGGAGTGTGTTAAATGACATATGAGGATTCAAACAACGGAATCCAGAATGTGAGAAATTGCAGGATTAAGAAAAAGTTTATATTGGGGAAATTTCAAACAAAGAAAAAATAGTATAGTGAACCCTCTATGTATTTATCGCTCAGATTCAGCGGTTATCAGTGACGGCCAATCCTGTTTCATCTTTACGTGTCACATTCCGCCCACCACTAATTATCTTGAAGGAAATCCCAGTCGTCGTATCACTTCATAAATATTTCTGTGCGTGTCTTTACAAATCCTCTTTTGAAAATACCATAACATCATCATCATACCTACACTATCATCATCCCTAAATTAATACTTTCTTAATACCATCAAACAGGCCGTCGTTTTTCACATTTTCTTGACTGTCTCATAAATTAAAAACAATTTTTGTTTCAATCAGAAATAAAGTCTCTATATTGAAATTAGTTGCTATATCTCCTAAGTCTCATATTGAAAAGCTTCTCATTCCTCTCCTCTTTTTTCTTGAAATTTATTTGTTGAAGAAACCAGGTTTTGTCCTTAGACTTCTCCACATTCTGAATTTTGCTGATATGTTCTCTTCTTCTGTGTAACATATTCCTGTCCCTTGATTTCCTCTAAACTGGTAGTGAAAGCCGACTCAGATTCTGATTGCATTTTGGGCAAGGATACTTACAAGTGGTGGTATATGTTTTGTGGTGTGTATTTTCT
>NW_011888850.1:4259272-4261510 GCF_000151845.1 Pteropus vampyrus
TTTTTTTTCATCTTTTGCTTCCACAGACTAGGAGATAGTATGTTCTTTGCAGATAACTACAAAAAAATTTCCCCTACAGTGCGTCAAGGAGGTACTTGTCTACTAATTGAGTACCTGAGTGTCCGGGACTTGAAATGAGTTTAAACACTGAAGTTCAAGCAAAAACAAAAAGCAGAGTTCCTGCCCCAATGTTCCGAAATCTACGTTTTTTTGTAACAACCCAGTGCTGAAATGGAACTCCCTTAACTTTGACACTTTGATGGTATTTCTGGTTCCTGGGAGTCCATGCCCCTTCTCTGAACTGTGGGATGGGTTTGGAGGTAATGCTGCAGCCAGACCCCGAACATTGGGTTTCTGCATTCATCTGCAGTTTCCTCGAATGTGGTGCGCAGGCCACGATGCAATTAAATGCCCAAACTGCCAAGTTCAGTTTCTGAATGTACATCACCCTAGGCCTGACTTGCATATTAAAGACATCCACTAAACATACAATTTTGATGTATAATCCATAATATGCACTGATCCCAAGTATATCTTATTTTTTTAAATAATTATTATTTTAAAGACCAGACATCATAGATATGGAACTTGGAATATAATTATGGAAAACCATACTAATAATTAGCAAAACAAAAGCCACCCTGGAAACTTGAGTTCACGCAAGCATATTTCTGCCAGCTTGGATTTTACATTAACACATTATCTGCAATAGTTTTCTCAAATGGAGTCTATTTACAGATATCTGCCAAGCTTTGTCAAAACAAACAAGCCCCTATAATAAGAGTTAGCATATGAAGTGAGGGTGGACAGAGCCCCAATCTTTTCCCCAGGGCTCTCTTTTATCAAACGACCCTGCCCGAAGAATAGAGGCCAGTGTTTTATGTTTCAAGTGTACCATATGGCATGATATGAGTGCACTTTAATGACTTATTAGCATATTCTTCCAACTAGTTAAACCAGCTTGACAAAATCTGAATTTTAAAATATTTGCATGAAACCTTCTGGAATAAACAAGGCTCAGTGATTTGTTTGCTTTTGCTAGTAGATGAAAGAGACGCCCATTGATCCTTCACCACAGTGCTCATGAAAAACATCAGATTGGCCACCTTCTTTCTAGCCTTTAGGAGTGGGAGAGTTTTGGAAAATCTACAGTGTTATTTAGATATTTTGTCTCCCCATGACGTAAAGCTTCCCCACTCTGCCTAGATTCTGTGCTTTGAATAATGCTTACTCTGTCTTCTGTGACCTTGATCCTCCCTTTGTGGGGAATGAGATGCTCTGGCTGAGCTCTAGTTGCCTGCCTGCCTGCCTCATTAAAAAGCCTTTTAACATTTGGGGGAAGACCAGGCACTAGATCAGGGCTTGGGGCTTCTCGCTGTGGCTTGCTTAGGGAGTGATATGAACCTAAAAGGCAGTCATGTCTGCACTGTGGCTGCTCGAATGGCCTCTGAAAATGGAGTGTGTGAGGAAGAAGGCGAACAGAATGGCACCCTCCGTGCCACCTAGACAGAGGAAGCTAGCTTCTCTGTTTGTATTTTTCTTTCTTGATTTGTCCAAGTGTGAATGTTTCCTTTTCTCTTTTTCCTGTTAGTCCTTGGTATACTTTGTGGATTAGGATGCTGTTGGTGGAGGTGGCCAGTGACTACATATGAAGAAGATAATCCTTGGTGACCCCACAGTAAGGCTGTCTTGTCATCTCTAGTGCAACAATAACATGGGTATGTGAGAATCGATTTCACTCTAGGAAACCTGCCTACTTTATGGCAGATACTGCCACAAACCCTTTTTCCTCTAGTTATTTTCTCGTAAGAGGTCATCATGTGACACTCTTGTGGCCAATGAGATATAAGTGGAAGTCTGTTGGATACAGTGTCTGGGAAAGCTTTTGCTTTCCTGGTAAAAGGAGACAAACCTGGCTGGCTTGTGCCTTGTCTTTATACTTCTACCTTCTTCTTGTGTGGAATGTAGACAAAATGGCTGGAGGTGCTGCAGCTATCTTGCAATCATGAGATACAAGCGAGGAAAGAAGTTTACACTATTGGATGAAACAAACTGATTAGGAAACTGTAGCCAGAGTGGCTGAGCAACTTGCTCAAGATCAAACAAAGAAATTCTCTGACTTCAAGTACTGTGTTTCTTCTTTACGTTTTGTTAACAAGTCAAAAGGCAATACTTTTTACTGTTACCACACTCTAATCTTTGAACATGGATTACTTTATTTAACCTTTACAAAAAACC
>NW_011888850.1:4261887-4273811 GCF_000151845.1 Pteropus vampyrus
CATCTGTAAGCCAGGAAGAGAGTTTTCACCAGAAACCTAACTGCTGGCACTTTCATTTTTGACCTCCCAGCTTCCAAACCTGTGAAAAATAAATTTCTGTTGTTTCAGCCACCCACCCAGTCTGTGATATTTTGTTTTAGCAGCCTAAGCAGACTAAAGCAAACAGGTACTATCATTATGCCCATTTTGCAGATGAAGAAACTGAAGATCAGACAACTTAAGTGTCTTTAAGGTCACATAGCCAGCGCATGGCATTTCCTTTTTCCTCAAGAGATGGTGTCCCTGTGGTCACTATGTGGTTAGTCCTATTAAAGAGTTTATATCAGATGATTTCAATTTCTAAAGGTAAAACCAGATTTTACCTTTAGATATTGGTTCTCATCTCTCCATTGAGAGCTCAATAGGCTACTTTCTATGTGAAAAAGTACTTTATAAGCTAAAATATACTATGCATATGCAAAGTCATTCATTTTAAGAATCAGTTATGTTTGTCTTCTTTACAATACTTGCCCTTAATTCCTACTTGTATGTTTCCTAAAGAAAGATCTTAATCAATGAGACAGTCATTTGAGAACAAATCAGTGTCAGTTATGCTCTGGTATCTCTAAGTAGAACCTAATCTTCTCTGAGATTCAGAGGATTTTCCTTCTAGTTATATCCTCATGTATCTCTATTTTCATGTTCTAAGACCAAGGATCAGTTAGCATGTCAGAGTGATCTCTCTCCACTGAAGAGAGCCTGATCTCTGAAATCGGATCTTGACTAACCACATCTCTAGACAGCGTTTTTCTGGAACCCTCTTCCCCATGGTCACCCTATTAGAACCTCAGTCTGCTGCATGTCATCATCTCCTTAGCCTTGTTTTCTATGGTCACAAAGTCAAGGGACAGCAATGCCGGCAAATCTCTGAAGCTTAAAGTGCCTAATTAACTCACATATGCCACAGACAGGAGCCTGAACTATTTATGGCACCAAGAAGTGAGAAAATGTCCCCTACCATGGGTATCAGGTAACTAACACAGTTCTGCCAAAGTTTGGTTGTGAAACACGAAGCCTCTGAAACCCGTTGGTGTTAAGTGCACACCAAATATTCAATCCAGACATGTCGTGCTTGAACTATTCTGGGGCTCATAAACCTTTCATCAGAATCAGAGGTGAAATATTTGGCCTTATTTGTAAGTCCCATATTTCTAAAGACCTTGGGGGCTCATTTAGTATTCCCAGCAGAAAGGTCACAAGGTTGGTTTGCAGGAGTCCCGCTTTAGTGGAACTGGTGACTTCGAGCAGGAGATACTTTCATGATTTTCCAGGAACCAGTCTCTCGATTCTCCTGCACGTCACTCATACTGATCCTTCCCCCCTCCAACAACTCTCTCCCCACCGCAAGAAAAACCCTCTAAACACAAGCACTGCTGTGTAGGGCTGTTCAGAGCCCTTATATTTTCTGACCCAAACAGTAAAACCTTTATTTAATATTAGGGAAGCAGCCTGCTACCCCTTTGTAGGCGAACTGTATTACAAAAGCCTTCGAAAGTGGTGGTTTTATTGGCAGAGGGGAGGTTACTTCATTTCATGCAAACCCGAAATCTGAGTGTGAAGGGTGGTGCTTTGACATCGTCTCATCCACCCTTAGGTTTACAGGTGAATGGAGTGAGATCCAGGGAGGTGAGGTGACCAGCACAGAGCTCATAGCTGGGTCGTGGCAGGTCTGTGCTTTATTGGGTATTAGCTCTTGGACCTCAGACAAGTGACCTAACCACTCATGGGCTCAGTTTTCTCACAGAGGCTCTGAAGATTGAGTGAGATAATTCATCCAAAATAATTAGCGCAGTGCCTGGTATAGAGTAAATATTAGCCAAGGGTGTTATTATTATTGCTATTATTTCCCCGATCATTCACTTCGAACTTTTACTTTTCCTAGCTCCTAGCTCTGTCCTTATGTGACCAACGGTATGCCCAAATCTGGGCCTCAAAGGCTGCCTTACAATGGGAGGCTGTGATGCAGTTTTAGAGAATGTATTTTACTTTCTGAATAGTCAAAGCCTCTAGAGGTTCAAAAAACTTATGAACAAAATATCACAACAGGTCACTCCTGAGTTCCTATTATCAGGTAAGCTAAGCACTGACTTTTTAAAGCAGCGGTGAAAATGTTTTCCTCATAAACAAGCTGTTTACTTACAGTCACTGAAAAGCCGTTTGGACGCTCTTTCCCTAGGAGTGTTTTATTTCTCGCTCGATGATTTGTTAGAGGTGTTTGGACAACTTAGGCCCATTATCTGCGAGTATTATCTTCTCACTTGCTGACTTTGCTGCCTGGAATGTCCTTTTCTCAAATGGTCTCCCCTGAAGGTGGTGGCACTAAATCAGACCTCTGGGGGAGAGTGAGCTTTCTCTCTAGGAAGGTCACCCTGGAACACACCTGTGCTCTGGGGTCTTTCTTCAAAACTGTGTGGTAGCTCTCTCCTCCCGGAGGGAGGTGGGCTGGAAGGAACTCATAGGCTGGCCCATGTTTGACTGACAATCGCTAATGTTTCTTGAGAAACTATTATGTGTCAGGCTTTGTTTTAAGCATTTCACATTTTTTTTCTTGTTGAATCTAGTAGCAATCCTTTGACTTAGGTGCTTCTGCTAGTTTCATTTTGCAGATGGAGAAATTGAGGAACCAGAGGTTAAAGAACTTTCCAGAAGGGACACAGTACCCTCCCACATGTCCAAGCTGGCATCTGACTCCCCGAGCTGTGCCCTGCAGTGCCCTGTCTCACCCACACTCTCATCTGCTTCTGGACAAATCAACCAGGAGTTCATTCAAAACAAAGTTCAACTGCGTTAACGCTCCTTCCCACCCGACCTCGCAGATCCTGGTTGAGACAGGTTTATAGACAACTTTAGAGACACAGTTAAACCCCGCCCCCACCTCCCTACAATCTGTCCCCCCCGCCCCCTTAGGTGGCTACTGTCTTAGGAGGACTGGGATGTATTTTTCCATTGAATGTTTCTGTGCTTTAATGATAAATGTATGTATTTAGATATAACACATAGAATCATTTTGGATGGTTGTGTTTTATGATATGTAAATGGTATTATACACAATAGGTTGTTTCACAACTTAAAAAAAATTTAACATGTGTTTCTGAGTTTTATTCACAAGTATATGTAAATCTAGTTCATTCGTTTAACTGCTATATAATATTTCAATGTATAATTATACTCTAAGTGATGTTTTTCATTTCTCCTAGTGATAAACAACACTGCTAGAAACACTTGTTCACATCTCCGTGTATACACAGGTGAGAATTTCTTTAGGTTTATGTCTAAGAGTAGAAGTGCTGGTTTGTAAGGTATGTATATATTAACCTGACTAAATATTGCCTAATTGCTCTTGAAAAAAAACGTTCCAGTTTACACTCCCAGGAGAATAGAATAAGAATTTGTATTTCCTCCCAATCCTTGCCAGCACCCAGCATTCTCAAACTTTAAAATTTTGTGTTTTAATTATTATTCATTGAGCTTTTTTCTCTATGCAATTTACAGCCTTTTCTTTTTGGTTTACAATTTTTAAAATGACTTTTTGTAAGTCATATAGTACATGATTTAAAACTTCAGAGCAGAAAAGCATCTGTAACGAAAAGTAAGTCCACTCCCCATTTTGACTCCCTCTCTCAGAAGGGGAATGAATGATTTCTTACGTAGGCTTCCAGCGGTAGTCCATGCATTTACTAACACATATGTGCGGTGTGTGCGAATGTGTGTACACATACATACACGTGTATATATTGTAAACATACATGTAATTATCCTGTCTGTGCTGTTAGTACCTCGAGATTTCCATTTAACAAAAGATCTTGGAGATTATTTCAATTTAATATTGTTAATATTTACCTCAGTTTTAAAATGGCCAATCAAAAATCTGTTTTTTCTTTAAGTCTTGTATGAAAACAGGACTCTTCCACGATCCAGCATTACGCGTGATCTTGACACTCGCTTTTAATATTCCTACCTTGAAGTACCCGTGGCTAGGTGCCTCTCTTTTTGGCCAGGCCTTTCCAGTCAAAGCCAAATCTAAATGGTTATTCAGATACTTCAGACAGAAAGTCCTTGCCCAGGTAATTGTGGTAAAAGCAAATTTTGGTAATGACGATGAGACAGGAAGTAACTGAGAAGTTTATTGTCTTGCTGGCATACAAAGAATGCAAAAACAATTATTTTGATCTTAATGTCTTCTGTTATTGAGTTCTTACTATTGCCAGACCATGCATTCTACCTAAAGTATATTTTTAATCCTCTCAGTATTTCTATGAGGTTGATATTATCATCACTCCAATTTTATAGCTGTAAAAATTGAAGCTCAGGGCACTTAAATAACTAGCCTAAGGTCTCAAAGTTGATAAAAATTAGCAGAGCCAGGATTCAAACCCAGATTGAGGTGACACCAAAGCCTCTTTTCTAACTGCCATAATGTCTCCGCACGTGTGTATATAATTTAGTTTATTTAGTAATTATAAGATGACATATTTTTAAGTGTCAAGAATGTATCAATTTACATATTAATTTTTAGAACCATGCAAGTTATTAAATATTTTAACATCGCTCTAGCATCTTTATTACTCACTGTTCCCCTACATCTGACTGATATTCTAGTTAAACTGAACCAGTCACTCTTACCTAAATATACCTCGTGTTTTCCTGCCTACTAGTATATCCTTTGGCTCTAGAAATGCTGAGGAAAGTCCTCATGTCAGCCAGTTCTGTTCTGCAACAGTCGAATTCGACAAATATTTATAGAGCGATTACTAGGTAGCAGCTAAAGAGAAAACGGTAATAAAGAGACTGAAATGTTAGCGAGTTTCAGAGATATTGCTGCAGTCTCTGTGGAGACTCATTGGCTCAGTCAACAGACTTGAAGGGCTCCTTTCTGCATTGTACGCTCTGCGGGACATCCCAGTGCCTCTTTCTCTTTGAAAAGAAAAAAAAAATCACCTCCTTGTGTATTATTTTTTATTTGCTTCCATCTTCCCCATTTCTCTTCTATCTCATTAACCCAACGCGTTATTCTTGGTTTGAATTTTTCTTCATCCTTGACTAAGAGGGGTATAGTTTCTGCAATGTTCGTGATGATTTTGTAATGGGGCTGGTGATGGGAAGTGGGGGAATGAGGAAAGAACTAGCACAGCTCTGCATGATGATGCGAAGTGTCAACGCTGTTAGAAAGAGGTGACCTTGCGAATATGGCATTCGTAAGGGTTTGGAGTTCACAGTTAGAATTAATGTTTGCTATGGGAAGTGGGATTCAGCTGTAGCTTGCTGAACAATCTTAAGAAGGTAGAAGCAGGACAGCTTACTCACAGCCACGTCGGCCTCTTTGTTCCTGGAACATACCTGGCATTCTTCTTTCTCAGGGCCTTTGCCTAGCTCCAGGTTTCTTAACAATGGCACCTACTGACATTTTGTGCTGGATAGTTCTTTATTGTGGGGCATTACCCTGTTCATCGTAGCATGTTTAACAGCATCCCTGGGCTCTACCCCCTGGATACCAGTAGCATCCCACGCCCAGTCATGACAATCAAACATATCTCTGGACATTGCCAAATGTCCCCTGGGGGACAAAAAACCTTGCTTGAGAGCCACTGCTGTGTCTGTTCCCTCTGCTTGGCACACACTCTTCCCCCAAAGACCCACATTTCTATGTCCTCATCTCTTCAAATCTTAGTGCAGCTCTTACCCAAGGAGGTTCCTCTGGCCTCCTTATTAATAACGCAAATGTCTCCACATTCCCTTGCATCCCTTACCCGCCTCCACTTTTTCATTTTCATGACCATCTCATGTACCATACGATGTCCTTATTTTTATGTGCTTACATTCGCTTTCTCTCACGAGAATGGAAGCTCCTCGAAGGAACAGTTTTGTTCCCTGATGCTTTCTAAGCAGCGACAGCGGGTCGTCGCACATAGTAAAAACACACATGCAGAGATCCGTAGTGAAACTCTGCCCCTTACTCCCGTCCTCTGTGCCGCCGGTGCTCCACCTTCGAACTAAGAAATCATTTTTTTCTAGTTACTGGTATATCCTTTAGAGTTTCTTTATGCAAAAATCAAGCAAGTAGGATAATATATTTCTTACCCAAACTTTTTTTTTTTTTTTTACATCAAAAGTTGACATATGTATGCACCTATCTAGCACCTTCCTTTTAAAAATTTAACCTTACATGCACTGTGGTAATAGTTGATTTTTTGTCTAAGATTTTTTGTCTAAGAGTTTTGCTTTCTTGTTCGAACATTTCCTCTCTATGGTTGAAACTTGGAGATTCACAGCCTGATAAATACTGCCCCTCCCCCCGCAACTTTCCTGTCTTTTAACAAAGAAAAAAACTTGATTTGCCCTTTAAACTTGAATCCAGATTTCAGTCATACCCCAGCCGGGTGTCAGCCAGTCAGAGGTCTGCTTGCCTTATTTCCTGCATGAGAGCGATTCATTGACTCAAGTCCATATGTCATTTGATTATTTTGGATTATGTGACAAGTTTTTTTTTTCTTTTGATATAAATTAAATTGGTTCCCCCTAGGACAGGGCCAAGCATTGGTACTTCTTGGAAGTCAGCCAGCCTATAAGTGGGGATGCAGACAGTGTTGATCTGGACCTTTGGACAAGAATCCCCTGGGGCGTTCCTAGGCAGTGTTGCCAGCAGGGGCTGCAGGAGGGGACAGCAGGCAGGAGAAGTACCTCCTAGCACAGCTCTGACTGCACTGGAGGTACCCTAGACATTCATTTAGAACCAGCAACTCTGGATTTCGGTGGAGAAGGAGTTTATACATCTGCCCTGTTTATACATATGATGGGCCTTAGCAACCCTGAAAGGCAGAAACTAGGAGGCCCAGAGAGATAACACGTCGCTTTAGGCATCTAAACGTTTAAAAGGCCCAGGAAGAAAAAAATCTGACCTGGTGCCAGCGGTGTGACTCTGTGATGGGCAATTCATCCTGTGGGAGCAAATGAATGGTGTGTGTTTTGAAATTAAGCTCTTAGTGATTATTACTTTAGAGGTCTTAAAATGTTTAGCTCTCAACTTATCAGGCCTCAATGTGTGACATTTCATGTTAGCCAAAATGACCGTAATTTTTAAAGACTGGAAAGATAAAATACATACCAACCTTTGAAATCGTAAACAAAGAATTAGAATGACAGATCACTACTGGTTAAAAGAAGCTATTATCTTGGGTGTACATACAAAAGATTCTTTTCTCATTTGGGAGAGACTTGCTCAGGACATGATAATTAAACATTGTTTTTCTCTCCTTAATTCCAGAAAGGTTAGCAAGAAGTTGCAGCAGGAAAAAAGAACAGCTGGATCATGCATCTTTCAAATGAGAAAAACTTATTTCCTTAATCGTGGATGAACCTGTGAGGAAATACTTTAGAAAAGACCGAACTCATCCATCCTTTCATAAAATATGCAATCTAATCAGCACTCTGAGAAAAACAGAGGAGGAGGATTAGGAATAATAGTCTGTGTTTATTTTTGTCTGGGACCTATGGAAATGTAGGTTTATGACCTGACGAGCTCTCACAGTTAAAATAAATGGCATAGGTAATAGTGCTTGCTGCCAGACCTGGGCTGGGTCTTCCTGGGTTTCACAAGGTAAGCAGTACCTCGAGCTGCAGTTGCCTTGCTTGTCTCAAGATTGGAACTCCTGCACCAGACAGGCCCCCAGAGGAGTTCCCGGCTGCACAGTGGCCAGCTGTGGCCATTGCCCCTGCTGCCTCCTCCCTCGACCTCCACTGTTACTGACTCCCACAGCAAAGTCACGGTCGGGTCTCCAATAACTATATTTAGTTATGTTTGCTGGGAAGAGAGATATCCAAGAGTTTACATCTTCTTTACTCTTTAATTTTTTAATATACATACAAATATAGTTTACTTCAAGCTTGAAAACAATATTTTATTTCTTTTTTTGCAATTTGATCTTAGAGCTTTGATTTGTAGTGTGTTTTTGTACAAGGAGTCTAGGCGCTCTTTTTTTTTTTTTTTTTTAACGGCTCTATGGAGATACATACCATATAGTTCATCCCTTGAAAGCGTACAATTCAATGGTTTTTAATATGTTCACAGAATTATGCAGCCATCACCAAAATATAATTTTAGAACATATTCGTCACTTCAAAAAGAAATTCCATGCCTATTAGGAGTTACTCCCCCGTTCCCCCTGCTCTCCCAGTGGTTGAAAACCACTGATCTACTTTCTGTCTCTGGAGATTTGTCTATTCTGCTCATTTCATTCAGTATGTAGTCTTTTGTGACTGGCTTCTCTCCCTTGACATAATGTTTTCAAGGCTCGTCTATGTTGTAGCAGGAATCGGTAATTCATTCCTTTTCATTACTGAGTAATATTCCATTGTAGTATTCCAATTTGAAAAAAAAAAAAGAAATAAAAGAAAACACTCTTCTTCCAGTGGTGATTTTACATATGTATTAACATGTTTCACATGCTGATAAAATACAATAGTGCACTGATCTAATTGTGTCCTGTCTCAGTCATCTGCATCTGGTCTGTACCCTGAATTATCCTTGAATTCTAGTTTACCATGGCCAACCCTTCTAACCTCCCTATAAGATTAAAATGCAGATCCGAGAAGCCTCGCTCATGCTCAGCTTGTCAAAGAAGGCTGAGTTCAACCACAGTCCCATCTTTCCAGAGTGGAATCGGGAAAATACCTAAGCACCTTCAGGGGACACTGTGAGCAAAAGACTCGTGAGCCATTGACCGGCTTTGCTCTAACGCCCTTCAGCACCCCATGGCATGAAGAAAGCCGAAGTCCGACAAATTTAAACCCCAACTTTCAAACCTTTGAAAAGGTCTGTGGATACAATTTCTTTCCTATTTTAATGCTTCATAACCTTGATTCTAATCATAAATAATGCTTACTTCATGTCTAAGGGGGCTAACATCATGTATGATAGCACTGTGTCTGAGGAGGCATAAAAATAGAGCAAGAAATCATGACCAAGAATGCAAAGCAAATTTGAAAAATCAGCAAAATTTAAAATGAAGTGTTCCTAATCAATTTCACATGCTACTTGCCTAATGAAATTGTAACAGATGATGCTAACAAAATCTAGAGCTGTTGGAGGAGCAGCAGTGGGACTGTCACTTTTTTCCTCCTTGTATAGTACTGCGAGGCTCATGGTAACTCCTCTGCCTACACCTGGGCACACCCGCAGCTCGGGAGTCTTGCTTCCCAGAAGGTAATGAGCACCTACGCTTTTCGCCTGCCCAGCATCCACTGCTCTCCTTTCAGGTAACCTGATTCTCTTGTGACAGTGAGGATTCCACTCTCCTGCATGCCATTTGGGTGGAACTGCCCTGCCACCCCCTGGTTAAGGGGGTCGCATAACCCAAGCCTGGCCAATCAGAACTTCCCAAGGGAAAGCTCTGACTGGGAGCGACAAGTCATGGAATAGATAGTTACTTCTTGGACAACTTGACATTTGTTTTTAAATAAATTACAGAAGAACACATCTCAAAAAGCACCTAGCTGTGTTTCACATTTCAGTTATGGTGCATTAGAAGTCAGCACAGTTTCCTGGGACAGTCTATGCTCTGGACTCAAACTGCCTGTGTTCAAATTTGTGACTTAACTAAACCTCCACTTCCTTATTTTATAAAAGAGAATAGTAGCATCTACTTTATCAGGTAGTCGAGAAAATTAAATAAGAGAATTCACAAAGTGATTAACACAGTGCCTCGTACCTAATAGATTCTCAATGACATTGAGTGTGGGGACAATAAGCTTAAAAATGCTTCCTTAGATTTCCTTTCATTTGGCCTGTATAGCATCTCTCTTGGGAGAATGGGATCACACAAATGTGATGTCCCTCAGATACAAAGATATAGTGTGAGTCACCATTAGTTGAACATGTGTTTCGAGTTATTTAGCAAGTAATGATTGTAAGAGTCTTGAGTTAGGGACTTTGTTAAAATGAATCTTGAGATAGGGCTCTCTCTTTAATTATGATCTATTACATTCTCTCTTTTTACATTAATTCTTTGTGTTCCTCTTTCTTTCTCATCTCTTTATGTAGTCAAATCTTATAGCCAAACAGAGTCTCTCATTCGATAAATAGTTATTGAGAGCTAAGCCTTGAGCATAAAGATGAATTAGAATGCTTCTGAACTCAAGGCCTCATGCTTGCCCTCCTCAACTTGACGTCCATTGTTTTCACTGATATTCAGGCTCTTAGGAACTCTTATCTGAATGGTTGAAAGAACTTCCTTACTGACCTTTTCCCTCTCATCCCTACTCTTCCTTCCGCCCTTCAAATCTCTCTGCTAGATTAATCTTTCGAAAACTCAGCTCTAACTACATATATCAGCAAAAACCCCTATTGCTCCTCATTATCAACCAAGTAAAGCCACTGTCTTCTTTCTGGTATATGGGGCTCTCTACAATATGGTGTCATGTTTTCTTCTCTGTCTCCTCCTCCTCTTTCCCCCCAGAAGGTTTCACATTTCCCTATCCAGCGTTTGGTCCATTTGCAGTCCCCTTCCCAAGTGGGTCAAAGCTCTGCCTGTTCTTTAAATGACTTGTCTAAGAAGTTTTTCCTGGTTTCTCAAAGGCTTTCCCTCCCCTTAGCCTCTATAGCACTTTGTAACTCTGATTCTACAAGGACACACACAAGGGCTCTGTTTTGTTTCATAGGTACTGAGGTAAGACAGAAAGGACTCCCTGAGTGTGAGAAAGAAGACTCTGAAATGTACTTCCAAGAAGGAACGGGGACTTCAGCTTTCTCTGGAGATTTTGAAGAAAGGGATGCATCTTTCAGGGAAATTTTTACATGAGGTTGTGTCCTGCTTGGAAGTCAATCAGTGAACCAATGACCACCAAAGAATCTGGGTAGTTAGAAATCTAGTAAATTTCTTGAGACAGTTTAAATTCCTTAAGACAGTGCTTGCGTATAGATAGGAAGGGAGAACACTAACACAGAGCCCCGTGAAGTAGGTTGAAGACTAACATAGAGCTATTTTTCACTTTGCTAAAGGAAATTATCGCCAGGAGAATCTCCTGGAGGATGGGTTGTTTTGAGGTTCTCTGTACCTTCTTAGGACTAGGTTAAGTTATTTTTCTTTCTTCCACAGTGATTTGGGTCCTGGGATCTTGGCCCTGTTTCACTTCCTGGTTCTTTGCACAAACTTTGAGTGTAGAGTCACTATTAGGAAACAGTGTGAAAAGGGGGGGATATTGTGTTGCCAGCACTTATCGCATGTGTATTAACTTCCATATCAAACCATAAGGCACATATTACTTTCTCCATTTTTATAGGTGTCAGAATTTTAGAAAAGTTTATGGACTTGACCAGGGTCATTCTATAAGTATTAAAATGAGTATTCAAACCCACGTCATGTTCTTTCTGGTTCCATTCAAATCTGCCCACTGCCCCTTCCTTGTCATCTGTTACCTGTTTCGACTTTCTTTCCCTTATGAACTTTGAGCTGTCCTGTTGCCCCAACTCTCCGCTAACCTTCCCCATGTCATATCAGGCTAAGACCTGTCCTTTACCTTCCCCTAGAATCAAAGGGGGATTTTCCTTCAGGGCTAAGCTACAAGCCATCTTAGAGATGATCTTGAGCTAAACTGTCAGTGATATAGCGTGACCCAAAGACTAAAAAATTATTTACTATGATTGTGGATTTATTTATTTTTCCTTTTAGCTCTATTAATTTTGCTTTACGTATTTTGAAGTTTATGTTAATAGGTACATACAAATTTAGGATAGTTACATTTTTCTGACAAATTCACTCATGTATCATTTTGAAATGTTTCTCTTTATTTCTGGTAATATTATTTGTCTTCAAGTCTACTTGGATAATTCTTATAGTTAGCATTTGCATGATAATATCTCCTTTCATTCTTTTACTTTCAACTTCTTTGGG
>NW_011888850.1:4273861-4277140 GCF_000151845.1 Pteropus vampyrus
ATAGCACTTTGTAACTCTGATTCTACAAGGACACACACAAGGGCTCTGTTTTGTTTCATAGGTACTGAGGTAAGACAGAAAGGACTCCCTGAGTGTGAGAAAGAAGACTCTGAAATGTACTTCCAAGAAGGAACGGGGACTTCAGCTTTCTCTGGAGATTTTGAAGAAAGGGATGCATCTTTCAGGGAAATTTTTACATGAGGTTGTGTCCTGCTTGGAAGTCAATCAGTGAACCAATGACCACCAAAGAATCTGGGTAGTTAGAAATCTAGTAAATTTCTTGAGACAGTTTAAATTCCTTAAGACAGTGCTTGCGTATAGATAGGAAGGGAGAACACTAACACAGAGCCCCGTGAAGTAGGTTGAAGACTAACATAGAGCTATTTTTCACTTTGCTAAAGGAAATTATCGCCAGGAGAATCTCCTGGAGGATGGGTTGTTTTGAGGTTCTCTGTACCTTCTTAGGACTAGGTTAAGTTATTTTTCTTTCTTCCACAGTGATTTGGGTCCTGGGATCTTGGCCCTGTTTCACTTCCTGGTTCTTTGCACAAACTTTGAGTGTAGAGTCACTATTAGGAAACAGTGTGAAAAGGGGGGGATATTGTGTTGCCAGCACTTATCGCATGTGTATTAACTTCCATATCAAACCATAAGGCACATATTACTTTCTCCATTTTTATAGGTGTCAGAATTTTAGAAAAGTTTATGGACTTGACCAGGGTCATTCTATAAGTATTAAAATGAGTATTCAAACCCACGTCATGTTCTTTCTGGTTCCATTCAAATCTGCCCACTGCCCCTTCCTTGTCATCTGTTACCTGTTTCGACTTTCTTTCCCTTATGAACTTTGAGCTGTCCTGTTGCCCCAACTCTCCGCTAACCTTCCCCATGTCATATCAGGCTAAGACCTGTCCTTTACCTTCCCCTAGAATCAAAGGGGGATTTTCCTTCAGGGCTAAGCTACAAGCCATCTTAGAGATGATCTTGAGCTAAACTGTCAGTGATATAGCGTGACCCAAAGACTAAAAAATTATTTACTATGATTGTGGATTTATTTATTTTTCCTTTTAGCTCTATTAATTTTGCTTTACGTATTTTGAAGTTTATATTAATAGGTACATACAAATTTAGGATAGTTACATTTTTCTGACAAATTCACTCATGTATCATTTTGAAATGTTTCTCTTTATTTCTGGTAATATTATTTGTCTTCAAGTCTACTTGGATAATTCTTATAGTTAGCATTTGCATGATAATATCTCCTTTCATTCTTTTACTTTCAACTTCTTTGGGTGCTTATATTTAAAGTATGTCTCCTGTAAACAGCATATAGTTGAATTACTGAGTTGTTTTTTGAAAAATCAAATTTGCCAGTCTCTGTTTTTTAATAGAATGTTTAGTTCATTAACATTTAATGTAATTATTGATATAGCTGGATTTATATCTCCAATCTTGTTATTTGTTTTCTGTGTTTCTTTGTTTGCTTCTGTAGGGAACTACATTTGAATAGGAAACTCATGGATACAAAGCTTCTAACATTATTTGGTAATATTTTAGACTATCTCAGCAGGTAAAGTAAGGAGCTTTCTCATATCTCTCAAGTGTTATGAGGTAAACATCTAAATTTTTTGTCTATCAGTAAGGAAATGTCTTAATTATTTAACACTTAGGCCATTATCAGTTTTTTTACTTTCATTAATGGTACCTAGAAGACCATATTCATCCATAGTCTTTTACTCCGTTTTGGACTGATGTAATAGAACAGAGTTCCAGAAGGAGGATCATTGAGTTGAAGAGTATTAAACATTTGTATAGTTCATTGTACACATTACTGTGTTGTCTTCCCAAATGGGTGGCACCAGTTTATCATGCAACTAGCAATACTTGAAAGTACCAATTTTGCCACACTTTTACCAGTATTGGATGTTATTTTTTAATTTAAAAATTATTTTATTTACAAATTTATTTATACCATAACTTCTGGGATTATATTTAGTATATCTTACATTTTCTGATGTTCTATAAAAAAACCTCCAGAGCAGCAGGAAAAAAATACAAAATTTTTATTATGCTGAGAATGCTAAAGAATATTTTTAAGTCAGCGGAGTGAAAATTGCGGAGAAAATCCAGGGAGACTAAAGAATCCCCTGGTTGATTCCTAAGGAACACAACTACCACTTCATAGATCTCTCTATCCTCCCCTCTTCAAAACCTCCTGCCGAATCTATATTCTGTTTTGTTCTAAGGCATTGTCTCAAAAGGAATTTGCAAGGTGCAAATATTGATGCACCTAAGGGACAGCTAGGTGCTTAGAAGAGCAAATGGCCCACCCTTGATATCAGGGGAAAAAGAAAATCTTTGCTAATAGGATACCTTTGTAATAAGGAAACATAATGATTTTTATTATGCAATCAAGTATAAGCATTTCTTCCATTATAAACTGCAATTCTTTGTTATGTGAAGGCGAGAACTATTTTTATTTTCAGATCAATAGTTGGTATGCTGAGTTAATAATGTGAAATGTTAATATAGTGTAAAATAGCAAATTAGGCTGCTTGCATTTGGGAACATCTTTCTCGTCAGACCCCATGGCTCTGGCCAGGTTGCATTAATCACAGCAGCCTGCTGCTCTGGAGTTTTCTGGGTTATAGAGACCTTCCTGGTTAAGACAGGCCTCCCGAAAAATCACAATGGAACTTTGAATATGTGCTTTCATCTCTTAGGCCTGTCTCATAAAATTGGTGTGGTTCTGAAATGTGTTTTCTCAAGGGGTGTACTGCATATTTGCTTTTTGCTAGGCAGGCTGAGCCAATAATGATTTCAATCAATAAGAAATGCTTTCATCAGTAGAGTTTTATGACAGCGGCTTTAAGAGTCTCCTGACATGAGATGAACTCAGTTAAGTTTTATTGGTAATTTACCAGATATACTTCATGAAATATACTCAGAGGAGTTCAGAATTCATTTTCATCTACAACCATTGAAAGCCTCCAAAGATTAAAGGAGACTCAAACCCATTTCCGACCTGACCATCACCTGAAGGTGCTAGCCCACACAGCCAGCTTCCAACTACACCTTAGCGCTCACAGAAACATTGGCTGACACATATTTTCAATCCTAGCTTTATTCCTCTCCTTTACCTGTCTTTCCTCTAAAACCAACACACACACACACACACACACACACACACACACACACACACACACACACACACACACACACACGCTCATATACCTTATCCAGCTGCCCCCTATAAGCAGGAGACAGCTTTAAAAAAAA
>NW_011888850.1:4277190-4281552 GCF_000151845.1 Pteropus vampyrus
ATATTCTGTTTTGTTCTAAGGCATTGTCTCAAAAGGAATTTGCAAGGTGCAAATATTGATGCACCTAAGGGACAGCTAGGTGCTTAGAAGAGCAATTGGCCCACCCTTGATATCAGGGGAAAAAGAAAATCTTTGCTAATAGGATACCTTTGTAATAAGGAAACATAATGATTTTTATTATGCAATCAAGTATAAGCATTTCTTCCATTATAAACTGCAATTCTTTGTTATGTGAAGGCAAGAACTATTTTTATTTTCAGATCAATAGTTGGTATGCTGAGTTAATAATGTGAAATGTTAATATAGTGTAAAATAGCAAATTAGGCTGCTTGCATTTGGGAACATCTTTCTCGTCAGACCCCATGGCTCTGGCCAGGTTGCATTAATCACAGCAGCCTGCTGCTCTGGAGTTTTCTGGGTTATAGAGACCTTCCTGGTTAAGACAGGCCTCCCGAAAAATCACAATGGAACTTTGAATATGTGCTTTCATCTCTTAGGCCTGTCTCATAAAATTGGTGTGGTTCTGAAATGTGTTTTCTCAAGGGGTGTACTGCATATTTGCTTTTTGCTAGGCAGGCTGAGCCAATAATGATTTCAATCAATAAGAAATGCTTTCATCAGTAGAGTTTTATGACAGCGGCTTTAAGAGTCTCCTGACATGAGATGAACTCAGTTAAGTTTTATTGGTAATTTACCAGATATACTTCATGAAATATACTCAGAGGAGTTCAGAATTCATTTTCATCTACAACCATTGAAAGCCTCCAAAGATTAAAGGAGACTCAAACCCATTTCCGACCTGACCATCACCTGAAGGTGCTAGCCCACACAGCCAGCTTCCAACTACACCTTAGCGCTCACAGAAACATTGGCTGACACATATTTTCAATCCTAGCTTTATTCCTCTCCTTTACCTGTCTTTCCTCTAAAACCAACACACACACACACACACACACACACACACACACACACACACACACACACACACACACACACACGCTCATATACCTTATCCAGCTGCCCCCTATAAGCAGGAGACAGCTTTAAAAAAAAATCATAAAATATTCCTAAACTATTTTTGAGTTGCAGTGATGCTTTAGATGTATTATTTCACTTAAGCCTGATAGTGACATTTTGAGACTATAACAGTTCTTTTATAGAGGAGGAGATTGAGGTTTGGCAAAGTTAAGCAACTTGCCCAGGGTCACACAGCGACGACTTGGTGGATGAGGGATATTAAACCCAGATCAAACTTGACTGCAGAGCCCACAATCTTTCCAGATGCCACTTTGGCTTCCGGGAAGAATTAGGCAACTGAACATTTGCTTTAACCTTGTCTGAACCAGTGAGTAGGTGAAGAACCCAGACCTTTCATGCTCGAATAAAAGCTTGTGTGTAGATATGCTTCGTAAATGCAAAGAGCACAATAGAAGCATAAGTGGATATCACTTATGTGATGTGATTATTTATTTGTTTGAAGGTCAACAAAGACTTCTATGAAGTCCCAAGTATCTCCTGGCATCCCTGCGGACTTCTAGAAATTTCTTTATACTTAACTTCTTTGGGTCGATGGGTCTGGCCTACTTTGCTTCTTCTACCTTGACCTTCCTTAGCCAGGACCAATTTACCTATTAGGCACAGTAGGCATAGTACCTAGGGCCCATGGTACTTTTAAAGGCCCACAAAAATGATTTAATTTCTTTAAAATAAGAAGAAAAAAGTGAATATAATCCAGCTTGAATTATATTCATCCTTATACTAACTCAGTCATAAAATGTAATTTTTAATGTGTGTGTGTGTGTGTGTGTGTGTATTTTTTAAATGGAAGAAATAGCCCATGAAGACAAAGTGCCTGGGGTCCATGAAAGTCATAATGTGGTTCTTACCTCAGCTCCTCCTGCTGGAGCCATTGACTTATCTAGACTGAAGCCTCCACTCAGGCCTGGAGCTAAGTCTGCTTTCCGTGGGCCAGGGTTGGGTGGTCAGTCGTACCAGTCTTAGCTGCTTTGCAGACTTTTGTATGTGTCCCTGCTTACCGTGTGTATCTTGAGACTTCTCACTCAAGCTTCTTCCTCTGCTGGAATGCTTTCTCTCCCAGTCTTTACATGCCTGACTCCTGATCAGCCTTTGAATTAGCTTAAATGTCACTCCTTAGAAAGTCTCCCTTGACAACCCCAATCTAAACTTTCTACCCTTGGCGTACGCTAGAGCATCCTGATTCATCTTTGAAGCGCTTGTTACACTCTGTTGCTGTGTTTATTTGTGTGATTCCCATATTGGATTAAGATCTATCTGCCTCTGTTTCACCTATGCATTTTTACTGTGAGTCTCTGGCACCTGGGACAGTGTCTGATACCTGCTAGAAGCTTGATAAATACTTGTGGAATGAATGAATAATTGGGTAAATGTCTTCATAGCCAACCAAGTCCTGTATCCAGTGGTCCAGGGCAAGCTCTGGGTATCACTGTATCCCATCTACTCCTCCTATGCCTTCTCAGCCACACAATGGAGTTCTAATTCTTTGAGATCTGGCTTGCTTGGTTACCTTGTACAGTGCCCCAGATTTCCTGGGATTGGGGCTCACACTGTCCCGTAGACAGAGATCGGAGCCCTGACACCCGCTCCTGGACAGGCAGCCATATTACCAGTTTATTTCTGTGGTGTAGGGTCAGATCTTTGGCAAGCAGGAACAGTACCCTCCCTGGCCCCAGAGTGTTCAATTTCTATCTGAATTCAGCCCTTGTGAACTCTGCTACAAGACTAGTCTCCAAGGGGTGGTTTCTGCTTAGCATAGGATTCTTTTTTCTCCTCCATGGCTTGTGTGTCTCTGCAGGCTTCATGCTGGTTGCCCTGCTGAAGTGGGAGAGGTTTATATAGTAAGCCATCGTCAGTCATTAACACCAAGTGGTTTTCTTTTCTGAATTCCTGCAATTCAGATGAAGCTGAGGAAATAATGAAAGGCATGATCAACACATTTTAAATTTTTCATTATGAAGCAATGAATATTCATTGTTGAAAATTTATAATATAAAAATAAGTAAAAGAGAGATAATAAAATCATTTAATAAATATTTTTCTTCTGCTCATCTATATTTTCAAATTTTCAACACTGAATATAGTTTTCATAAGGAAAAATTATTTTTAATTTTTAAGAAGTTCATAAATATATATTCCATAAGGTTAATAGCTTTTTTTTCTGAGTGGTAGAATTATGGGTAATTTAACTTTTTCTTCTTTGGGTTTTTTTGTTCCCTTTTTTTGTACAATGGTAACTATGTTATTTTTGTAATAGAGACAAAACAATTTCAAAAAAAATATTAATAAAATTCTGCTATTCAGAAGGAACTATTGCTAATATTTTGGTATATGTTAAGTATTCTTTTCTTTGTATAGATAGAGTTTTTTAAAAATGGTTACAGGCACACTATTATAATCTTATTTTTAAACTTACCCTCACATCTTAAGCATCTTTCTACATCATTAAGATTTGTCCATGAAAATCTTTTTAAATCACTGCCTTGTATTCCATTGTACAGCTACAGCGTAGTTTCTTTAAACAATTCATTGTTGTTGGACAATTATGTTGTTTCATATTATCATCATTATTAATAATACTAATGACTATTTCCTTTGAGCAAATTCCTAGAAGCAGAATTGCTTGACCTTTTTTTTTTTTTGTAGGTCAATTTTTAAGGCTTTGTGTTCATACTGTAGACCCAAAGTATGGAGTTCAGGGTTTGGTATAGGAGTCACCACTGTGGGAACTTAGAAAGAGGTGGGGATCTGAGAGTGAACAGGAGGACCACAGATCTGGGTTGGGTAATAAGGATTGTGGAAACTATATCAAGGTAAATACAGGTAGAGCCGTGAGGCAGAGTTATGTTCTTATTGGTGGCTGCCTGTAGCCACCATCCAAAATCTAAAATTTATTCTTGGCTTTGATTCTTTTTCTCAGGCAGTTTGCTTGAGGTCCTGATTTTATCCTCAGTCTCATTGCTGTGTTTTAAATTTCTGTTTCCCTCTTGCTTAGGACTGCCATTATGATTTCTTCAGGCTGTGTACTGTGCGTCCTAGGGGACTCCATTCATTATAGATTGTGCCCTGTGCCGTGCACACCCTGCACAACTCTTTGCAGTGGCCTTGCTCATGCTAAACTCTTTGCTGTGGTCTGTCCTTTGGTTACTTAGAAGAGTCCTTTATTCTCAATCTTCTGTCCAGATCCTGGATTGGCTTTTCACATAAACTGCAAATACTATTCTCATTCATTTGAGAGGATTGGTGCTGTTAAGAATGCAATAGAGGGGATTTATAGTCTGGATGGAAGTTTGGGTAAAACAGTTTCTTCAAACTCAAACTATCTAG
>NW_011888850.1:4282677-4285199 GCF_000151845.1 Pteropus vampyrus
TTTCTCCTCCATGGCTTGTGTGTCTCTGCAGGCTTCATGCTGGTTGCCCTGCTGAAGTGGGAGAGGTTTATATAGTAAGCCATCATCAGTCATTAACACCAAGTGGTTTTCTTTTCTGAATTCCTGCAATTCAGATGAAGCTGAGGAAATAATGAAAGGCATGATCAACACATTTTAAATTTTTCATTATGAAGCAATGAATATTCATTGTTGAAAATTTATAATATAAAAATAAGTAAAAGAGAGATAATAAAATCATTTAATAAATATTTTTCTTCTGCTCATCTATATTTTCAAATTTTCAACACTGAATATAGTTTTCATAAGGAAAAATTATTTTTAATTTTTAAGAAGTTCATAAATATATATTCCATAAGGTTAATAGCTTTTTTTTCTGAGTGGTAGAATTATGGGTAATTTAACTTTTTCTTCTTTGGGTTTTTTTGTTCCCTTTTTTTGTACAATGGTAACTATGTTATTTTTGTAATAGAGACAAAACAATTTCAAAAAAAATATTAATAAAATTCTGCTATTCAGAAGGAACTATTGCTAATATTTTGGTATATGTTAAGTATTCTTTTCTTTGTATAGATAGAGTTTTTTAAAAATGGTTACAGGCACACTATTATAATCTTATTTTTAAACTTACCCTCACATCTTAAGCATCTTTCTACATCATTAAGATTTGTCCATGAAAATCTTTTTAAATCACTGCCTTGTATTCCATTGTACAGCTACAGCGTAGTTTCTTTAAACAATTCATTGTTGTTGGACAATTATGTTGTTTCATATTATCATCATTATTAATAATACTAATGACTATTTCCTTTGAGCAAATTCCTAGAAGCAGAATTGCTTGACCTTTTTTTTTTTTTGTAGGTCAATTTTTAAGGCTTTGTGTTCATACTGTAGACCCAAAGTATGGAGTTCAGGGTTTGGTATAGGAGTCACCACTGTGGGAACTTAGAAAGAGGTGGGGATCTGAGAGTGAACAGGAGGACCACAGATCTGGGTTGGGTAATAAGGATTGTGGAAACTATATCAAGGTAAATACAGGTAGAGCCGTGAGGCAGAGTTATGTTCTTATTGGTGGCTGCCTGTAGCCACCATCCAAAATCTAAAATTTATTCTTGGCTTTGATTCTTTTTCTCAGGCAGTTTGCTTGAGGTCCTGATTTTATCCTCAGTCTCATTGCTGTGTTTTAAATTTCTGTTTCCCTCTTGCTTAGGACTGCCATTATGATTTCTTCAGGCTGTGTACTGTGCGTCCTAGGGGACTCCATTCATTATAGATTGTGCCCTGTGCCGTGCACACCCTGCACAACTCTTTGCAGTGGCCTTGCTCATGCTAAACTCTTTGCCGTGGTCTGTCCTTTGGTTACTTAGAAGAGTCCTTTATTCTCAATCTTCTGTCCAGATCCTGGATTGGCTTTTCACATAAACCGCAAATACTATTCTCATTCATTTGAGAGGATTGGTGCTGTTAAGAATGCAATAGAGGGGATTTATAGTCTGGATGGAAGTTTGGGTAAAACAGTTTCTTCAAACTCAAACTATCTAGATTTCCTACAAGTCTTTTCTTTTCATTTGTCTTAGGAACCAGCTAGAATCAGAAGCATTACATAGAACTGATCTTAAAATACATTAGGATAGGAAAAAAAAAGATCTGACTACCTAGTGTGCAATCCAACCATCCCAAGTACTAAAACTTTATGTTCATCCATAATATTTTCATCTTAGAATAAAAACATCTGAGTGTGATAGTAAAGCATCAGGGACTCACCAAAGACTGAAATTATCACCTGTCTGTAGGACAGGAGACATTTTAAAGCACTCTGCTCCTTGTGGCCCTCTTCATTATAAAAATTTCATGATAAATTCATCCCCAGTGAATGCCTGGGGTGATTTAGATATATGGCAGAAGTCTCCAGGGATTGATCGAAGGATAATGAGTTGAAGAACCACTCATGTGAACAGAAAATCCTTTTAGGTCGGTCAAACTTTTTCTGTCTTTTTGAAGCAATAGACACATTCATTGCTAAAGGAAAGGAATAGATGAAGAGGAAAGGGAGGCTGAGAGGCGAAGGGAAAAGAGAGTTTTGCTTTTGTGCTTACGTGGTTCAAGTAAATGCCAAGTCGCATGCTAAAAATCTTCCACAACACGCAGCACAGTCCATGTTGAATGTCCGTCCAAATGGAATATTTCTAACATGGTCACAGAGTTGTTCATAAACAAGCAAGTACATGTGGCATAAAGGAATCTTTGGATATATTGTGTGAAGTGAATGATAACCAAAGATTGACCTCTAAATCTGCCTCTCTCTCAACATCCACTCACAAGTGTTATGACTTTTCATCTCTCTATACTTTTAAAAATATCAAAAGCCTTGACATTGGAAACCTTCCTTCCCTTTCCTCTCAGACCTCCCTTTTCCTTCTCTCTGTGAGCATCATCCGCTTGGACCTCTTCTCCTTTCTAAACATGTTTGCAATGATGGAGGATTTATTTTTCATTTGTGAAAT
>NW_011888850.1:4286692-4292358 GCF_000151845.1 Pteropus vampyrus
AGAGTTAATTTTGTCTACTACTGAAGGAAAGCATTTCTGAGCACTCTACCAAATGCCCTGGGAGTTGTAAGGTTTTCTACCCTGGCTGGTGGGAAAAGGAGCTATTCCTGGCCCCGAATGATTTTCGGAGATTGTTTCCTCTAATCCTCTCAGGTGCTTCTTTTGCCTCAGGCAGTTTCCTCATCCACAGACTCTAATCAGTCCTTTGCTTGAGCACTTACTCAAGGGTGACTCCTTGAGTAAGAGCAGTTTTCTCTCCTCTGGGACTCTGTCCTGTGTGCTAGCTGCCTTGGCCTCCTAGTGTCCCCAGCTCTCCCCCGTGCAGGGAGATCTTGAGGCTTTTCCTGGGTTTCTTCCCCTCCCTATGCCAAAGCCTAGAAAGTTTCCTGGTAGTAGATGAAGTAATTGTGGGGCTCATCTTGTATGTTTCCCATCTTTCGGAGATCACTGTCCTTCACTGTCTTATGTCCAAAGTCTTGAAAACTGTATTTTTCTTTTTTGTTTGTTTGTTTCAGGCAGAGGATAAATTAGCTTCCTATTACTATATGATGGCTAGGGCATAAATTTCAGTAAATTTGATAAATGTTTCTTGAATGAATGAGTGAATGAATGAACGAACAAACTGTGTCCTGTCCTGTGGTGGGAGTACATTAAAATGTATTTTTTTTTATTTTATTGAAAATATTTCTGTTTTTTGAAAAGTTAGACCGGAGAACAGTAGCTCTGGAGGGCAAAGAAGTTGGAACTATTTGACCATTTTATATGGAGACCTGGCTGTAAGAGACGACCTCCAATCATTTCATTTTCTTGCCCTGGTACCCCCTCACGATAAAGATGGAAAACCCCAAGAGCCTGATGGGTCCAGCCTGGACCACATGCTCTTCTCTTGGCTTGTTTGTGCAGTATGCCTTGGGTGACAGTCTTATCAAAGCTGCTTTGATAAGGTGAGACTCCGAAAGGAAACAAAGATGCTCTATGCTAAAGAGATGGATTCTGTGCAGCCAAAACAATAAATGTCTCCTGCCTGTAGTCATTTACGAAGATGTTTACTGGATTTATTTTAGTACTGAAATATTATTGGTTTATGATATCATGAACTTGCAGGTAAATGACTGTTGATCATTTTCCATTGTACTCTAAAGTATATCTAATGATAGGATTCTCAGATGATTGCTGTTCGATCCTATTATCAGGAGAATTTATACACCTATGCCCTGCTACACACACTTGGCTTCTATTCTGAACTTTAACAAATGCTCTTATACCTAACATATTTTAGCACCAGAATAGCTACAAGATAGGGCAAGCCTAGAGGCCTCAGGCCAGGTTGGGTCAGGCAGAGAGCATGATGCGAGGGTAAGAGGTTATGAGTGTGAAAGTTCAGAAAGGATAATTGGAAAGATGTGTGTGTGTGTGTGTGTGTGTGTGTGCACACACGTGTGCGTGTGTGTCTATGTCTATGTCTATGTGTGTGTCTGTGTGTTGAAATCCAGAGAGTATGATTAAGATCTAGGTCTGGGATATCTTTGGTACCCAGATAGGCAGACCGATGTAGCACATGTGAGCACAAACAGAGACTAGGCATTCAAGTACAATTAAAACAGCTTAAGGGAATAAGCAGAGAACTTATTCTCCAAATTCTGTAAGATGAGAGACAACAGCATAGTGTCCTGTACACACAGGGAGACATACATAGCACCGTAACTGCTGATGACTTTTGAGATTAGGCCTCTTGTTTCCCAGTGGTTAGTGATTAGAGCATTGCTGCTCCATGGGTTCCTTACGATTCTGGCATCAATTTTTTCCAAGTAGCTTAGTTGATCCTCAGTTATTCCTGTGGTGGGACATCTGTCTCAGAGCTCTTTATGAAATCTCATGAACTATTGATACCACAATATATATAATTTGTCTAAATCAGATGTCACCTTATTTGTGTTTTATACAGACATGAAATGATATGTGCCAGAGGTTTAATAAGAATTTCAGATAAAAACTTAAAAACAAGAAAAACATGCATTATCTTAGGTTTCTGTTCTGTGAAAATGGAAAAAAATACTAGCTTTTTCATTTTTCATCAGCAGAACACTGATTAATTTAACTCTATAATACTACAGTTCTGTGCAAGTAGATGTCAAGAATACTTAGAAAAGATGGTGGATTTCCTTTTCTTAAAAAACACTTTTAATTGAAATATAAGGTACTGTATTTATATGTCATGTTAAATAGTTAATATATACGTACAGTCCACCCCTTGCACTATAAGGATGCATGTGCTGCTCCAACGCCCTTTAAGAAAGGACTCATTGCCCAGTTTCGAGGAGTATGGTTCCCTGATGGCCTCTCACTGTTAATTCTTTCAGGACCACTTTTGAACTGAGAAGGTCATGCTCTCCTCAAGATGGCCCCAGCCAATGACTAAGCATTTCTATCTACCATGGAACCCTTCCAATGGGCAACCTTTGCTGTGGGCCCCTGATGAGCTGGCAGAGTCTTTGTCGGTTCTGCCTGATGGTCTGACAGCTCTTCCTGCCCCATCCTGCTTCTCCTCCTTTTTCTTTCACAAACGTTACCCTCTAACAAACCGTTTGCATTCCTCTCTCCATCCCAGCATCTGCTCCTGATCCAACTGGCTGAAAAGTGCACATATCATAAATGTACAGCTTGGTGAATTTTGTACAAACTGAACACACTCATGTAACCGGCACATTAAGAAGATCATAATCAGCATCCTGGAAGTCCCCTTCCGTCCAGTCATCACCTGCCTTGTCAGGGTGACCTCTAGCCTAATGCCTAACATCCTAGATTAGTCTGCTCTGTTGTACTTTATAGACGTGGAATTTTAGGATGTCTTTTGTGTTTGGCTTCTTTTGCTCAAGAGTGTGCATTTAAAGGAATTCTTTTAAGTTCATAATAGTTGAGGTGTAATTTTTCAGGTAAATGCTTGTACTTTTTAATCTTTCCACTCTGGCCACACACACACACACACACACACACACACACACGCACACACAGCCAACAAAATGAATCTTTTTCAGTTTAATTCCCAATATGATATAGGATATATGTGTAGCAATAGTAACAATTGCATAGGATGTTCAATATATAAATTAGCACGATTAAGACATGCTGGAATGATCACTGCCTCTATTTACCTTGTGCTTACCAAGTTTCTCTAGTTTAGTCTCCACTAGATCTGAGTCATCAGGAATAGATCACACTTTAATATTATTACAGAGGACAGTGACTGGTTTGAAACAACTACCGATGGACCATCGATAGCTACATCTATGTTAAACAGATTTTTCCTGAGCTTTAATTTAATCGATTTCCCAGCTCTGCCCTAGAGAAATGGGGATCTTGTTACACAATCTTTTTTTACTCAATTCCAAAGACATTTCTTCACTCATTAACTGCCTCATGGTTCAATAGCTTCTAGGAAAAACTCCTATTTCTTAAGCTGTTTGATAGTCAAGATTTCACCCATTATGTATATATGTTAAAGAATTTTCACCTTTTGATTTTTACTCCCTACCCAATTTAGGAACATTCTTGAAAATAATAAAGGGAACTGTAACGGCATTTCTCATACCTGAGTATGTGCACTTATGCATATTGTTGAGAATCCTCTGGTGAGAGGGCATCTTCCCAGGTCTTTTAGTTTATAGCTCTATTGTTGCTGGGATTATTTGCAAACCATTTCGGAAAGAGAATTCTCCATTTCTCATGGAGCGGGAATTATCTTACTACAGATTGCTCTGCTTTCACGTGTGATGTTGTTTCAAACGCTTGAGACTAAAATTTTGGTTTAGTATGTAGTTAGCTTTCTCTTTCTATCCTTGAAAGCACTCACAAATATGCATGTTAGAAAGACAAATAAAACCAGGGTTCTTCCACTCTAGAAAATCTTTTTCTTCTCAGTGTGGGAACCCATCGGTATCATTGACCAGATAGACATAAACTCCTTATTGGCTTTCTTGGGGAATCAAATGCCTCACTGTTCACAGGGTAAACTTTAATAGAATAAATGAATAAATCGATATAAGAGCCTTTTCTGTTTACATGTTTTTAAATCTAAACAGTGGCTGTAAAAAGAGAGGGGGCGAATGATGTCTATTTTGCTTGAAGATTTCAAAAGATGTCTGTTTTTATGACTCGCACTTAAGAGTAGAGTCTGTTACGAAACATATGTGTTAATCCAGGTAATTTGAGATCTGATCTGAGAGCAACAATAGCCTTTAGCAGGGTTATATTTAATTAATTGTACTTAGAAGATAGACTCTTACTATTTTAGAACTAAAAATGACCTTAAAAACAATCTAAGGTCACCATCCCTCCCTCTGCATACCTTTATACAAGGGGAAGCTGACACAGCGAACTGAGAAATGACTTTCCATGTCACCTACTGATAAATCTAAGGCTTTTCACACTGTCTCTACATTAGGGACTCCGGCTAATTTACATATCCTCAGTAAAGAAATGACTGGCATCAGAGGGTCATCTCATTTATCTCAACATCAGAGGTTATTCTAACCGATTCCAATAAGCTTCTCTTTCAATGTCCATAACATACGTTTAAAAATTCATCTCACCAAAATGTACTGGATGAACCAGATCTGGGCCCTGCCTTCAGGGAGTGCAGAGAGAGAGGGGAGGAGACAACAATGTGAAGAGTGTGATAATAGAGGGACCCTGAGCCCTAAACTTGAGAGGGGGGTTGAGGGAGATGGGAGACGAGCAGAGCTCATCAAGGAATGGGGAGAACGTGCCATGTCCAAGAGTCACGCCTGTGAGTCTACCGGGAAAAATGTTTTTAGATTTAGCATGGAGAAAACCAACAGACATTCTGGTAGGATATATTTTGCTTTGAACAGAGAACTTGAATCTCAGGTTAAGGAAACCACCAAGCTCTGGTGAGTAGAACACTGGATGGGAAATCTGGAAACTCAGGTTGTCCTCCTGGTTCCTCTGGTAACCGGCTGTGTGACCTGGGCATGTCACATATCCTCTCTCTGTCCTGGGGTTCTTCCCTTGAAAAATAAGATGGGGGGAGGGGAGGTGATGTCCAGAGTTCCTTAGACTCTAACGTCTGAGGATTCCCTGAGTCTAAGTAACTTTATGCACTTATGTCTATTCCACAAGGAAATGTAATGAATAAAATTTCTGAATTCTGTCTTATTCCGATCAGAATTAGATCACAAGTTAATAAAGCTGCTTTAGAGAGGCATAGGCAATGCAGACTTCCCAGTGACTTCTTTTCCTTTTCTAAAGTAGAGGAGAATAAATACTTATAATTTGTTGTGTTTCAGGCATTTTATTTAACCATTAAAATAATACTGCAGGCTAGGTATTAGTATTTTCATTTGACAAACGAGAGAACAGGAATCCACAGAATTTAAGTCATTGTTCTTCGGTCACATATTGAAAGTGGTGGTGTTGAGATTTGAACCCAAGTCTGTATGATGCCAAAGCCCACTTCTTTCTACTATGCTATTTCCAAGCAAATTTGTTAGGGATACTCCTCACCATGTAGAAAATACACTATGAAGGTGACTTCCACTTAGACAAAAGGTCCTCAGGCTCATCTTCTTCATCTACTGGCAAGCCCCCGACCTATTTTATTTCTTGATTTGCTCTTCATTCTGAGTTTTTCAAACCATATCACGCCT